>NW_022436990.1:8062336-8140069 GCF_009761245.1 Sapajus apella
AAAAAAAAAAAAAAAAAAAAAGAAATTGCTTGTACACATCTTTATCTTAAAAGGCTAGCAAAGGACTAAAATTAAAAATAATTGCAGTTTCTAGGAAACAAAATCTTGAAAGACAGCCTCTTGTATATAGAGATAGCTGGATGGAGCTCCCTCCTTCCTTCCTTCCTTCCTTCCTTCCCTCCCTCCCTCCCTCCCTCCCTCCTTTCTTTCTTTCTTTTTCTTTCTTTCCTTCTTTCTTTTTCTTTCATTCTTTCTCTTTCTTTCTTTCTTTTTCTTTCTTTCATTCTTTCTTTCTTTTTCTTTCTTTTGTTCTTTCTCTCTCTCTCTTTCTTTCTTTTCTTTCGCTTTCTTTCTTTCTTTTCTTTCGCTTTCTTTCTTGATGGGGTTTCACTGTAATGGCCAGGCTGGTCTTGGACTCCTGACCTCAGGTGATCCACCCACCTCGGCCTCCCAAAGTGCTAGGATTACAGGCGTGAGCCACCGCACCTGGCCGCTAATTTTTTCTTGCATGCACTTTTGTATTTTCCACTTTTAAATAATGAATAATGATGGTTTCTTTTGAAATCAGGAAAAGGAAAACCTTTGTTTTTTCTTTTTTAAAGACCACTGTCATGCACCACTATGACCAACTAATTTTAAAAAATTTTTTTTTTTTTTTTTTTTTTTTTTTTTTGCAGAGAAATGGAGTCTTGCTATGTTGCCCAGGCTGGCCTTGAACTCCTGGCCTCAAGCAGTCCTAAAGCCCTGGCCTCCCAAAGTGCCAAGATTACAGGCATGAGCCACTGTGCCCAGCCAAAAACTTTCTTTTAAAGAATGAAGTGAGCCGGGCGCGGTGGCTCACGCCTGTAATCCCAGCACTTTGGGAGGCCGAGGAGGGTGGATCACGAGGTCAAGAGATCGAGACCATCCTGGTCAACATGGTGAAACCCCGTCTCTACTAAAACTACAAAAAATCAGCTGGGCATGGTGGCGCATGCCTGTAATCCCAGCTACTCAGGAGGCTGAGGCAGGAGAATTGCCTGAACCCAGGAGGCAGAGGTTGCGGTAAGCCGAGATCGCGCCATTGCACTCCAGCGTGGGTAACAAGAGTGAAACTCTGTCTCAAAAAAAAAAAAATAATAAAATAAAGAATGAAGTGGAACATCAAAGCCTGAGCACTTAATGAGTTCTGGTATGCTCATATTTAGTATTATATTTAAATTATTTTTTTAAAAACCAAACTAACCCACATTTTGGAATTCCAGTGCCTTTTAGAGATCCTTTGAAAGGGATTTGTGTAATATACTTTTAATCATCACATGCTTATAAAAAAGGGTTTTCAGTGGCAGTCAATTCTAACTTAAAAAAAAAAAAAAAAGATACTGGCCAAGTGTGGTGGCTCTTTCCTGTTTCCTGTAATCCCAGCTACTTGGGATCCTGAAGCAGGAGGATCACTTGATTCCAGGAGTTCAAGGCTGCAGTAAGCTATGATCCAGCCGTTGTATTCCAGCCTGAGTGATGAAGTGAGACCCTATCTCTTAAAAAAAAGTGATATTGGTCAGTAGCTAGAACTTTACATTTGCCATTGATACTAATAAGTTTAACATTTAGAATCTGGTATAATACTGAGTAACAGAATAAAGGCTGGAATTCCAACAATTTCATGTTCACATAGCCGTTACTTACTCCTTAAATATTCTTACTGTGCTAGTCACCCAAAAAGAAGATAAAGCAGAATTAAAAAGTTGCTGTCAGCTGCTGGCATCTCCCAGTAACAGTGGATGTTTCCGGGAGACTGTGCACATTTTCTGAGATTCTGTGGAGAATAATAGGAAAGGAGAAAAATGAAGTTAAAATACTTGAAAATAACTTGTCACTAGTATTAATATGACTTCTTAAAGAATTAGATGTATTTATTGGTTCATTATAAGTACATTTAGGGATTTAAATTTCAAAAAAAAACAATACTACCTGTACCTTATATATTGAAAGCATTACATCAGATTATAGTGATCATCCTTCAAAATAATGAGTTAATTACCAGTAAGGCACATAATTACAAATATATAGCATTCATTGCTTTGCCTCTTCTTAAGAAGCAGTGCAGGCCAGGCGTGATGGCTCACACCTGTAATCCCAGCACTTTGGGAGGCCAAGGTGGGCAGATCACCTGAGGTCAGAAGTTTGAGACCAGCAGGGCCAACATGGTGAAACCTCGTCTCTATGCAAAATACAAAAGTTAGCCGAGCATGGTGGCATGCGCCTGTAGTCCCAGCTACTCAGGAGGTTAAGGTAGGAGAATCACTTGAACTCAGGAAGCAGAGGTTGCAGTGAGCCGAGATTAGGCCACTACACTCCAGCCTGGGTGGACAGAGTAAGATTCCATCGCAAAAAAAGAAGTAATGCATTTCCCAAACTTTAAATCCCAGTTGTTTTAGTGCGTATTTGACTGCCTCTCAGAGACATGAACCTCTAAAGCAAAATTTTCTGGTATGGGTGTGGGTGAATGCCAGAACTCCCATTCTAGAATCTCTTGGACAAGACAGAAGGAGAAATAATACTAGCAACACACTGGACAAGTCAGGGAGAGATCTTTTAGTAAATATAGTTTCTAATTATTCAGTCTCTCAGTTGTAAACATAATTATTCAGCTATCTGTTCAGCTGTCATTAGTAAAATATAGTCAAGAGTACAAGGCTGGGCGTAGTGGCTTACAGCTGTAATCCCAGCACTTTGGGAGGCCAAGGTGGGTGGGATCACCTGAGGAGTTCGAAACCAGGCTAGGCAACATGGTGAAACCCCATCTCTACTAAAAATACAAAAAAAAAAATAGCCAGCATGGTGGCACACACCTGTAGTCCCAGCTAGTCAGGAGGCTGAGGCAGGAGAATAGCTTGAACTCAGTAGGCGAAGGTTACAGTGAGCTGAGATCATGCCACTGCACTCCAGTGTGGGCATAGAGTGAGACTCTGTCTTCAAAAAAAAAAAAAAATTTTTTTAAGAGTACAGATAAGTAGTTTTCATAGACAATCTGATTAAATTTTATAGAAAAATATGGACAGTTGCTTAAATCTTGTCACTTCCGTGGTTTTAGACATAGTAAATGGTGGATCTTTAGTTGATAGATTGGAGAAGAAAAGGTAAACTTACTGTAAAATACAGGAAAATTTATATGTACAGTAATCTCCCCATTACCCCCCAGGGATGTCTGAAACCGCCAGTACTCCTGAATCTGATGGCCATCAGTTGGAACATGTTTCTGTTCATGTCTTCTACCCACAGATTTAATGCCTTTTTCATCTTTTTTTTTTTTTTTTGAGACGGAGTGTCGCTCTTGTTACCCAGGCTGGAGTGCAATGGCTCGATCTTGGCTCACCGCAACCTCCGCCTCCTGGGTTCAGGCGATTCTCCTGCCTCAGCCTCCTGAGTAGCTGGGATTACAGGCACGTGCCACCATGCCCAGCTAATTTTTTGTATTTTTAGTAGAGACGGGGTTTCACCATGTTGACCAGGATGGTCTCGATCTCTTGACCTCGTGATCCACCCGCCTCTGCCTCCCAAAGTGCTGGGATTACAGGCGTGAGCCACCGCGCCCGGCCGCCTTTTGCATCTTAACTAAGCACTTATTGAGCACTGTAGCCAGAACTTCTGCAGTTTAACATTTGACACAAAACTGGGAAAAATTTCTTTTTCCTTATTCGCAATTTCAAAGATAGATTTGTCCCCACCTTAGATCTTAAGAATCTCAACATATTATTTGATTTCTTTTTTTATTGAGTCAATAACTTTTCCCTTTTTATTTCAAGGAAGTACTTTTTTTTGAGACAGAGTCTCACTTCGTCACCCAGGCTGGAGTACAGTGGCGTGATCTGGGCTCACTGCAACCTCCTCTTCCCAGGTTCAAGTGATTCTCCTGCCTCAGCCTCCCAAGTAGCAGGAATTACAGGTGCACTGCCACCGTGCCCCGCTAACTTTTGTATTTTTAGTAGAGGTGGGGTTCCACCATGTTGGCCAGGCTGGTCTCAAACTCCAAATTCAAGGGTCTCACTTTGTCCTGACTTCAGGTGATCCACCTGCCTTGGCCCCCCAGTCAAGGAAACACTTTATGACTTCTCTGGCATACCTAACTTGTCAGCATCACTACTCTGTGCTTTCGGGCCATTCTTAAGTAAAATAAGCGTGCTTGAAAAAGAAAAGAAAAGAAAATGAGAAATAAGCATTACTTGACCACTAGCCCTTCGGTATGGAGAAAGTTGATCTGGCAAAGAAGACTCTAGTAAGTGACTAACAGGTGGGTCATGGAGACAAGTATGGATTCACTGGGTAAAGAGATGATTCAGTTCTGAGATTGGACAGAGTAAGATGACGTGAAATTTCATCATGTTACTGAGAATGGCATGCAATTTGAAACTTAGTTGTTGTTCATTTCTGGAATTTTCATGTACTGTTTTCAGATTGCATTTGACTACAGGTAACTAAAACTGTGATAAGCAAAACCATGGGTAAGGGGGGATCTCTTTATATGCTTAATATATTTATTAATAAATGTGAGGTAAATATTCCAACTGTAGGATACCAAGGAGCCATTACTACTGCTAGCTTCGACAGTCTGTATGTGGAGTTATTCAACTTAATTTTTAAATGTCTATATATTTGTCTAGAGACAACTGTCATTTTATTTCTTTTTATTATTTTATATGTGTGTGGCAGAGGGGTCTCACTCTGTCACCCAGGCTGGAGTGCAGTGGTATGATCTTGGCTCACAGAAACCTCAACCTTCCAGGTTCAAGTGATTCTCCTGCATTAGCCTCCTTAGTAGCTGGGACTGTAGGTGTGTGCCACCACATCCAGCCAATATTTTTGTATTTTTAGTAGAGATGAGGTTTCATCATGTTGGCCTGGCTGCTCTCGAACTCCTGACCTCAGGAGACCCACCCGCCTTGGCCTCACAAAGTGCTGAGATTACCGTGAGCCACCCAGCCCAGGCTGTCATTTTTAAAAGGCTAGTTTCTAGGCCAGGTGCAATGGTGCACACCTATAATCCCAGCATGCTGGGGAGCTAAGACGGGAGGATTACTTGAGCCCAGAAGTTACATACCAGCCTGGCCAAAAGTACAAAAATTAGCCGGGTGTGGTGGTGTATGCCTGTAGTCCCAGCTACTTGGGAGGTGGAGGTGGGAGGATCACTTAAGCCCAGAAGCTATACCACTGCACTCCAATCTGGGCAACAGAGTGAGACTCTGTCTCCAGAAAAACAAAAACAAAAAAAGGCTAGTTTCTTACTTTAGGAGAATTTTTTTAGTGTTGGAAGTTTTTTTTTTTTTTCTTTTCGTTTTAGAGTTTGAAGTTATACTTCCCACAATTTGTCATTCCTTAGGTTGACCTCAACCTCCCCCTCTATCCTCTAATGTTACACAATGCATCTCAGAAGGTTTGCGGGGAAGGAGAATAATAGAATTAAGATAGTTTCATGTTTCATCAGCCAAGTGAAAAATACAAACACAAAACAAAACCAGTTTTTTTGTATAGTAATACTGGTGCTCAAACAAAAATATTAAGATTATAGTAATGTACTAATTATTTAGCTCTTTACCTCTTTACATTGATTTGATAAAAATTAAATTAATAGGAAACAAAAAAGGTTGCTTATTAGAACTTTGAAACTTTTTTCAGCAAATGTTCCTTTAAAATTATTAAACTTCATACAGGACTGAGCACAGTGGTTCATGCCTGTAATCCCAGCATTTCGAGAGGCCAAGACCAATAGATCACTTGAGGCCAGGAATTCAGGACCTTTGTGGCCAACATGATGAAGCCCTGTCTCTACTAAAAATACAAAAAATTAGCTGGGCATAATGGCATGCACCTGTAGTCCCAGCTACCCAGGAGGCTGAAGTGCGAGAATCACTTGAATCCGGGAGGCAGAGGTTGCAGTGAGCTGAGATCAGGCCACTGCACTCCAGCCTGGGTGACAGACTGAGACTCTGTCTAAAAAATAAAAAAATAAAAAATAAAAATTTAAATTAGCTTCACACAGCTTCTTCATTTTTTGTCACCTTATTCCCTCACCCAGCCTCCAATGCTGTCTAGTAATACAGATGTCCTTGATGTCCCAGCCTGGTCCCATTTTGGGATACCACAGCTTAAACATTCCAAAATTTGATGAAAACATTGTTAGTAGACATCATAAGGTATTTTTTGTTGATGGTGAATTCCACAGTTATTCAGCTATTAATTGCACTAATTAATTATTGCAAACATGTACTAAGTGCCCAGTGTTTATCCAGCACTCTGCCTGATTCTGTGGATACAAACATGGAACACTTGGCTCCGCTCTGAAGGAACTCAAAGTCTAAGAAGAGAGGGGCTACATTCGTTTAGATACAGGGTAAGAAAAGATGTTCCTGGTAGAGGGAATAGCATAGGCAGTGGCATAGAGGAGAGTATTTTAGTATGACCAGAGTCCAAGCTAGGATTATATGAGGTTGGTGAAGTAGATGGATGCCAGATCAGAAGGACATGGTGTGGCAAACAAAGGAGATCACATTGTATTCTGAAAGAGGGGAGCCATTCCAAGCTTCATTAGCACACTGATATAGTCAGAATAAAACTATACAAACATAATTCTGAAGGCATTATTTAGGTTAGATTAAAAGGCCAAAACAACAGCAAAGAGAATAAGTCGGCCACTGGAGTAGTCCTGAATACCCAGTAGTAATGAACTAAGGCAACAACACTGGGAATGGAGGGAGAAAAAAAGAATCATGAGGTATTTAGGAGGGCTCAGCACTTTAAGGGGAGTAGATAAATCTGGAAGTGAATAGAGTTTTAATAATTATGTTTACGAAGAGACTTGAGGAAATCAATGAGGCATTACAGCAAATCCATTAAGTCAAAAGATAATAGCAATAAATCTACTGCATGGCATTTTATACTAACAACATAAAAAATAGTTAAATACTAAAGTACATGGGCCAAAAAAGAATGCCAGGAGCAAACATTAAAACAATAGCTTGAACAGGAACCTGCCAAGGGTGAAACACACATACAAGATAAACAAGGATAACTGCATTGAAGACAAGGATTAGGGTAGGGCATAAAGTAAGGTTCTAAACATTGTAAATAGGAACCTAGCTGTGGAAAAAACGAAACATAAGGGTTTCACTGGGGGCATGCTAATATAGTAAAAGGTATCTATTTTATTTCTTGATAATTTTTTTTGAGACAGAATCTTGCTTTGTCTCCCAGAATGGAGTACAGTGGTGTGAGCTCAACTCACTGCAACTTCAGCCTCCCAGGCCCAAGCAATTTTTCCCCCTCAGTCCCCCAGGTACTTGGAACTACAGTTGCACACCACTGCGCCTGGCTAATTTTTTGTATTTTTTGTAGAGACAGGGTTTCACTATATTGCCCAGGCTGGGGTCTCAAACTCTTGAGCTCTGGCGATCCACCTACTATGGCCTTCCAAAATGCTGAGACTACAAGTGTGAGGCATCACTCCTGTCTTAATTTTTTTTTTTTTTAAACACAGGGTCTTACTCTGTCACCCAGGCTGGAGTACAGTGGTATGATTTCAGCTCAATATGGCCTGAACCTTTCAGGCTCAGGTGATCCTCCCACCTCAGCCTCCCAAGTAGCTCGGACTACAGGTGCCTACCACCACACCCAGCTAATTTTTGTACTTTTTGGTAGAGAGAAGGTTTTACCATGTTTCTCGGACTGGTCTCAAACTTCTGGGCTCAAATGATCCACCTGCCCCAGCCTCCCAAAGTGCTGGGATTATAGGCCTAAGCCACTATGCCTGGCCAGATGTCTACTTTAAAAGTAATTTTTTCCCTAGATACAATATTGTTTAGGCAGGCCTTGGCAACTAGGATGTTGCTTACGTTCCTAGACTTCTCCAGATGCTTTGAGCAAATCAACCACTTTAGGCTGCCATTTTATCCACTTGTGAAATAAGTTAATTCATCTTTTCTGACCATGAATTTCAAGAATGCAATAGTATTATATACATTGAGAATGGTAAACACTCCTTTAGATACACACATGGAAATGTACATACATAGAATGCAAATTGAAATTGATCTCTTTATCAGAAGAAATGTCCCAACCACATTGATAGATACAGTAATTGTATTTATATCAAGCATCCTTATTTCCAAGAGCATTCAACTTCAGGTTGCTCTTTGCCAGCAACAGTGATCATCCAGTTGTTAAGTTTTCTAACACTAATTAGTATTCTCAAATTTCTACTTTCTTTGACAGAGATGAAGAAAACAATATGCCCAACATAATCTTTTAGTAATAAATTGAATATGGATTGTGGCTCAATGAAAATGTAATTCTGTAGATGTAAGGAGAAAAGGAAGTGTGTGGCCGGGCGCAGGCGCGGTGGCTCACGCCTGTAATCCCAGCACTTTGGAAGGGCGAAGTGGGTGGATCACCTGAGGTCAGGAGTTCAGGACCAGCCTGGCCAACATGGTAAAACCTGGTCTCTACTAAAAATACAAAAAATTAGCCGGGCATGGAGGCTGAGGCAAGAGAATCACTTGAAACCAGGAGTCGCAGTGGTGTGAGCCAAAATTGTGCCATTGCAGCCTGGGCGACAAGAGTGAAACTCCATCTCAAAAAAAAAAAAAAAAAACGGCTGGGCATAGGGTGGCTCACACCTGTAATCCCAGCACTTTGGGAGGCCGAGGCAGGCAGATCATGAGGTTAAAAGATTGAGACCATCCTAGCCAACATGGTGAAACCCCGTCTCTACTTAAAATACAAAACTTAGCTGAGTGTGGTGATGCACGTCTATAATCTCAGCTACTAGGGAGGCTGAGGCAGGAGAATCGCTTGAACTCAGGAGGCAGAGGTTGCAGTGAGCCAAGATTGTGCCACTGCACTCTGGTGACGGAGCGAGACTCCCTCTCAAAAAAAAAGTGTGTCGAATCTCAACTATACCTAATGACAGAAAAAGGTCACAAGCCATAAAATTGTCTCAAGCAGACTCTGTTAAAATGCTTCCATAATGGTTGGGCGCAGTGGCTCATACCTGTAATCCTAGAACTTCGGGAGAGCAAAGTGGGCAGATCACCTGAGGTCAGGAGTTCAAGACTAGCCTGGCCAACATGGCAAAACCCCATCTCTACTAAAAATACAAAAATTAAGGTGTGGTGGTAGGTGCCTGTAATCCTAGCCACCCGGGAGGTGGAAGTTGCAGTGAGCCCAGATTGTGCCACTGCACTCCAGCCTGGGCAACAGAGCAAGACTCCATCTCAAAAAAAACAAAAAGCAGCTTCCATACTGACCTAAATTACAGACTCCTATACCACAAGTCCTCAAGGAAGATTTTCAGAGAGTAAGAAAAACATACAAAATTAGCTCACACATATTGTATACGAGATGCATTAGCTGTTGATTCTAACAACCCAATGATGCAGGAGCTATTAACTCTATTTAATAGATGAGTAAACTGAGTTTTAGTGAAGGTAAGAAATTTTCCAAAGTTACACGGTTAGTAAATGGCAGAGCCAGGATTCAACTTACTCCTATCTGAACTTCAAAGACCATGCTCTTCTGTCATACTGCCCCTATATTTTAAATAACCTACTCTTAACCACAAAATCAATAGATTCTAATAGAGAACGTGTTTTTGCCTTATTTTGGTTTTGCATTCCCTCAAAATGGGAGAGTTGCTTGAGTAATTGTCAAATGTATGAAATGATTTATAAGTCTCCTGGGTGCTTAAGCCGAGAGGAAAAAATAAGGTTATGTTTCAAAATTTGTGACTTTTGTGAATAAAAGAGAAGTACAACATAGCTTTAATACTGTAATTGGTATCATCCAATACTATGAACCTAATAAACTAAATGGAAATTACTGATGTAATTGTTTTTACATTGAAAGTTACCTATATAGAAAATGAGTTCATTTTCTTCCCTTTTTTCATTTACTGTATTATTCATACATTAATAAAATAATACCTGAACTTTTCAAAAGCAACTAAAGAAATAGAAAATATGACAAGTTTTTGGCTTGGAAACAGGCAGGAAAGGACATCTCACAGAGACTATATATGATTTGCTTAAAATAATGACTCAGTTTTTGGACTCTATCTTTTGTTTAATTTCCTTGCCAAACAAACATTATTTTCCTTGTCAAACAGGCATTAATATTTAAGTCAAACTGGGGGTACAAAAATAAGAGCCATTCTGTCTGTTTGAATTCAGTAAAGCATAGACTTTTCAAGTTAGAAACTATCTCAAAATAAACTGGTCCAACTCCATTTTCTTACAGAAAATAAAATTGTATTTGGAGATTCTTTGCAAAGAAATGAGTGAAAGCAACTTACCTGCATTCTGACAACATGGGACCCACAATTTATGGGATAAAAAGAAGCCTGAAAATTACTTTAGGTTGATGTTGAGAAATTGGAACCCTCCTACATTGCTGGTAGGAATTTAAAATGGTGCACATGCTTTGGAAAACAGTTTGATAGTTCCTCAAAATGCTAAAGAGAGAGTTACTATATGACCTAGCAGTCTCACCGCTAGATACATACTCAAGAGAAAGGAAAACATGTCCAGCATGAAAGCTTGTACATAAACGTTGACAGCACATTATTTATAAAAGTCAGAAAGTGAGGGGAGGTGGGGACAAATGTCTCTCAGCTGGTGAATGGATAAATAAAATATGGTATATCCGTACAATGAAATTTTAGGTAGGTTAAAAGAAAGTAATAATACATGCTACAACCCAATGGTCTTGTAAACATTGTGCTAAGAAGTCAGTCACAAAAGATCATATTATATGATTCAATGTATATGCAATGTTTAGACTTCAAATCTACAGAGACAGTACCTTACTGGTTGCTTAGAGCTGGGATGGGGGTAAGAGGATGGGAAGTGATTACTAATAGGTACAAGGTTTCTTTCTGAGGTGATAAAAGTAGTTTAAAATTAGATTGTGGTGATGGTTGCACAACTGATTATACTAAAAACCACTGAATTGTATACTTTATTTATTTATTTATTTTGATACAGATTCTCTCTCTGTCACCCATGCTGGAGTACAGTGGTGTGATCATTGCTCATTGCAACCATGACCTTCCAGGCTTAGGTGATCCTCCCACCTCAGCCTCCTGAGTCACTGGGACATAGATGTGCATCCCCACACCCAGCTAATTATTGTATCTTTTGTAGAGATGGGCTTTCACCATGTTGCCTAAGCTGCTTGAACTCCTGGGTTCAAGCAGTCCACCCGCCTCAGCCTCCCAGAGTGCTGGGATTACAGGCGTGAGCCACACTGTTCTGTCATTCTTGCTTTTGTTCATCAGCACTTGTAGGCTGTTTCTCTGGCTGTTTTTTTGGTTTGTTTTTTTGAGACAGGGTCTCACTCTGTTGCCCAGGCTGGAGTGTGGTCGTGTGATCATGGCTCACTGCAGCCTCGACCTTCTAGGCTTAGGCTATCCTCCCACCTCAGCCTCCCTAGTAGCTGGGACTGCAGACATGCACCAACACACCTGGCTAATTTTTACATTTTATTATTATTATTATTATTTGTAGAGATAGGTTTTCACCATGTTGCCCAGACTGGTCTCAAATTCCTGGGCTCAAGCAATCCTACTGCTTTGGCCTTACAAAGTGCTGGGATTGTAGGCATAAGCCACCACACTTGGTCCTGTTTTTAATATATTATTTTTGTGGCTTTCATTTGTGCCTTGTTGTGTTTCATTTCGTGTTTCTTTTGCTTGGGGTTTGTTGTACTTCTTGGATCTGTAGGTTTATAGTTTTGATCAAATTTGGAAAATGTTTTGGCTATTATTTCTTCAAATATTTCTTCTATCTCTCCATTTTAGTCTTCCTCTTTTGAGATTCCAACTACACGTATGTTAGGGTGCTTTATGTTTTCCCACAGTACAATGAGATCTGATCATTGAGATCTGATTTTTTTTCAACCCAATCTTTTATATTTCTGTGTTTCATTTTTTATAATTTCTATTACTACGCCTTCAAGTTTATTAAACCTTTTTTTTTTTCAGACAGAGTCTCTCTCTGTCACCCAGGCTGGAGTACATTAGTGTAATCTCAGCTCACTGCAAGCTCTGCCTCCCAGGTTCAAGCAATTCTGCTGCCTCAGCCTCCTGAGTAGCTGAGATTACAGGCACATGCCACCACTCCCGGCTAATTTTTGTATTTTTAGTAAAGATGAGGTTTTGTCATGTTGTCCAGGCTGATCTCGAACTCCTGACCTTGGGACCCACCTGCCTTGACCTCCCAAAGTGCTGGGATTACAGGTTTGAGCTATGCACCCAGATTACAAGTGTGAGCCACTGCATGTAGGTTTTTTTTTTTCAGCTTTTTTTTTTTTTTTTTTTTTTTTTTTTGAGACAGAGTCTCCCTCTGTCACCCAGGCTGGAGTGCAGTGGTCCAACCTCGGCTCACTGCAACCTCCCAGGTTCAAGTGATTCTCATGCCTCAGCCTCCTGTAGCTGGGATTACAGGCATGTGCCACCACTCCTGGCTAATTTTTGTATTTTTAGTAGAGGTGGGGTTTCACCATGTTGGCCAGGCCGGTCTCAACCTCCTGACCTCAGGTAATCCTCCAACCTCAGCCTCCCAAAGTGCTGGGATTACAAGCATGAGCCACTGTGCCCGCCCTTGAATCTTTTATAGTAAGGCCCATTACAACCTTTAATCTGGGGTTTATTTGGCTCAGCTGCTGAAGCAGTACCTTCTCAAGACTACTCAGTGTCCTGCATCTTACAGGTTTTTCCACTCGATCTGGTTGGAACACAGTTTCTGGTCCTTTTTAAATCCAAGTTTTGTTCTACTTGTTCTTCTCCAGTGCTTCTTTCTCAAAGTTTGGTCGTTTTCTTCACATACATGTACTGATGATCAGAACTCAGCTGAAGAGTCAAGGAGAACCCTTCTGAGTGCTTCTTTTGTGTAGTTCTCTCCTCTGATTTTTACCTTGCAAATTCCGATGCCTTCACCCCCCAGACCCTCATACTGTTTGTTTAACTAAAGTGGTGGCCAACATCTGTTTGGGTTGCTCCTCCTTGTGCTGCAGCCTGGAACTTCTCCCACAGCAATCATTGGACTCACCTTTTTTGTTTCCTTCTCTGAGAAATCACTGTCCTGCACTGCCTGCTGTTGATATCTGAAAACAGTTAACTAATATATTTTTGCTCAGTTTTTTAATTGTTTTAGGTGGGAGGTTAATTCTGGTCCCTGTTACACCATCCTGGGTGGTAGCAGAAGTTACAGCATAAAGTTTTAATTTCCTAATATTTTGTTAATTATATGGATAATTCAAATGTCGCATAAGAACATATTTTGCATCTTAATTTTTTGAGTCATTTTATAAGTTGGAGGAAAAGTAGAAAAGCATGAAAGGTAGAAAATGAACAATTGACAAATGAGAAAATCATGATACTTTACCGAGATGATGTACTAGCTAATAATTAAGCAACTTAGGTAATATCTCAAAGGCTTTTAGAAAACATGTGCAAAAAATTATTTTAATTGCTTATTATGTTACAGGTGAGCCACTGCACCTGGCCAATTTATCTGATCTTATAATGTAAAAGGGCTCTTGAGAACAGCTAGTTTATCTCAATATAGTATATTCAGAATAGTCAAATATAGTTTTGTTTGTTTGTTTTTGAGACTTGGTCTCACTCTTCAAATGCCTTCTAATTTTTTAGAAGCCTAGGCTGGAGCGCAGTGGTGCAATCCTCAGCTTCCTGAGTATCTAGGACCACAGACACATATGCATGACTACACATGTATGTAGGACTACAGACACATATGCATGTATACATGCCCAGCTAATTTTTAAATTTTTTGTTGACATGGGGTCTCCCTATGTTGTCGAGGCTGTTCTCTAATTTCTGGGCTCAAAGGATCTTCCTGCCTTAGCCTCCCAAAGTGCTGGGATTACAGGTGTGAGCCACCACACCCAGCCACTGCCCTGGTCTTTCAAAGCACTGGGATTACAGGTGAGCCTTAATTTAGAGATAGTATTTCCCTTTAGAGCAGAGATCAGGCTTGTTTACTTTCCTGTATAATAAAGTTAATGTCTTCCTCCAGAGCAAAGGCCTTGCAGGTTTGCTTATAGTCCATTATGAAATATTCCAGTTTCCTATGCTTGGGCTTCCTCACTGTGATGCAGCCGCCTCACATGCACAGTGTCCACCAAGGCCACTCCATGTCACCCCATAGGACTGTGTGAATATTACCTATCCCACAACCAGAGAACCAGTGAAAGAAAATGGTGATAGATTATCTGGCCCCTACTATTGCATTGAGTAATCAATTGTCCTTTGTATCTTCTGCTGGCATCCATGAAACTGGCAGGCTAATTTACTAGCTTGCATGTAGGATAAAAATCTCACACCCTTTGCAGTTACTGACAGAAGCCACTGTTAAAAATTGGGTGTATAATTATATTCTATACATAAAATGTCTTAATGACACTGGAGAAAAATATCCTATAAAAGTTGCCATTTAGAACTAACCAGAGTTCCGTGGCGGCTATGGCCTGGCCTCCCCTTTCGTGTCTGACTCGAGACACCAACTTACTTCCTGTTTCTAGTAGCTTAGCTCACACAGTTGGGGAGGAGTCAGAGGGACTCTACAGCCCCTGCTAGCTTCCCTTGAATCCCATCCAGATCAGTTCCAGATTCCAAACTGAATTTTTTCATAATATTGGCAAAACGGTGAGGAAACATTTTTTTAAGCAGCCCTAAAGAAAAAAATAGTCATTGACCCTTCCTAAACAGTTCTCCCTATAATATATATATATTTTAAAACTTTTTAATATACTGACTATACTAGAAATCCAGTTCTCTTGTAGGTTTCTCATTGAGGGCACAAACATTTATTTCCATCTTCTGTGTAACTATTCGTAAACTTAAAGATGATTACTAGAGCAACTTTCACCTTCCTCAGGTTAAACAAGCATTGTGCCTTTAACCTTTCCACATAAATTCTGTCCTCTGATTTTTAATCCTTTGGTTAATCATGCCTCTGGATTTTTTCCTATTTTCTTCATCCCTTGAATTTAGAGCCCAGAATCTGATACAGTACCCTAGTAAGGGGTTAATTCCTATTGCGTAGATTTTTGAGACCTGCCGCAGACTAGTTGAGGGCAGATACTGTCTTTACTTTTCTAGTATCGTAACTTTCTAGACATATAGGTGCTCAATATATTCTTACTGATTGGTGTATCTCAGAATTGTTTTTAAGTTGTAAGTCACAGTACCACTTTGCTGATTCATGTTTAATGTTTGCTTCACTATAAAAATCATTCAAAAAGTAAAAAACAGCAGGAAACTCTACAAATAGTGAACAGTGGCTATGAATCTTAGATCCATGTCTGTTTTTTGTGAAAAGCATTCTTATTTCAATTAGCAGTCTTTCCATTCCCGACCACATATGCCAAAGGAATCATCATCAGTAATGCCATGTCTGCATACAAAAGATAATCCTTTATAATGACTCTTAGCTGAGTTAGCATTTTTACTTTTTTTTCTTTTTCTATTCTTATTTTTTTCTTTTTGCACCACTTGTTTTTGAAGCATTTTTCCTTTTTGTATTTCCTTCTTTCTAGGGTTACTATGGTAGGCTGCATCTAAAATGGCTCCCAAGTACCGTACCTTTTGGTCTTTACATCCTTGTATAATTTCCTCCTCTTGTTCATGGGCTGTACCTAGTGACTTGTTTCTAAAGAATAGAATATCGCTGGCTGGGTGCAGTAGCTCCCGCCTGTAATCCCAGCACTTTGGGAGGCCAAGGTTGGTGGATCACAGGTCAGGAATTCAAAGACAAGCCTGGCTAAGATGGTGAAACCCTGTCTCTACGAAAACTACAAAAATTAGCCAGACATGGTGGCAAGCACCTGTGGTCCCAGCTACTTGGGGCTGAGGCAGGAGAATCGCTTGAACCCGGGTGGCAGAGGTTGGTGAGCCAAGATCATGCCACTGCACTCCAGCCTGGGCAACAGAGCAAGACTCCATCTCAAAAAATATATATATGTATGTGTATATATATGTATGTATGTATGTATGTGTATATATATATATATATATATATGGCAAAGTGACAGAATGTCACATCTGAAATTAGGTTACAAAAGACTGTGAATTCCATCTTCCTCTCACTCTGTCTTCCCCTCTCACTTGCTCATTCCAGTGAAGGAAATTGCCGTGTTGCGAACTGCCCAAAGGATAGGTCCATGTGGCAAAAAAAATGGAGGGTAGCCTCTAGTCAGCAGCCAGTGAGGAATGGAGGCCCGGAGTCCAACACCCTGATAGGGACTAAGTCCTGCCAACATCAACACCTAGTCAAGCCTTAAGATGACTGCAGCACCCACCCAACACCTTCTGTACAGCCTATGAGAAACCCAGAGCCAAAAGACCCAGCTAAGCTTTGCCTAGCTTACTTACTCATAGACTGTAAGAAAATAATTGTTCAGGCCGGGCATGGTGGCTCATGCCTGTCATCCCAGCACTTTGGGAGGCCAAGGCGGGCAGATCACCTGAGGTTGGGAGTCTGAGACCAGCCTGGCCAACATGGAGAAACCCTATTTCCACCAAAAATACAAAAGTTAACCCAGTGTGGTGGCGGGCGCCTGTAATCCCAGCTACTCAGGAGGCTGAGCCAGGAGAATCGCTTGAACCCCGGGAGGCGGAGGTTGCCGTGAGCCAAGACTGCACCACTGCACTCCAGCCTGGGTGATAGAGCAAGACTCCGTCTCAAAAAAAAGAAAAAGAAAATAATTGTTTATTGCTTTACGGCACCAACTTTTGGGATAATTTTTTACACAGCAAGAGATAACTAATATAGATTCTGTTTGATAAATATTAACTTACACCTCAGATTTCACTCAAAGAAGTTAATATGCATGTAAGAAGATGTATTCTTTACCCAGCCAAGGGAAGCATTGCCTAGGAAAAACTTAGCTACTTGCCAACTGATTGTATCATAATCTCACTTCTGACTTTAGAAATTAATCTTAAAGAACTGTAGTTTCCAGTCAGACTTTTCCATTTAAAACCATGAGGTTCTATTTTTACAAGTCATAGGTACCTAATTAGTTCTCCACTATTCTGTAAAATAATACACTCCTACTTCTGTGGTAACTCTGGTTAGTTCTGGAAATAAGTATTCTTTTTTTTTGAGACGGAGTTTCACTCTTGTTACCCAGGCTGGAGTGCAATGGCACGATCTCAGCTCACCGCAACCTCCGCCTCCTGGGTTCAAGCAATTCTTCTGCCTCAGCCTCCCGAGTAGCTGGGACTACAGGCGCGTGCCACCATGCCCAGCTAATTTCTGTATTTTTTAGTAGAGACGGGGTTTCACCATGTTGACCAGGATGGTCTCGATCTCTTGACCTCATGATCCACCCGCCTCGGCCTCCCAAAGTGCTGGGATTACAGGCGTGCGCCACCGTGCCTGGCAGAAATAAGTATTCTTTAGTACAAATTACCAGAGCCTGTGGACCTGAATGTATCAATCTATCTGATTACGCAGCCCCGATTTTGTGAAACTCAGCTGGAAAACAGACAACCTGACAATTCTCATAAATAGTTAATTTAAGAAATTTTTCTCTCCTCCTCCTCCTCCTCCTTCCTTCTTCTTTCTCCTCCTCCCCCCCATCCCCCTCTTCTCCCCCCTCCTCTTCCTCCTCTTCTTTTCCTCCTCCTCATCTTCCTCCTCCTCCTCCTTCTTTTGATACAGGGTCTCTATTGCTCAGGCTGGAATGTAGTGGCACATGACACAATCATGTCTCATTGCAGCCTCAGCCTCCCAAGTAGCTGGGACCACAGGTGCGTACCACCATGCCCAGCTAATTTTTAAATTTTTTTTGTAGAGACAGTGTTTCAAGTTGCCCAGGCTAGTCTCAAACTCCTGTGCTCAAGCAATCTGCCCACCTCAGCCTCCCAAAGTGCTAGGATTACAGGTGTGAACCACAACACCTAGCTACTATTTTATTTTTTGTAGAGATGGGGTCTCTGTTGCCCAGGCTGCTCTCAAACTCCAGGGCTCAAGTAATCCTCAAGTCTCGGCCTCCCAAAGTGCATGAGCCACTGTTCCCAACCAAAAACTTAAGCTGGTGAGTACATAGATGTTTCTTCAGTTATTTTTTAATCTACATATATGTTTTATATAGTCTTTGTTATGTGTAATACATTTCATAATAAAAACAAGGGTTAAAAAAATCAAACAAGCTTTTTGTCTTGTTCTGATATTTAAGATTTTGGTAAAAAGTTTAAGTTTTAAAGTGTGCTATATGGGCTGGTCTGAGTGCAGTGGTGTTTATGACTAATTGATCACAACCAGTTACAGATTTCTTTGTTCCTTCTCCATTCCCACTGCTTCACTTGACTAGCCTTTAATAAATAAATAAATAGAGTGCATATGGTAGTTAACCAAAAAAAGAGTGTTTTCTAAGCTTCCATTAAGTCTATCATACCCTGTAATTAATTCCCCTAAGACTGTGTAAGTTACCTGTTTACCGAAGAGCCGTTGCTTAGATCTTCCAAAGTTCATTAATCCTTTAGTTTTGGATGATAAAGAGTGAAAAAACAAACGTTAAAGAGAAGCCCACAGAACCAGAGAAAAAAATAAATTGCCATTGCAGTTGCTTCCATTCTCATCCTTCATAGACACCTGCCAACACGGGTTGATGTCCTTTTTCAAACGTTTAGTCAGACCCCAAGTGCTACCTTTGACCCTGGTATTACAAGTCCTACTCTGTCTTTGCTACTCGTCTCTGAACTTTAACAATTACTATCTAACTACATTATTCAATGAATTGATATTACATGCTATCATTTTAAGTTTGGAATTAGATTAAATTTGGAAGTATATTGACAAATCTGGTTTTAGAACTTAATATCATTTAGAACTTCTGTTTATTATGTTTTGTAAATTCAATGCCATTTTTTACCTTTTTTTCTATTTCAAAGCTACTGAAAATCAACATTTTTTACCTTTTAAAATTATCTCTCTATTTTTTATTCATTCAGCAAATATTTACATACTTATAGTAAAATTATATAAACCTGATATATAGTAATATGTCCAGAAATGTTCAGGATAAAAATGCAGCAGTGAACAGACAGGCAAGCTTGTAGTCTTTATGGAGTGTATGTTCTACTTGAGGGAGGGATACAGAGTAGAGATTGCTAGACAAATGAAATAAATTACCAACTGGAATGTTGTTTGACATATTTTTCAATAATTCATGACCTATTGTTATCAGGGAGTTGTCATATGTACCATGGTGTCATATTACCATATATCTTCCAATATAGGCTTGTAATAAAATGACAGTATACTCACACTCTCTTTTCTAAGAGTGTCTTAACAGATGAAAACACACAACTGTGATATTTGTATATTATATAATTAACATCTTAAATAACAGCTTTGAAATTTCTTAGTGATAGATTGCACTAAAATTTGAAACAGGGCTGGGCTTGGTAGTTCACACCTGTAATCCCAGCACTTTGGGAGGCTGAGGTGGGTGGATCACCTGAGGTCAGGAGTTTGAGGCAAGCCTGGCCAACATGGTGAAACCCCATCTCTACTAAATATACAAAAATTAGCCAGGCATGGTGGCGCACACTTGTAATCCCAGCTACTTGGGAGCCTGAGGCAGGAGAATCGCTTGAACAGGGATGCAGAGGTTGTGGTGAGCCGCGACTGCACCACTGCACTTCAGCCTGGGAGACAGAGCTAGACTCTGTCTCAAAAAAATAAATAAGATAAAAATGGAGACAGATATACTTAGTATCATACACATTAAAACAGGAAATGATTAACCCCCATCACACGTATATTCAAAGTTAATGCCACTTGGTTTTCTTTTTCTTTGTTTTAGTAAAAATTAGTTAAAAATTAAGGAAAGAAACTATCCTTGAGAACCTGATCTTTACAATCAGGAGAAAGGCACACACAAAAAAAGAGAACCTGATGAAAATAATGAAATTAGTTATCACCTTTGAAGAGGGAAGGATTCAGGGAAGAAAGGCCAGTACCATCCATCTGCAATAGATTGCTTAATTGAAGATATTTAGCAAAAGCACGCTGGAGACTAATAAAACTGCCCAAAGGTTTTTCTCCTCTTTGATCTACATATTGTCTCTCATATGACACAAGTGTGTGACACACCACCTTAAACACAAACTTGCCATTTCCATTCAAATACCAAACTGGCCAACTATGGTGGATAGAGCGTTGTGTCTCCTTCCTGGTACAGCGTGCCAGTGAGGAAAGTCTCTGTTATATAACTTCCTGCATCTTCAAAACAAGTCTTCACGTAAGCGATATTACCACCGCTAGAAAGGTTCCACCCATCAGAATAGGAAATCCTCATCTGTTGCTGACAGCAATGTCACAAAGACCTTAAAAATGTTTAAATACCTTGAATAAACAGTTCAATTTCTAAAAAACTTAAGAAAATAATTGGATATTTGCAAAATGATTTATGTATATTGAGTTACTGCAGTGTTATTTTAGAATGAGAGTAAACTGGAAACCACCTAAATGTCCAGTAGCTGGAGATTGATTAGGTATAGGACATCCATAGCCACTCCAGTCTGGGTGACAGAGCGAGACCTCGTCTCAACAAAAAAAAACCCCAAAAATTAGACAGCCACAACTTTGGGTGGCCAAAGTACTGGCACTGATAGGAACAGCTACTTCAATAAAGGGAACAGAAAACTGAAAGCTATAAATTACACATTTTCTATTCTGTGCTTTGCTTTCCAGGAAGTCACATGTTCATTAGACTCTTTTATATTTAAAAACTGGATAATGAAAAATAAAGAAAATGAAAAAAAGGAAAACATTTAAAAAAGAAAAAAAACTGGATAATATATATATTTTTTGAGACAGAGTCTCGCTCTGTTGCCCTGGCTGGAGTGCTGTGGCCCAGTCTCGGATCACTGCAACCTCCACTTCCCAGGCTCAAGCAATTCTGCCTCACCCTCTGAGTAGCTGGGATTATAGGAGCCTGCCACCACGCCTGGCTAATTTTTGTATTTTTAGAAGAGATAGGTTTCACCATGTTGGTCAGGCTGGTCTCAAACCCCTGACTTCATAATCCGCCCACCTTTGCCTCCCAAAGTGCTGGAATTACAGGCATGAGCCACTACGCCCTGCCAAAAACTGGATAATACTTATTTCCCACCTTATAGTTACCTCCCAAAATACAGTCAACACAATGCTGTGCTTTGGCCACCTTGGCTAAGAATAATCCCAAATCAGTACGTTAAATCAACAGTATCAACCAAATCAAGAGAGGTAGACTAATGTGTTCCAGCTCTCTGTTATGACCGAGCAGGAAGTTTCCAAGCAAACCTCCACCTCTCAGGAAGTTTACGTCAAACTTAGTATTTACATCCTGTTTAATATAGTCTTATTTTTTTTCTCAATTCTAGATAGCATTTGAATTAAAATGTTTGAGCAATCTGTCCTCAAATTGTTTTTTTTAACTCTCGATTGACTACATCTGTTCTAAGTGACACATGGAATGCTTCCATGACTAATAATGATAAAAGTTAAAGATTGTTTTTAGAATTAAGTACCTATAATTATAACTATTTATATCCCTATACATCATCTCTTATTCATTTGATCTCTCAAGTAGGTCCCTGTTAACCATGTTTTGATTAATTCATTATGCAGTTAGTATACTATGCACAAACAAATAAAACCCTCTGGGGCATCCTGATGTTTCTCTCCAGGACTTACTGTGTATTACTGATGTGGGAAAGGTGGCATGGTGCTAGGTCTGACGCCTCTAGCAGCTGGCTGTATGACTTTGGCTAAGGCCCTTAAACTGTAGTTTTCTCACCTGAAAATAAGAGGGATGGGTTAAATGATCTTTAGTATATCTTCTGTGATTGTACTATGCCAGAGTGCCAATCTCTATCTTACGTATGGTAAAGTCACACTTAGAATA
Source organism: Sapajus apella (assembly GCF_009761245.1). NCBI lineage: Eukaryota > Metazoa > Chordata > Mammalia > Primates > Cebidae > Sapajus > Sapajus apella. The sequence continues at coordinate 8,084,285 of NW_022436990.1, forward strand.
GAACATGCTGGCAGCCCTTCAGTTTACAAATTATAGTCTGGACATATGAAGAGAGATGGCTGTTTCTCAGTCCAAATGCCATTTCCCAGGAAAAGGCTCCAGCCAGCCCACATTGGGGCAGATGTCCATCCCTGGACTGTCATCTAGATTTGGGACAACCTGTGCTGAAAATGATGATTTTCACTACAATTCTGAGGAGTAGGCAGGAAAGGGAAATTTTTAGAAAGAGGATATAAGTAGAAAATCTAATTGTGATGGCCAGACACAGTGGCTCACGCCTGTAATCCCAGCACTTTGGGAGGCCAAGGCGGGCGGATCACCTGAGATCGGGAGTTCAAGACCAGCCTGATCAACATGGAGAAACTCCCATCTCTACTAAAAATACAAAATTAGCCAGGAATGGTGGTGCATGCCTGTAATCCCAGCTACTTGGGAGGCTAAGGCAGGAGAATCACTTGAACCCGGGAGGTGGAGGTTGCAGTGAGTCGAGATTGTACCATTCCACTCCAGCCTGGGCAACAAGACCAACACTCCGCCTCAAAAAAAAAAAAAAAAGAAAAGAAAAAAGAAAATCTAATTGGGATTCACACACTAAAATATCACTGTTAATAGTATTTTTAAATTTTGAAATAATTATATATTCACAGTAAGTTGAAAAATTAATACAAAGAGATTCTCTGTACCCTTCACCTAGTTTCTCCTAACGGTCAGGTCTTACGTAATTATAGTGCAGTATCAGTTGTAAATTTTTTATTGAGACAGGTGATTTTCATATTCTTTCCCTTATATTTTAACATATGTCCCTCACTCTTTTTGTGAATTTTTACTGAATAATGTATATTCAGAAAAGTGGACCAGTCATAACTGTACAACTCAATGAATTTCCATGAAGTAAATATACCTGTGTGATAATCCAGCTCAAGAAACAAAAAATCACTACCACCCCATTAGACTGCCTTATACTACCATCTTTTACGAATGAATTACACATTGTGTACTCTGTATCTGCCTTCTTTATTTAATTTAATTTTATTAATTTTTATTTATTTTTTTGAGATGGAATCTTGCTCTGTCACCCAGGCTGGAGTGTAATGGCACGATCTTGGCTCACTGCAACCTCTGCCTCCCTGTTCAAATGATTCTCCTGCCTCAGCCTCCCGAGTAGCTGAGACTACAGGCATGTGCCACCATGCCCAGCTATTTTTGTATTTTTAGTAGAGACAGGGTTTTACCATGTTGGCCAGGCTGGTCTCAAACTCCTGACCTCAGGTAACCCACCCACCTCGGCCTTCCAGAGTGCTAGGATTACAGGTGTGAGCCACCATGCCCAGTCTATATCTGGCTTCTTTTCAACATTATGTTTGTGAAGTTAATCTGTGTTGTTTTATATAATTACAGTTCACTCATCTTTCACGAGCTTAAATCTCTTTACAATAAAATTGTAAGAGAATTGTAAAAAAGTTTAAGCTCATGATATGCCATAAACTGTACCATTTGATGTGTTTTGACAAGTGTACACCCATATCAGTACCACAAGCAAGATCATGAATATATCTATTTCCTCAAAATATTCCATGAATTTTTTTTTTAAACGGAGTCTTGCTCTGTCACCCAGGCTGGAGTGCAGTGGTGTGATCTCGGTCACTGCAACCTCTGCCCCTCGGGTTCAAGCGATTCTCCTACCTCAGACTCCTGAGTAGCTGGAACTACAGGCGTGTGCCACCGTGCCTGGCTAATTTTTTTGTATTTTTAGTAGAGACAGGGTTTCACCGTGTTTTAGATTGATGGTCTCAATCTCCTGACTTCATTATCCACCCATCTCGGCCTCCCAAAGTTCTGGGTCCATGAATTTTTAAAACTAAAAATGGGACCTGGAAAAAGTGAACATCTTAGGGCCATAATGACCTCTGGACCCCTTGCAGAAGGTTGAAACAGATAATATTTATTTTGGTCTATTTGAGAAGACTTTAATGAGAAAATTTTCTATTATATATGTTCTATTTTTTAAATTAGTCAAAATTTGCACACACAAACTGAACCAATTTTTGGATTAACTCCAATAAGTACAATAATAGTGTTTAGAGAGTTATAGATAAAAGAATATTTGCTATATCAATCTTTTTTAACATGGCGTTTTTTTACTTTGCAGAATACTTTTGTTATAATGTGCAGTTCTTCCATCTCCTGACTTACATCATCATAGTGATGCATAGTTGAGGAATTATAAGAACAGAAGCGTCAAAAGACTATAAAGTCAGAACAACCTGATTTTTGACAAGGAAGGAAAATATATTCTGGCATACTTAAAATTAGTGCCAGGAGCAAGTCCAAGTGGATTTTCATAGGTGATTTGAGAGTACTTAAGGAAAAGACATGATCATTTAGAGCCAGCCTGATTTGCCAAAAAACAGGCTAAGCCACACTAACTTTATTTTTCAGATAAGATTAGTATATTGGTAGTCTGGAAAATGCCATACAAAGAATGTGAAACATGAAATCCTTGTGGGCCAAATGAAAAAATGTGGACCAGATTATGATGCAGTTAGACCTTGGTTGACTGACTTTGACCCACAAAAGCAGATAAATGTTCCCTTAGACTGAGGCTTTTGGTTACATTGCAAGGTGCTATCATGGGCTCTATTACATTTAATATTTTAGTAATTATTTGGATTGAAATCACATAACTTTAAATTCATAGATCACATGTAGTTGTTAAGTATTATTAATGTATTCATTGACACTAAAGAATGGCGAGGTGCTGTGGTTCACGCCTATAATCCCAGCACTTGGGAGGCTAAGGTGGGCAGATCACAAGGTCAGGAAATCGAGACCATCGTAGCCAACATGGTAAAACCCTGTCTCTACTAAAAATACAAAAAAAAAAAAAAAAAAAAAGAATTATTCAGTAAAGCTGGACACAATGGCTCCTGCCTGTAATCGGGGGTGTGGTGGCTCACACCTGTAATCCCAGCACTTTGAGAGGCCGAGGCAGGTGGATCATGAGGTCAAGGGATCAAGACCTATCCTGGCCAACATGGTGAAACCCTGTCTCTACTAAAAATACAAATATTAGCCAGGCATGGTGGCAGGCACCTATAGTCCCAGATACTTGGGAGGCTGTGCAGGAGAATCACTTGAACCAGGGAGGCGGAAGTTTCGGTGAGCCGAGATCACGCCATTGCATTCCAGCCTGGGTGACAGAGCGAGACTCTGTCTCAAAAAAAAAAAAAAAAAAAAAAAATTCAGTAAGCCTAATTGTGAAATTCAGTACTTAAGTTAGAAAATTAATGGTACAGGTCAGGCACAGTAGCTCACACCTCTAGTCCCAGCACTTTGGAAGGCCAAAGTGGGATGATTACTTGAGCGCAGGAGTTGGTGGTTGCAGAGAGCTATAATCACACCAGTGCAATCCAGCCTGCATGACAGAACAAAACCATCTCTACAAAAGCAAACAAGCAGTTGGTGCAGTATATTTCAGGTAAACATATCCTTCAGCAGTACATGGAAAGGCAAGGATTGTGACTGACTTTAATCTTATGCTTCATTAATTAAAACTGAACCAATAATCAAAAAATTAAGAAAAAAAACTGAACCAAATGAACATTGTCTCTCTCTATTCTTGCTTGGTCGGACCATACCATAATTTCAAAGAAACGCTGATGAACCAAAGGTATCTGTGTTAGTCCATTTGCAAAGGACTAAGGAATACCTGGCCAGGCATCGTGGCTCATGTCTGTACTCCCAGCACTTTGGGAGGATGAGGCAGGTGGATCACCTAAGCTCAGGAGTTGGAGGCCAGCGGGACCAACATGGTAAAATCCTGTTTCTACTAAAAATACAAAATTAGCCAGGCATTGTGGTGCATGCCTATAATCCCAGCTACTCAGGAGGCTGAGGTGGGAGAATTGCTTGAATCTGGGAGGCAGAGGTTTCAGTGAGCTGAGGTTGCGCCATTGCATTCCAGCCTGAGCAACAAGAACAAAACTTCATCTCAAAGGAAAGAAAGAAAGAAAAGAATACCTGAGGCTGGATAATTTTAATTTATAAAGAAATATTTATTTTGGCTCATGGGTTCTGCAGGCTGTACAGGAAGCATGGTGCCAGCATCTGCTTCTACTGAGTGCTTCAGGAAGCTTACAGTCATGGCTCATAAGGCTAAGGGGAGCCACCATCTTACACAGTGAGAGGGAGAGCAAGAAAGAGAGAGAGAGAGAGAGAGAAGAGGAGGACCCAGAAGGAAGAGGAGAGAGAAGGAGATGGAGTCTTGCTCTGTTGCCCAGACCAGAGTGCAGTAGCATGATCTTGGCTCACTGCAACCTCTGCCTCCTGGATTCAAGCAATTCTCCTGCCTCAGCCTCCCAAGTAGCTGGGATTACAGGCATCCACCACCATGCCCAGCCACTTTTTTGTATTTTAGTAGAGATGGGGTTTCACCATGTTGGTCAGGCTGGTCTCAAACTCCTGACCTCAGATGATCTACCCACTTTGTTCTCCTAAAGCATTGGGATTACAGGCATGAGCCACCGCGTCCAGCCCCAGACTCTTAAACAATCAAGTCTTGTGTGAACTCGGAGTGAGAACTCACTCACTACCAGGAGAAGGGCACAAAGCCATGCATGCGGGATCCATTCCCATGATCCAGACACCTCCCACCAGGCTCTTCTCCAACACTGGAAGTCACATTTTAACATGAGATTTGATAAACATCCAAACTATATCAATATTCATAGGTGGCTAACCAGGATAATAGGACTTTGGAACCGTGTCTTATGAAATTGCTAAATAAGGCCGGGCACGGTGGCTCAAGCCTGTAATCCCAGCACTTTGGGAGGCCGAGGCGGGTGGATCACGAGGTCAAGAGATCTAGACCATCCTGGTCAACATGGTGAAACCCTGTCTCTACTAAAACTACAAAAAAATTAGCTGGGCATGGTGGCGCGTGCCTGTAGTCCCAGCTACTCAGGAGGCTGAGGCAGGAGAATTGCCTGAACCCAGGAGGCGGAGGTTGCGGTGAGCCGAGATCGAGCCATTGCACTCCAGCCTGGGTAACGAGCGAAACTCCGTCTCACAAAAAAAAAAAAAAAAAAAATGAAATTGCTAAATAAATCATTTTCTCCACAGAAGAAAGGCCAAGGGAGATGGGATCAATATGTCTTCCACCGTCTGAAGGAGAGTTATGTGGCAGACACCAGATTTACTCTTTGTGACTTCAGAGGACAAAGCCTCTGGATCAATGTTCAGAAACTCCTATGTAGACAAAGTTTATCTCAATGTAAGAACATTCTAGCCATTAGGATTGTGGGCTGCTTTGAGGAGAGTGATAGACAAATGGCCTCCCAAAGATGTCCACATCTTAATCCATGGACCGACCCCTCTATATGTTACTTTACACAGCAAAAGGGACTTTGCAGATGTAGTAATTTAAGGATCTTAAAGTAGGAGACTATCTTGGATTATCCAGATAGCACATTGTAATCACATGGGTCCTTAAAAGATGGAAGAAGGGGTTGGGCATATTAGCTCACACCTGTAATCCCAGCACTTTGGGAGGCTGAGGCAGGCAGATCATGAGGTCAGGAGTTCGAGACCAGCCTGGGCAACATGGTGAAACCCTGTCTCTACTAAAATACAAAAATTAGCTGGGTGTGGTGGCGGACGCCTGTAATTCCAGCTACTCAGGAGGCTGAGGTGGGCGAATTGCCTGACTCCGGCAGGCAGAGGTTGCTGTGATCCAAGATCACCAAGATCGCACCACTACACTCCAGCCTGGGTGACAGAGCCAGACTCCATCTAAAAAAAAAAAAAAAAAAAAGATGGAAGGTGGCAGAAGAATCAGAGATGTGTTGTTATAAGTAGGTCAGAGTCAAAGAGAAATGTAAAGATGATGTCTTAGCCTACTTGTGCTGCTCTAACAAAATACCACAGACTAGGTAATTTATAAAGAACAGAAATTTATTTCCCCACAGTTGTGGAGGCTGGGAAGTCCATAATTGAAGGGCTGGCATCTTGCAAGGGCCTTTATCCTCTGTCATCCCATGGTGGAAGGTAGATGTGCAAAGGGAAGGCAAGAAAAAGACAAAAGGGGTTCCCTTATTTTATAAGGAACTCGCTCTCAAAATAATGACATCGATCCATTTATGTTTTGGGTGTTTCGTTTGTTTGTTTTTAAGATGGAGTCTTGCTCTGTTGCCCATGGCAGCGTGACTCATCTTAGTCTCTAATTTTTGACCTGGTAAGACATCTTTTTTGATCTCTTAATTCCTAGCCTACTTGGTCCTGACTTGATATGGATGTTCTTCCTGACATCCCAGTGACTGATTCTCAGCACACCACGACTCCTTTTTTGTTCCTACCCTATCTTCTCTGTGTTGGCAGCTAGACCCACTTATTCTTTGGGGCTTTCAGGAAGGCACACTCTAGTAGCTCTCTATTGACTTTACTGTTCACTCACTCTAATAGGGCTGTGTTCCAGTTCTGTCTCCGAAAGAACTTCTGTGGTTCTAGCAAGTTGTTACTAAAAGGTGTTGAGGCCAGGCATGGATGTTCATGCCTGTAATCCCAGCACTTTAGGAGTATCTCTTGAGGCTAGGTGTTCAAGACCAGCCTGGACAACACAACAAGACCCCCTCTCTACAAAAAAATACAGGTGCACGCCACCATGCTCATGCCACCATGCCCACTACTTAGGAAGCTGACGTGAGGCGATCGCTTGAGCCCATGAGTTCGAGCTGCAGTGAGCTATGATCACACCGCTACACTCCAGTCTGGGCAACAGAGTGAGACCCTGTCTCTAGGGAGGAAAAAAAGGCACATTGGATTAATTGTCCTCTCTAGAATAAAAGTTTCCATTCTAAATTAGCATAACCATCAACAACTACCTTCCAGCACTGACAGACCAACCCACCATATTCCCCTTTAGTGAATCCAAAAAGAAAACAGCTGTTGAAATTGAGCAAGGGAGAGAGGCCTTATATATATCTGCACTTCTCTAAATCTTACTGAATATGATGCCCAAACATATGCCATTAATAGCTTAACAGGTCAGACTTTAGTACTTTTTAATAAATAGATATGATTTTTGCAAATACTGTTCTTTTTTTTTCTTTAAGATGGGGTTTCACCATGAAGGCCAGGCTGGTCTTGAACTCCTGACCTCAGGTGATCCACCCACCTCGGCCTCCCAAAGTGCTAGGATTACAGGTGTGAGCCACTGCGCCCGGCCAATAGATATGATTTTTAAAGTTTGGCTGAGTTATGGGCGAATCTGCATTCTCTTACCCACATCAGAGAATAGACTAGACAGTAAGCTCACAAAACCACAAACTAGGCATCACCATTCACTTGGTAGCCAGTACCTGAGTTATAAATACAATGACTCACAGAAAAAAAATTTTCATTAGGCTGGCATCCCCCAAGTTAAATTTGTAACATGAAACAGCCATTTTAAAGTGGTGTCTAGGCCAGGCACAGTGGCTCACACCTGTAGTCCCAGCACTTTGGGAGGCTGAGGCGGGTAGATCACCTGAGGTCGGGGTTCGAGACCAGCCTGGCCAACATGGCAAAACCCAGTCTCTACTAAAAATACAAAAATTAGCTGGGCATGGTGGCAGGCACCTGTAATCCCAGCTACTTGGGAGGCTGAGGCAGGAGAATTGCGTGTACCGGGAGGCAGAGATTGCAGTGAGCTGAGACTGTGTCACTGCACTCCAGCCTAGGTGACAGAGTGAGACTCCATCTCAAAAAATAAAATAAAATAAAATGATGTCCAATGACCAATACAATGATGTAGAAAAAAGAAAAAGTGTCAGTGTTGATTACAAAGATAAAAAATAGAGGAAAAAAATAACCATTACAGGAAGAAATGGCCATAAAAGGGATAAGCTTCTGTGGAAGATGTATACAAACCATAAATTTGTTGAAAAATAACATTTACATAGCACTTTACAATATTCTTATACTCTACCTCATTTGTTCCTTGTAACAGTATTCTAATGTTGGTGCTATTATTGTTCCGATTTTTTAAATTAGGAAATTACGGCTGGGCCTATAATTCCAGCACTTTGGGAGGCCAAGGCAGGCAGATCACCTGAGGTCAAGAGTTCGAGACCAGCCTGGCCAACATGGTGAAACCCCGTCTTTACTAAAAATACAAAAATTAGCTGGGCATGGTGGCATGTGCCTGTAATCCCAGGTAATCAGAAGGCCGAGGCAGGAGAATCACTTGAACCTGAGAGGCAGAGGCTACAGTGAGCCGAGACCTCGCCATTGCACTCTAGCCTGAAAGAGCAAAACTCCATCTCAAAAAAAAAAAGAAAAAAAGTGAGGGAGACATTACAAGTGCGAAAGGTTAGGTAGCTTGTCTACGTTCACCCACCTAAAAACAGACAGGAACCAGGACACAATTATACTTTCCCTGATTCTAAGTCCTGGACATTTCTCATTACATAATGCTGCCTCACCTGGTTCGTGGGACACAGTTAAATGCATAGAGGAACTTAACTAGGTAGGCTTGTAAATCTTCATTTTTAGGAATCTTCAAGAAGCGTGTATGTCTTATATAATTTTCACCAATCTGGGAGCACATTTTTAGGCATAATAATCTTTTGAGGTTCTTTTCTGCTCTTCCTTTTCAATTAGTTAGCCTGCTTCTCAGTACTGCTTATGACTTATGATATCTGCCCCAGCTGCATATGGTAAATTTTAATGTTATGTATATTTTACCACAATTAAAAAAAAATTTTTTTTCAGTGAAACAGGCTCCCTTTGTCACCCAGACTAGAGTGCAGTGGCACAATCATGGCTTAGTGCAGCCTCATGGGCTCAAGTGATCCTCCCATTTGAGCCTCCTGAATAGCTGAGACCATAGGCACATGCCACCAAGCCTAGCTATTTTTGAAAATTTTTTGTAGAGAGGAGGTCTCATTATGTAGCCCAGGCTGATCTTGAACTCCTGGGCTCAGGTGATCTTCCTGCCTTGGCCTCTCAAAGTGCTGGGATTACAGGTGCGAACCACCATGCCCAGCATAAGAAAAAAATTATTTTATTATTATTATTATTATTATTATTATCGAGACAGTCTCACTCTGTCGCCCAAGCTGGAGTGCAGGGGTGCGATCTTAGCTCACTGCAACCTCTGCCTCCCAGTGCAAGTGATTCTCCTTCCTCAGCCTCCCAAGTAGCTGGAATTACAGGCATCGCCACCACACCTGGCCAATTTTTGTATTTTTAGTAGAGATGGGATTTCACACCTTCACATTTTGAGGCTAGGCTGGTCTCAAACTCCTGACCTCGAGTGATCCACCCACCTTGGCCTCCCAAAGTTTATTTTATTTTATTTTTGAAGCAGGGTCTCATTTTGTCACCCAGGCTGGTGTCCAGTGGCATGATCTCAACTCACTGGACCCTCAACCTTCTGGGTTCAAGTGATCCTCCAGCCTCTTCACTCCGCCCCACACCCCTGACCCAAGTACCTGGAACTATAGGCCTATGCCACCCGCCTGGCTAATTTTTGTATTTTTTGTAGAGATGGGTTTCACCATGTTGCCCAGGCTAGTCTCAAATTCCTTAGCTTAAGCGATCCAGTCGCCTGAGCCTTGCAAAGTGCTGGGATTACAGGCATGAGCCACTGTGCCCAGCCTAAAAATGTAATTTTAAAAGCATAGGAAATACGAGTCCTCAGCTCTATTATTGAAAGCCTCCATGACCTCCATGTTTCTTGTATAAAATTACCAGATAAGCCACTACAGCATGGAAACACCAGATACAAATGTGAATTTAGTTAAAGAGTTGTGTGTTTGTGGTGTGTGTAGACAGCAGATATCTTGTTTACCTTAGATACTGTCCTTCTGACTGATTCGCCAGAAGCATCAGGCCTCTTTGCTTCTTTTCTTCAGTATGTTGCGTCTTGGCTATTGCAGGTGGAGATGGAAAAGAAATTGCCAATGATGCTGCAAATAACTTCCTTCACTTTCTAACCTAGAGACTGGCTGAAGGAAGAAAAAAGGTGACTGTCAGGTTCCCTGCTGGCCATGCCTCTCAGCCACATGAGCACTGAGCCACTTAATTCCTCCCCAGGGTCAGAAGTGCCCCAGCACCAGATTGTTTATGGGTACCCTAACCACCTTTTCACACTACTTGAGGTTTAGCTTTAAATGTTTTAAGAATTAGCAAAGTAGGCCCAGTGCGGTGGCTCATGCCTGTAATCCCAGCACTTTGGGTGGCTGAGGTGGGCAGATCACCTGAGGTCAGGAGTTTGAGACCAGCCTGGTCAACATGGCAAAGTCCCTTCTCTACCAGAAATAAAAAAATTAGCCGGGCATGGTGGCGTGTATCTATAGTCCCACCTACTCAGGAGAGAAAGGAGAATTGCTTGAACCTGGGAGGCAGAGGTTGCAGTGAGCCAAGATCATGCCACTGTATTCTAACCTGAGTGACAGAGCAAGACTCCGCCTTGGGGAAAAAAAAAAAAAAAAAAAATCCAGGTGTGGTGGCTCACTCCTGTAATCTCAGCACTTTGGGAGGGCAGATCACCTGAGGTGAGGAGTTCAAGACCAGCCTGGCCAGCATGGTGAAACCCCATCTCTGCAAAAATACAAAAATTAAATAGGCATGTTGGTGGGTGCCTGTAATCTCAGCTGCTTGGGAAGATGAGGCAGAAGAATCGCTTGAGCGTGGAAGCAGAGGTTTCAGTGAGCCAAGGTCACGCCATTGCACTCCAGCCTGGGCAACAGAGTGAGACTCCGTCTCAAAAAAAAAAAAAATTAGCAAACCGAATTATTTGATCTTGGTGAGTATTGGCAAATGCTGACCCTGGCCAGGCATGGTGTCTCATGCCTATAATTCCAGCACTTTGGGAAGCTGAGCCAGGCAGATCACCTGAGGTCAGGAGGTTGAGACAAGCCTGGCGAACATGGCAAAACCCTGTCTCTACTAAATATAAGAAAGTTAGCCAGGTGTGGTGGCAAATGCCTGCAATCCCAGGCTACTTGGGAGGCTGAGGCAGGAGAATCACTTAAACCCGGGAAGCAGAAGTTGCAGTGAGCCAAGATCGTGCCATTGCACTCCAGTCTGGGCAACAAGAGTGAAACTCTGTCTACACAAAACTATTATCACATTTGGCAAAGGGAAGTTTGTTTAGTCAGCACTAAATAAGGCGATGACCAGGCACAGTGGCCCCTGCCAGTAATCCCAACATTTTGGGAAGCCAAGGTGGACAGATCACATGAGGCCAGGAGTTCCAGACCACCCTGGGCAACATGGTAAAACCCCATCTCTACAAAAAATACAAAAAATTAGCCAGATGTGGTGACACATGCCTGTAGTCCCAGCTACTTGGGAGACTGAAGTGGGAGGATCACCTGAGCTTGGGGAGGTTGAGACTGCAGTGAGCTGTGATGGCGACACTGCACTCCAGTCTGGGTGACAGAATGAGACCCTATCACAAAAATAAAATAGCTGGGCACAGTGGCTCACGCCTGTAATCCCAGCACTTTGTGAATCCAAGAAGGAGGACTGCTTGAGCTTAGAAGTTTGAGATCAGCCTGGGCAAACATGACAAAACCCTGTCTCTACAAAAAATAAAAAAATTAGCCATGTGTGGTGGTGTGAGCCTGTAGTTCCAGCTACTCAGGAGCCTGGATAGGAGAATCACTTGAGCTCGGGGAGGTCAAAACACAGCACTCCCGCCTGAGCAACAGAGTATGAGACTCTGTCTCAAAAATAAATAAATAAAAATAAAGTGGTAAAGACATGTTAAAACTAGTGCCCCTTATGTGATTAAAATATATCATCATTATCATTGTTTTGGAAAGTTGATAAGTATTAAATATTAGTAATTTACAAATCACCGTAACACAAGACTTGATTGTTTAAAAGAGTCTGTGGCTGGACGCAGTGGCTCATGCCTGTAATCCCAGCACTTTGGGAGGCCGAGATGGGCAGATCACGAGGTCAGGAGTTTGAGACCATGCTGGCCAATATGGTGAAACCCCATCTCTACTGAAAATACAAAAAAAATAGCTGGGTGTGGTGGCATGTGCCTGTAATCCCAGCTACGAGGGAGGCTGAGTCAGGAGAATTGCTTCAACCTGGGAGGCAGAGGTTGGAGCGAGCCAAGATCATGCCACTGTACTCCAGCCTAGGAGACAAGAGCAAGACTCAATCTCAAAAAAAAAAAGAAAAAAAGAAGTCTATTGAAACCCTTTTTCTAGCAAACAAAGAAACTGGTTTAGAATAGTTTTACTAGGAAAACTTTATCTTCAGCAGTACATAGACTAAAAAAAATTTTTAGTAAAAAAAAGGAAACCTTTTTCAAAATTCTCACTAGTCTTATAATGAATAGGAAGCATATGTTAGGAAGTAACAGAAGAAATCTAAAAACAACTCACCTACCAACAAATTATATGATCTTGAACAAGTCCATAATCACTGCTTAACCATTGTTCCTTCATCAACAACCTCGAGGTAATAATGCATCTCCAGCCTAGCTAAGTTGGAAGTTTACATACAGTAAAATAATGGATGAGTAAGTGCTTTGGAAAGCATTGCATGCTACTCTTATAATTATTGTTTTTGTTTGTTTGTTTGTTTGTTTGTTTGTTTAAAGACGGGGTTTCACCATGTTGGTCAGGCTGGTCTTGAACTCCTGACCTCATGTGATCCGCCCGCCTTGGCCTCCAAAGTGCTTGGATTACAGGCGTGAGCCACCATGCCCGGCCTAATTATTGTTGTTAATAAAGATAGTTTTAAACAAAAACCATGGTAAGGAGAGGGAGAAAGACAAAATGAGAGATATATATCTCACATTTATGTTATATATATAAATGTAAGTCTAACACAAGATGGAAAATGATCTAGAAATTTTAATTATTTTTATTCTATCCTATTAGAATAATTATTCATTTTTTACAGTAGAGACAGGGTCTCGCTGTGTCACCCAGGCTGGAAGGCAGTGACGCAATGATCATAGCTCTCTGCAGCCTCAAACTCCTGGGCTGAGTGATCCTCCCACCTTAGCTCCTGAGTAGCTGGAACTAATAGGCACACACCACTACACCCAACTAGAATAATAATTATTGTCCTATTTAAGTATTATTTTAATACTTGAAATAATATTTTCCTGTGGCTTAGCCTTACTCAGACATTAGTGGAAAGTGGCTGACACATGTAGTCTAAACCACAGGTTCATTAAACTAATGAGAAACTACCAGTCTATCTTCAGAATCCTGGGTTGTTCCAGAAGTATAGAGTAGGACTAGCACAGGTCTGAGGGACTCAACTCAAGCGAGTGGGGGTCCCTGATCACCAAAATGGTGGAGACATTATAGGTTCTCCTAGGAGAGTTCTGGTAAGTCTCAGGCAGTATGTGCTACCAATGGATTCCAATTAGCATAAGCATAAGGAGTAACAGGACCAAACGGGGTTTTTGGTTTCACTGGAATTATTATTTCCTGGGGATTTTCTGGAATTTAAGTACAACTCAATGATACATTAGAGGACAACTGACCAGATTAGATGCCCTAAACCTCCCAAATCATCAGGGACTAGAGATTGAGTTACTATTGTCCCAGTAGCATAAGATTGTGGTTTTGTGCTGAGACTGTTACCAAAACACCATAGGTTCAGTCTGGGTCCTGCTGCTTGCCACACGGAAAGCCACTGACTGAGACAACAGGTATTGCCAAGGCAGAAGGCTTTAATTGGGTGCTGCACTGGAGGAGATGGGAGATCAGTCTCAAATCTATCCCCTCTGCTGACTAAAATTAGGGATTTATATAGCAGGTAAGAAATATAAATGTGTAGGAAAACCCCTCAGGGAGGGGTAAGGAAGCAACTATGCCAAATGAGGGGCCTGGCCTCTTACTGTCTGGATGAAATGATCCAGTGAGTTTCAGTTATTTGATACTTTCCCAGAGGCCTGGGGGTCCTTTCCTGAGGAAGTAACTCAGATAAAATAAATCTAAGTTTCAAGTTTTAACACCAGAATTGGCAATTTCTATAGATAGGTAGGTAGGTAGATTAGATAGGTAGATGATAGATAGATAGATAGATAGATAGATAGATAGATAGATAGATAGATAGATAGATTTCTTTTTAATAGAGAAGGGGTCTTGCTATGTTGCCCAGGCTGGTCTCAAACTCCTGGGCTCAAGTGATCCACATAATTCCCAAAGTGCTGGAATTACAGGCATGAGACATTGTGCCAGCACATCAGACATCTAATCTTCCCTTACTTCTAACCCTTCTGCCTACACTTCCTTACTTTTCATCAGCTGACCTGAAAACAGATGTCCCCAGATAAAATTCGTCTTAACTTCCTCAAATTAAAGTACTTCAATATATATAATTTCCCTTCCCCGGTCAGCATCGTTCTTCCTATTTAACAGTTACTTTTGTTCTCAATCCCATTTTAACTATCTTGTGCTCTCTTATTCTATTCTATTATTAACATCCTCCTCCCCAATATACTTCTTTTCAATTCGATCTTATTATTATTTTTTTTTTTGAGACAGGTCCACTGGTGCAGTGGTGTGATTACAACTCACTGCAGCCTCGACCTTTCAGGCTCAAGCCATTCTCTCACCTCAGCCCCCCAAATAGTTGGGACAACAGGCACCATCACACACAGCTAATTTTTGTATACTTTGTAGAGAAGGAGTCTCGTCACATTGCCCAGGCTGATCTTGAACTACTAAGCTCAAGCAATCCACCTCAGCCTCTCAAAGTGCTGGGATTATAGGAGTGAACCACTATGCCCGGCATCCATTACCATTTTAACTTACTTAAGCTTCTCCCATCAGAACAAAAAACAAAACCGTAATATTTTTTGACCTTTTATCTCTCTCAGCTACTGCCCTGTTCTTCTCATCTAACCTTCTTGAAAGAATTGTATACACTCCCTATTCTTCATTTCCCACTCATTCGTTGGTCTAGTGTCAGCTGCCTTTGACCACTAACATTCCTCCGCAAAGCCACTTACATCTAAGTCTCAGAAATCCAATAAACACTTTTAAAAAATTGAGATATGATTCAAATCTCATAAAATCCCATAAAATTCACCTTTTAAAGTGTACAATGTATTTTTTTTTTTTTTTTGAGACAGAATTTCCCTGTTGTTGCCCAGGCTGGAGTGTAATGGCGAAATCTCGGCTCACTGCAACCTCTGCCTCCCGGGTTCAAGCTATTCTCCTGCTTCACCCTCCTGAGTAGCTAGGATTACAGGCATGCACCACCACACCTCGCTAATTTTGTATTTTTAGTAGAGACAGGGTTTCTCCATGTTGGTCAGGCTGGTCTCCACCTCCTGACCTCAGGTGATCCGCCTGCCTCAGCCTCCCAAAGTGCTGGGATTACAGGCATGAGCCACCGTACTTGGCCACAATGTATCTTTTAAAATGTACAATGCAGTGTTTTTTAGTATATTCATAAATTAATGCAACTATTCCCACTGTTTAATTCCAGAACATTCTTATCACTCCTGTATCCTTTAGCAGTCACTACCAATTCCCCTCCCTACAGCCCTTGACAACCACTAATCTACTTTCCACCTCTGTGGATTTTCCTGTTCTGGACATTTAATATAAATGGAATCATATACCGTGTAACGTTTCGTGACTGGCTTCTTTCATTAAAGATAATGTTTTACCTAAGCTACCTTTAACTGGAAAGTTGATTTGTTGTAGTTATTGTAATTTTGTTATTTCTAAGCAGAGTTGGGCTCACGAGTGATCAATCTATGAAATAAAGTGTGTTAAAGGGAAAAAAAAAAGGATAATGTTTAATTTATTTATTTATTTATTTTTAGCTATATTTACTGGAATGGGATTTCTTTTTTAGTATAATGTTTTCAAGGCTCATCCATGTTGTAGTATGTATCAGCACTTCATTCCTTTTTATCATGCAATAATATTCTGTTGTGTGACCATACTCAGAGTGGTTATGCTATTTTATTTATCCATTCATCAGTTGCTGGACATTTGGGTTGTATCCACCTTTTGGCTATAATGAATAATGTTGCTATGAACATTCCGGTACAAGTTTTTGTGTGGACATATGTTTTCAATACTCTTAGGTGGAATTGTGGAATTACTAAGTCATATGAGAAGGAACTCCATTTAACCCATTTCCCGTTTGCCCCAAGAATACTTGCTAGTGGTGCTTGCAGCTACAGCATTTATGCCAAGATCACTTTGCCACAAAATATTGTTGTATTATTAATATATTATTAAATATATTAATATTTATTATTTTTGCATTGCTCTATTTAATGACTTTGGAAACAAAAGACATTCTATTTATAGCATTCTGTTTTTAATTGTATTTCCATTTGCAAAATATAGTAATTCTTGATCACTGAAAATATCAACTCCTGAAAAACATAGCATCATTCAAATGAATGTTGGTTGAAGATTCATTTGATGGATTTGATTTTTCTGAAATAGATGATTTTGATGATTCAGATGATTCTGATGTTAGTTCTATTTAGAAATAACTCCAAGAACAGTTTTTATATTTTATTTTTACATTGAAAATCAGTCAGATTTGTTTAGCCTCAAAGAGCGTGTTTATGTAAAATTAAATGAGCACTGGCAACAAGCTGCATTTTTTTTTCTAAGCTGGAAAAGGGTTAAATTTTGAGACAGTGACAAACTTTTCCAAAGCAACTGCACAATTTTACCTTTCCATCATTAATATATAAGAGCTCTAATTTCACCAACACTTGTGATTATCTGAGTTTTTCTTCCTAGCTGATCTAGCAGGTGTGAAGTAATAATCAATTTTGATTTTGAAGTTGCATTTTTCTTTCTTTATTTTATTTCATTTTTGAGACAAAGTCTCACGCTGTCGCCCAGGCTGGAGTGCAGTGGCTCAATCTCAGCTCACTGCGAGCTCCGCCTCCCAAGTTCAAGCAATTCTTCTGCCTCAGCCTCCTGAGTAGCTGGGACTACAGGCACATGCCACCACGCCCACTTTATTTTTTATATTTTTATTAGAGACGGGATTTCACCACGTTACCTAGGATGGTCTCGATCTCTTGACCTTGTGATCCTCCCACCTCAGCCTCCTAAAGTGCTGGGATTACAGATGTAAGCCACTGCACCCGGCCTGGGACTCCCTCTTTTTAAAATACTCTTTTCTGTGACTCTGCTCAATTACCTGGCATCATAAGAATTATGCCTGCTTTAGAGATTATACAAAGCACACCATAAACAAGTGGTTGTATCAGTATGCCTTAGTAGAATAAACACTGCCATAGGAATTATTATGAGAGGGGTTTTATATCATTTTCTATGAAGAATTTGGTCATATACTTTGTTGATCTTTTGTGGGGAAGGAGCTTGTAGATCTTTTTCAAATTATTATTTTGTAGGAACTCTTTAATATTAGAAAAATTAATTATAGATCTAGGCTATGAGTGAAACATGTTTTCTCCCCTGTTTGTTCTTTATTTTTAAACTTCCCACATGAAGGTTTTTGCCATGCAAATTTTTTTCTGGTTAATTTTTCAGTCTTTTATGACTCTTTGCCCTTGTATCATGTTGAGAAAGGGTTTCCACATTCAGACATACCAGAAAAAAGTCCTTCCATGGTTTTGTCTAACACTTTCACGGTTTTGCTTTGCATTTAAATCCTTGATCCATGTGGAATTTATCCTAAGGTAAGGTGTGAAATGTGGATCTCACTTTTTCCCCCGAGATGAATAATTTTTTCTTTTGCTTCACTTCAATTAATTGTCTAATCCTCCCTCATCCAAACACTTTTATCATATTCCAAATTGTCTTGTTTTAATATGTATTTCTCTACTAACTATTCAATGTAATTAATCTACTTATAACCAATTACCACACTGTGAAATTATTATTACTTTATAACATATCTTAATATCTTCTTTTTTTCAGAATTAGCTTATATGATAGACTTTAAATTGTCCCTATTAAGGAATAAATTTTGATCCAGGCATGGTGGTTCACACCTGTAATCTCAGTGCCTAAGGAGGCCAACATAGGAAGATTGCTTGAGCCAAGGAGTTTGAAGTTACAGTGAGCTATGACTGTACCACTGCACCCTAGCCATGGTGACAGTAAGACCCTGACTTAGTTTTTTGTTTTTTGTTTTTTTTTAAAAAAGGAGTAACATTGAAATCACATTGACTTTTAAAAAGAAAAAAAAGGAGGAGTATGTTTTGTCTTATTTCAACTTGTGAAAATATTTTTGAATCTTAATTCTAAACTAAAACTGTTTGCCATCTCTTTTTGCATAATCATATTTAATAACCATACCTGTAGATTTTTTTTAAGCTGTGATCTTAATCCAATCTAAGATTCTGAACCAAAAAAGGGCCAAAAAGGGAGTCTTGCAGCATCTCTTAGACCCTTATTACTCTAGGTGTGATCTGTGGTCCAGCCTCCCAGTATTTTTTGGTTATTATAAATCCTGAATCTCAGGCCTGAGATTAGTAACTCAAGCTTATTAATTTAAACCCTGCATTTTAACAAGACTCCCAAAGCAATTTGTATGCACATCAAAATTTGAAAGCAGTGTGCTATAGAGACTTCCCTCTAGGATAATAATCCATAGCCTTTGCTTACATTAAATTCACCTGGGGGAGTTTTTAAAAAATACTGAGGACTGAGTTGCAACCCCAAAGATTTATTTAATTGGCGCCTGGGGTTGAAACCCTTGGCATTGGTATTTTTACAAACTCCTAATTGCAGCCATGGTTGAGAAACCGTGCTTTAGGATTACAGCCTGCCATTGTCAGGGTCCTAGTTACTTTAAAACCAGAAAGAATGCCTTTATCATCTGATGAGGTGTCATCAGAAAACAACAGTGATCTGAAAACATCATCCCTGCAACTTGCATCCCCAGAACTTTTTAACTATTGCATCTGCCTGGCTTGGCTTTTTGCCTTGCCATTTGTTTGATTTCCTTAATGGACAACTCTTGTCTCCTGATAACTTAACCACCTCTTCTTCATCTTCATTCTGACACCTAATAAAATGTTGTGACTTGCCTACTCACTTTAATAAGGAGCCACAGATTTGTATCTGCCTGTGTTCCTGTTCTTCTGCCTTACATATACTTAAATATTCTTGTTCACAAACCTGATATAATTTGATCCCTTCTGACCGGGTGCGGTAGCTCACACCTGTAATCCCAGCACTTTGGGAGGCTGAAGTGAGTGGATCGCCTGAGGCCAGGGGTTTGAGACCAGCCTGGGCAACATGGTGAAATCCTGTCTCTACTAAAACAAAAGTTAGCTGGTGTGGTGGCACACAACCTATAGTCCCAGCTACTTGGGAGGCTGAGGCACCAGAAACATTTGAACGTGGGAGGCGCAGGTTTTAGTGAGCTGATTTTGAGCCACTGCACTCCAGCCTGAGCAACGGAGAGAGACAATGTCTCAAAAACAACAACTAAGTTTGATCTCTCTCCTACTGGTTGCAGCTTCAGTTTGGGAGATTTTTGTTCTTTTGTTCTGTTAAAATTCCATACTTACAGATAGTCTTATCACAGTGGCAGCTCATCTTCCACCATGGTGATTAATGACAGCATGCCATAGAATTCCTCTGATATGTCAACCCAGAAACCTTAGCAAAATAAAGGAAAAGGGATTCATTTTGAAGGAAATTCTAAGCAACCATGTTGGCTTCTTTTTTTTTTTTTTTTCCACTCTTGTTGCCCTGGCTAGTGTGCAATGGCACGATCTCGGCTCACTGCAACTTCCACCTCCCAAGTTCAAGCAATTCTTCTTCCTCAGCCTCCCGAGTAGCTGGGATTACAGGCATGTGCCACCACGCCCGGCTAATTTTATAGTTTTAATAGAGATGGGGTTTCTCCATGTTGGTCAGGCTGGTCTTGAAATCCTGACCTCAGGTGATCTGCCCACTTCAACCTCCCAAAGTGCTGGGATTACAGGTGTGAGCCACCTCACCCGGCCACCCATGTTGGCTTCTAATGATCACTGTGTACTTCTATAAATACACATAAGCCAATGCTTAATAAACTGCTACAGAATGTTGCAGGCTCTTGGATTCAAACTTTCCACCATGTGGAAAAGACTATTAGACTATTGAAAATTTGGAAAGTTGTCAGTCTACACTTTTCCAGAAACTAATCACTCCTACCTCATTCTTAACTTAATTTCTCAGAGATTACTAATGCTGGTTCTGAAATCACTGGGCGAATTCTTTCAGTATCGAGGTATAATTCTCCAGAGTCCTGGAGTCTTGAATTCTGTGGAAGAGAGAGATAACATTTATCATCTTTTCATGTATTATGGGCTTCTAGTCCATCTTACATTGTTCCTTTAACATACATAAAAGAAGCATCATAATGTGCTGAACTTGGACAAAGTTGAATAACCAAGGAGTTTACTTCTCATTTGGAGGGAGAAATATATCCCCAACCAATACAAACTGAATGTAATAGGAGTGAAATGGATTGAAATGGGGCAGATGAACTTCTGTGTGTGAAAATAGCTTGTCTTAAAGTTCGGAATGTCTAATACTGCACTGGTATTATAGATATGCAAAGTTTAACATCTGTCCCAGGGGTATGAACAATGTTAAGAGTTTTATCTGGGGTACCTAGAGGGCAGCTTCCCAGAAGTATTTTGATTTTTTTTTCCAGCTTGAAAATATTTCTTGTTGCTTAGAAGATGGAAACAATATAGTAATCAAGTTGCTGAGCTCTATTTTTCAGCTGCTAAAATTATATCATTTTCCTCAAAAAGTAGGTCAATTTCTTTTCTGAAGTATTTCTTCCTACAACCTTCTTTTATTTTTTTTGAGATAGGGTTTTACGCTGTCACTCAGGCTGGGGTGCAGTGGGGTGATCTTGGCTCACTGCATCCTCAATCTCCCGGGTTCAAGCAATCCTCCCACCTCAGTCTCCCAAGTAGCTGGAACTACAGGTGTGTGACACCACACTAGGTGAAATTTTTAAAAGTTTTTTTGTAGAGACAAGGTCTCACCATGTTGCCCAGGCTGGTATGGAACTCCTGGGCTCAACTAATCCTCCTGCCTCAGCCTCCCAAAGTGTTAGGATTACAGGCATAAGCCACAGTGCCTGACTTGCCTGGCTTACAAACTTCTAAAGAGTCTGCAGATGGAAGATAAAGACAATTTATATCAAGGTAGAGAAATAACAAGATAGCCATTTAAACATTTTGATATTATGATGTAAATTTTGGTTTTAGGGCATACAGTCTATGCTAAAGGCAGATTTGACTTTAGAAATATCGGTCCGGGCGTGGTGGCTCAAGCCTGTAATCCCAGCACTTTGGGAGGCCGAGGAGGGTGGATCACGAGGTCAAGAGATCGAGACCATCCTGGTCAACATGGTGAAACCCTGTCTCTACTAAAACTACGAAAAATTAGCTGGGCATGGTGGCATGTGCCTGTAATCCCAGCTACTCAGGAGGCTGAGGCAGGAGAATTGCCTGAACCCAGGAGGCGGAGGTTGCGGTGAGCCGAGATCGTGCCATTGCACTCCAGCCTGGGTAACAAGAGCGAAACTCCGTCTCAAAAAAAAAAAAAAAAAAGAAATATCTACCTGTAACATATTTTATGATCTGCCTCAAAATCTGCTTTTTCCAACTTAAGAACAGTGGTAGGGAAGAGAATTAATAATAAAATTTGCTCATGCCAGGCACCTATCTTATTTGATCCTCAAAACAACCCTCTGAGGTAGGCACTATTATTAACTCCATTTACAGATCAGGAAATAGGCAGAGACATTAACTGATATACACACACTGTTTAGTTGTAGCCATTAAGTGTCAGAGATAGAATTTAAATCCAAGCCTACCTAACTTCAGGGAATAAATGAGTGACCACCATAAAAACTGCTCTTTTTGTCTGTTGTAGTTCTTTGCTACACTATTAGGTAAAGCTCATCTTTCTACCTTTCTTCAAATTGCCAAGAGGATATTCCAGATTCAGACTTGAAATGATGCTTGGAAGCCCCTAAGTAAGCAAGGTAATCCCTATTGTGTGTCTGTGGTGGTGGTTTTTCTAAAGCCCCATGCTTTAGAAAATGGGGCTTTAGAAAGACATTGACATATAAAAATAAAAACCAAAAAAAGGGAGGGGCCTCTGTTCTTTGAGGAGAGGTTTATGGACTCATTTGTCCCCCCAGGACC
The DNA here is from genome assembly GCF_009761245.1 of Sapajus apella. Classification (NCBI taxonomy): domain Eukaryota; kingdom Metazoa; phylum Chordata; class Mammalia; order Primates; family Cebidae; genus Sapajus; species Sapajus apella. Next base: position 8,106,429 of record NW_022436990.1, read on the forward strand.
TATTTGAATGTATGCTTTTTTTTTTTTTCTGTCCCTGGCATCCCTGCATGTATCTGAAACAGACAGAAATTATGGACATGTACCCTCCCCCAAGTACTCTATCTTACATTTTCAGATTTTGAACTCAATACCTGATTGTGGCCCATTTATTAGAATTCATATAATGAATAATAAAAAGAATATGTTTTTCTCTAATAATTTATTTAATTGTTCAGTAATTTCATCTTCTCTAACAAAAGGGATTAAAAGCATGCCATACCTGGCCAGGCATGGTGACTCACACCTGTAATCCCAGCAGTTTTAGAGACCAAGGCAGGAGGATTGCTTGATCCCAAGAGTTTGAAACCAGCTTGGGCAACACCGTGAGACCCCCCCCACCCCCTAGTCTGTATGCAAAAGAAGAAAAATTTACAAAACACACATACACCTTTACTTCACTATAAATTACAATAACTAACCTTACCACTTCAGTATTGGCTCCGCTACTAGTGCAGTGATGCAGTCTCGGCTCACTGCAACCTCTGCCATCTGGGTTCAAGCCATTCTCCTGCCTCAGCCTCCTGAGTAGCTGGGATTACACGCATGTATCACCACACCCAACAGATTTTTTATTTTTAGTAGAGACAGGGTTTTGCCATGTTGGCCAGGCTGGTCTCGAACCCCTGACCTCAGGTGATCTGCCTGCCTCGGCCTCCCAAAGTGCTAGGATTATAGGCATGAGCCTGGCCATGACCAAGTTTAATAGAATGTTGAGATTATACTACTGTTTTCCTGTAGGTTACTGGTTTTTAACTGCTGAAAGGAAAAAGCCAGTAAATAGAACACAGTCACAGCAATATGAAATTCAGCCTATAACTTTCCAACAGCCCCCCCAAAAAGGTAATTATTTAAATATTTTTTAGCTATTTATAGCTTTTGTTGTCTGTAACTGTATTTGGCATTTAAGACCTGACTATCTTATTTGAATACTGTTTGGAATCAACTGTGTATAAATTACTCCAGCTTTCTTTTGAAAAATTATGAAATAGGTGAAGTTGTTTTTCCCATGAATCCTCCATTCTTCTTCTTCTTCTTCTTCTTTCTTCTTCTTCTTTTTTTTTTTTTTGAGTTGGAGTTTCGCTTTGTTGCCCAGGCTGGAGTACAATGGTGCGATCTCGGCTCACTGCAACCTCTCCCTTCAGGGTTCAAGCGATTATCCTGCCTCAGCCTCCCGAGTAGCTGGAATTACTAATTTTGTATTTTTAGTAGAGACGGGGTTTCACCATGTTGGTCAGGCTGGTCTGAGCTCCCGACCTCAGGTGATCAGCTTGCCTCGGCCTCGAAAAGTCCCGGGATTACAGGCGTGAGCCACTGCGCTTGGCCTGCATCCTCCATTCTTCCAGGCTCTTGTGTTCTTTTGCAACTCCCAAACTGCCTATTGCTATCCACTGCAGACTCACTAGCCTGGCAATTGCCCTTTCTTTCCCTTTCCTCACAGAGCTCCCATGTCTTGTTTTCTATGGGTCTTGTACAAGTTGGTAACTGATTCACATTTACATATTTATGACTATGGGGAATTAGATGAGGTTTGGGAAAGACCTCTCCCTGCAGCTTTGAAATTACCACCTGGGCAACAGCTTAATTAGCTTATCTCCAAGAGTGTTCCTAATCAAATTAATTGACAAGTTCTGTACAGTGAGAAAGATTATATTGTTTAAGCATGAAGTAGTTCTTTATTTAGGGAGCCATCATTTAGATTTGTGTCTTCCATGAGGAATTTTTTTTTTAATCCAGAATCGAAATGAGCATTAGGAGACTACTTCCAAAATCACAGATTCAGAAACTCATCTTTTTTTACTAGCTTTGTTGCTGCTGGATATCCTATATACACTCTTTTTTTCTTTTTTTTGAGACAGGGTCTCACTCTGTCACACAGGCTGGAGTGCAGTGGCATGACTTGGCTCACTGTAACTTCTGCCTCCTAGGTTCAAGCGATTCTGTGCCTCAGCCACCCAAGTAGCTGGGATTACAGGTACATGCCACGAGGCCCAGCTAATTTTTGTATTTTTAGAAGAGCTGGTCTCAAACTCCTTGCCTAAAGTGATCCACCTGTCACAGCATCCCAGAGTGCTAAGATTACAGGCATGAGCCACTGCACCTGGCCTACTCTTTTCAATTAAATAAATTTTTTAAAAATTTCCACATGAATATGAACATATATTGTGCATCATTTAGTAAACATTTTGCTCATTTATTTTGCTTATATAAATGGTGACCAAAACTTTTTGACCAGTAACTATACTTTTAAGGGTGCAGACAACGATGTTCCATTTTCGTTATTTGGTTAAATTGTAAACATTAAATTGTACCTATATTTCAGAACTTAATGAATCAGAGATAAAACTCAAGTAATTTGATGAACTCTACTTATTCTTTCTGATTCATATAAAGTAGATTTTTCTGATTATTTGTGGATTCTTCATGCATTTGTTTATGTGTATGATAATTATTCAGTTACTAATCATGGGTTTATTAGGCATGTTTTATAGACTTACCATTTTAAGAGAAATATATGATAATTTTTTTCTAAACAAAAAAAAGGACACATACTCTGACAAATTTATCTCTAGTGACAATGTTTCTGAATCACAGAATAGACTATTCTTCAAAATCTAAAACATAATGTTGCAAATATATCAATTACTGAACAAATAAAGTCATTGTATAAGACAATGATAAAAAGTGATTTATTGAATACGTAAGATGTGTCAAGCACTTTATATACATTATACCTAATTTTTATGGCAACCTTGCAAGATGGCTGATATTATTTCCAATTTATAAATACAGAACCTAAGATTTAGGGTGGGAGTGGAGAGAGAGGGTTATGTAACTTGTCTAAGATCAAATGGCTGGTCTGTGCCAGAGCTGGGTCTCAGATTCAAAGCTGGTCTAACATCAAGGCCTGTGCTCCTTCTCTAACAGCGTATTAACTCAAATAACTTATGATGTCCAAGTGAGTCCTAGCATACAGATACTTGTGGCTAAGAAAGGAGAGAGAGAGAAATCCGGAGTGAGTCAGATAGACCTGGGTTGAAGATTGGCTATACTGTCTCTATCACTTAACTGTTGTATGACTTTGAGCACGACATCTTCTCTGAGCCTTCATTTTCTTCTGAGTAAAATGGGCTTAGTAATACTCAGAGGATTAAAAGAGATATTGTATGCATTGCTCTTGACACAATGCCTAGCACGTAGTAAGCATTCAATAATTGCTATCTGCTGTTTTCGTTGTGATTTTATAGTAGCAGTTCAAAATGGCATTGATATATTCTAGTAAAAATGTTATCATTGGCCAAGCTTGATGGCTCATTCCCGAAATCCCAGAGCTTAGGTGGGCCGAGGCTGAAGGATCGCTTCAGGCCAGAAATTCAAGACTAGCCCAGGCAACATAGTGAGATCCCCATCTCTACCAAAACAAAATGAAACGAAACAACAACAAAAGAAAAACTAGCCAGTTGTGGTGGCCATGCCTGTAGTGCCAGCTACTCAGGAGGCTGCGGCTGGAGAATTACTTGAGCCTGGGAGGCAGAGGTTACAGCGAGCCAGGATCTCACCACTGCGCTTCAGCTTGGGCAACAGAGTAAGACCTTGTCTCAAAAAAAAAAAAAAAAAAGAAAGAAAGAAAAATAGAAAAAAAAAAAAAAAAAGCCAGGGAGCAGGGGGAGAAGTGGGGAGTGTGGCTAGAGAAGGAAGCCAAAAGAATGTATTATAACAGGAAGCTAATGAGTAGGTGACAGACAGAATGGCTAAAGTTTTGAAGGCTGTGCTAAAGAGTTTTTCTATTATTGTTTTTTGTTTGTTTCTTTTTGTTTTTCAGACGAGGTCTCACTCTGTCGCGCAAGCTGGAGTGCAGTGGCACAATCTGGGCTCACTGCAGCCTCCGCCTCCATGGGTTCAAGTGATTCTCCTGCCTCAATCTCCCAGGTAGCTGGGATTATAGGCATGCGCCACTACACCCAGCTAATTTGTGTTTTTATTTTGTATTTTATTTTATTTATTTTTTGAGATGGAGTCTCACTCTGTTACCCAGGCTGGAATGCAGTGGTAAGGTCTCAGCTCACTGCAACCTCCGCCTCCCAGGTTCAAGCAATTCTCCTGCCTAAGCCTCCTGAGTAGCTGGGATTACAGGCACCCGCCGCCATGCCCAGCTAATTTTTTGTATTTTTAGTAGAGATAGGGTTTCACCTGTTGGCCAGGCTGGTCTCAAACTCCTGACCTTGTGATCCGCCTGCGTCAGCCTCCCAAAGCGCTGGGATTACAGGCAAGAGCCACGACGCCTGGTGCTAATTTTGTATTTTTCGAAGAGATGAAGTTTCACCATGTGAGCCAGGCTGGTCTCAGGCTCCTGACCTCAAGTGATAGACCTGTTTCAGCCTCTCAAAGTGCTAACATTACAGGTGTCAGCCACAACTCCCAGCCTAAAGAGTTTTGGCTTTAACAACAATGGGGAAGAATTTACAGACTTATATTCAGTGACATGATTAGATTTTATTTTTAAAACAACACTGTAGTGTGGAGAGCTGCTGGAGAGAAGAAAGAAAATACAGGCAGATTAAGAGGTACTGTTTCAAGCATGAGCTGATTGGTTTGAATTAGATTGGTGATAGTAGTAATGATAGGAAAATTAAACTCAAAATTTAAGAGAGTTAAAAGAAAAAACAAGATTTTTATGGATTGGATAATAGCAATTAAGGGAAAATGTGGTTTTATCATGAAATCTAGTCGCGCTCTAGAGATCATTTAGGAGCTAAGTGATTAACAACGGCCAAAACCAGACAAAAGTCTTTCTAAAATGTAGTTGAATATTAAGTTCTCTCAATAAACTTGATATATTTTAGTTGGAAACAATTAACTATAAGAAGCATTAGTAAAAATCTAAATTATTTCTAATTTTGGTGTTAGCTATGATATGGCATATTAATGTGTCCTCTCATAAAACTGAAATGGTATTTTACTTTATTTTTATTTTTTGAGACAAAGTCTCACTCTGTTGCCCAGGCTGGAGTGCAGTGGCGCAGTCTCAGCTCACTGCAACCTCCACCTCCCAGGTTCAAGCAATTCTCCTGCCTCACCCTCCCAAATAGCTGGGATTACAGGTGAGCACCACCATGCCCAGCTAATTTTTATATTTTTGGTAGAGATGGAGTTTCACCGTGTTGGCAGGCTGGTCTCAAACTCCTGACCTCAGGTGATCTGACTGCCTCTGCCTCCTAAAGTTCTGGGATTACAGGCATGAGCAACTGCATCTGGCCTGAAATTCTATTTTAGATGTATTTTTAAATTTGCAAATTGTGGCTACACTGTTGATACTGACTCATTACTCATGAATGTCTTTCATCCCAGCGTGGTAGAAGCCTTTATAGGTATTAAAGTTCATAACACCCCTGACAGACAGTTTATAGGTAATTAAATTCTGTGATCTACCCACTTGATCTATGAATCAGCTCTTAGTTAATAGTCTCTTACATATTTCAAATGAAATAAAAAATTTAAATAGCAATAATAATGGCACAAGCCACAGAGAAATACAAAGGAGTTTAAAATAACCATGAAAAAAACTTCTAAATTTTAAAATAGACCTACTTTAGAAATGTGTGAAACTTTATGCTTGAATGAGTTTAAGATGAACCTAGAATATTAAAAATTCATTCCTCAAAAAACATTTTTGGAGGCCTGCTGTGTGTCAGACACTGTGCTACAGTTGGCTACATAATCATACACAAGAATTATCAGCACCAGTTGGGTGCAGTGGCTCGCGCCTGTAATCAGCACTTTGAAAGGCATAGGTTGGGGGATCACATGAGGCCAGGAGTTCGAGACCTGGCCAAATTGGTGAAACCCTATCTCTACTAAAAATACAAAAATTAGCCTAGTGTGGTGGTGAGTGTATGTAGTCCCAGCTACTCAGGAGGCTGAGGCATGAGAATTGTTTGAACCCGAGAGGTGAAGGTTACAGTGAGTTGGGATCATGCCACTGCACTCCAGCCTGGGTGACAGAGCTAGTCTCAAAAAAAAAAAAAAGATGCAAAAAACAATCCAGATGCTTCAAAGCATTCACTCATTTATTTAGAATATGAAAATAAAAAACTACAATGTGTCATATATTGTTTTAGAGGAGGAAGATACTGTCCTTGCCCATCTCCATCCCAGGATTATTGACACATAAACAAATTGATACAGTGTGTCATAGGAGATATGTAGGGGAATAAGAGTATCAAGAAAGAAGCCATGAATGTTATGGGTGTTTGTGGTGCTGGGAGTACAAGAAGTGTTTCCTATAGAAGAAAATATCTGTTTAGTCTACTAGGTATTCTTGATTTGTTTTTGTAAAATGAGGGTCCACATAATGATATTTGACTTGTACAAAATATAATTTAGAGACAATAGTTGTTTTTATGCTGGCAAATTAAAGTTATGTAGAACTTTGGGACCCCTTAAGTTTTTCTGGGCCTACTAATTTTGTCAATTTTAGCTTTACGTAATGCAATATATGTTTTATCTGAAGTTGAGATGCACTGAGGAACAACACACTGTTGTTCTTGCACAGACTGGTTGCAACAGCTTTGGAATGTGTTTGTCAAATTAAGAGAAACAAAAACACAAAACGCTACAGTTCAAAATTGGCTTTTTATTAGATCTGCTACTTTGCTTCAAACTTTAAACTGTACCCAGATAAGGCAAGAAATAGTTAAGTACCAGTTGCAGAGAACCTTCTTTGTTGATTGCCTCTTAGGAATTTTAACGTTTGACTATATTTCCCAATGTGGAAGCATGGAGTTGGAGGTGGACTCCAGAAGATACAGGGGCCTACCTAGCTGTGACCACGTTATTATGAAGAACAAAATTACAGCTAAATAAAATTTTGAGGGCTGTCCTTGAGGATATACATAGAAAGTAATGTGTTACCTAATAGATAATTTGTGAGCCTGAAGTTATTCAAAAGCTAGAGAAGAAATATTCAAGCTAAAACCAACTTGCTACTTTGTTAGACAAAGAAAATGCACTTCTTGTTGCCTAAGATAGACAGAGAATAAATACTCCATAGATAGCAAGTCCCAGAGAATTTTACTTTTTTTTTTTTTTTTGACATGGAGTCTCACCCTGTTGCCCAGGTTGGAGTGCAGTGGTGCGATCTCGGCTCACTGCAACCTACATCTCCTGGGTTCAAACGATTATCCTGCCTCAGCCTCCTGAGTAGCTGGAATTACAGATGCCCGACACCACGCCCAGCTAAGTTTTGTATTTTTAGTAGAGACAGGGTTTTACCATGTTGTCCAGGCTGGTCTTGAACTCCTGACCTCGTGATATGCCTGCCTCGGTCTCCCAAAGTGCTGGGATTACAGGTGTGAGCCACTGTGCTCGGCCAGAATTTTACTTTTAAAGGGAGTAGGATAGAGCCACCATATGAACCAGGGACCTTCCTAGAGAACTGAAAAGAAGCCTCGAGTACTGCTATTGCTGTAGCATACAAGCATCACAGTGGATTTTACTGAATTAGGTTGAGATCAGGTGGCCTACTTGTGCTCTGGGAGAGAACCAAAACAACAGCATAGGAAGAGAGGTTAAATGTGTGGGCGGTGCCATAACTTTGAGTGGCTAAATTCAAGTTAACTTATAGAGATTTGGTCCTAGATGCTATTATACTGGGCAGCCACCCAGCCTTTTTAAAAATAAAATCGGCCACATGCGATGGCTCACACCTGTTTTCCCAGCGCTTTGGGAGGCCGAGGTGGGAGGATTGATTGCCTCAAGCAAGGAGTTTGAGACTGGGAATATAGTGACACCGTGGTCTCTTAAAAAAAGAACATCAAAACCTAAAAGTTCAAGAGAGGTCTCTCAGGTTGTAGAGATAAGGCATGATCAGTCTCCCTTGGTAGAAGAGTGAATAAAAATATTGGCCACTTTGATTTTGCTGCTGTTTAGAAGGACTCCTGGCTGGGCACAGTGGCTCATGCCAGTAATCCCAACACTTTGGGAGATCGAGGCGGGAGGATCGCTTGAGCCCAGCAGTTTAAGACCAGCCTGGCAAATATGGCGAAACTCCGTCTCTACTAAAAATACAAAACATTAGCCAGGCATGGTGGCACACACCTATAATCCCAGCTACTTAGGAGGCTGAAGCATGAGGATCAATTGAACCTGGGAGACGGACCCTGCAGTGAGCCCATATCAGGCCATTGCACTCCAGCCTAGGCGACAGAGACTCAGTCTCAAAAAAGAAAGACTCTTGAAGGGTCTTTTTTTTTTTTCTTTCAATAAAAATATAGAGATGAGATCTCTATATGTTGCCCCGGCTGGTCTCAAACTCCTGGGCTCAAGTGATCCTCCCGCCTTGGCCTCCCGAAGTGCTGGGATTATAGCATGAGCCACTGTGCTCAGCCTTTCAGGGTCTGGATAAACATGAACACACTGCTTAAGGAGAAGGGGGGATACTAAATGCCCATTATGGACTAGGCACTGTCTTTAGCACTTTCTCTGAAAGATAACAATTAACTTTCTCATTGAAAACAAACAATTTGCAGACTAGAGAAGTTTCTTATCAATGCTTAGGGTCATTGACCTTTTCTAGCCACTAGAATTCCAGTGATCAAGTTAATTTACTAGAGCAATAATTTTTTAGTCATTTTCTTGTATTTTTTTCTGAATAAAATAACCACTATCATTAATAGAAAGACCTATAAAGGAGAAAGAAACATAATGTTCAGTTGTGTTGGTGATACTTAAAGGAGCAGTGTGGAGGCAGATGCAGGGAGCCACACTTTAAAGACTGGGATGGGTGTTGCTTTGGGGCCACCCTTACTTGCAGTTTATATAGTCTTCATACGTAATTATATTGCCAAAGAAACTATTTCGTCATGTATTGTAAATACTTTTCCCCAGATCTACCATAGTTTTAGTGGTGTCTTCTGGTTGTAATAAAAATTAATGAGTTGTGGGCTGGACATGGTGGCTCATACCTGTAATCACAGCACTTTGGGAGGCCAAGGTGGGTGGATCACGAAGTCAGGAGTTTGAGACCAGCCTGGCCAACATGGTGAAACCCCATCTCTACTAAAAATACAAAAATTAGCCGAGCATGGTGGTGGGCACCAGTAATCCCAGCTACTTGGGAGGCTGAGGCAGGAGAATCACTTGAACCCAGGAGGCAAAGTTTGCAGTGTGCCAAAATTGCGCCACTGCACTGTAGCCTGTGTGACAGAGTAAGACTCCATCTCAAAAAAAAAAAAAAAAAAAAAAATTCCCCAGCATATTGTTTGGGGTTATTTTTGACTGTGTTCCTATCTACTTCCCTTGTTTATTCTTTTTTATTTTTATAGATTTATAATATATTATTGTTTCTGATAATTAAAGGAAGGTCCTCTTCATTACTCTTTTTTTTCTTTTCTTTTCTTTTTTTTGAGACAGAGTCTCGCTTTATCACCCAGGCTGGAGTGCAGTGGTGTAATCTCGGCTCACAGTAACCTCCACCTCCTGGGCTCAGGTGATTCTCCTGCCTCAGCCTCCTGAGTAGCTGGGATTACAGGCGCCTGCCACCATGCCCAGCTAATTTTTGTATTTTTAGTAGAGACGGGGCTTCACCATGTTCGTCAGGCTGGCCTGGAACTCCTGACCTCGTGATCCGCCCACCTCTGCCTCCTAAAGTGCTAGATTTACAGGTATGAGCCACCGTGCCTAGCCTATTCTTTTTTTTTTCAAAAATGTTTTTGCTCTGGTGAGTCATTACAGCCTAGTGGTAAAAAGCATGGGCTCCAAAACCAGAGTGGCTCCACCATTCAGGTAGGTTGGTAACCTTGGGCCACCAAATTAAAATCACTAAATGTTATTCTCTCATCTGAAAACTTTTGAGAACTAAATTATTCAATGCTTTTAAAGTGCCACAATATTTCTTATTTATTTATTTATTTTTTTGAGACAGATTTTTACTCTTGTTGCCCAGGCTTGAGTGCAATGGTGCGATCTCAGCTCACTGCAAGCTCAGCCTCCCAGGTTCAAGCTGTTCTGCTGCCTCAGCCTCCCAAGTAGCTGGGATTACAGGCATGTGCCACCACACCCGGCTAATTTTGTATTTTTAGTAGAGATGGGATTTCATTATGTTGGTTAGGCTGGTCTTGAACTCCTGACCTCAAGTGATCCAGCTGCCTTGACCTCCCAAAATGCTATGATTACAGGCCTGAGCCCCCTACTGCACCCAGCCTTTCTTTTTATTTATTTATTTTTTTTTTTGAGATGAGTCTTGGTCTCTCACCCAGGCAATGGTGTGATCTTGGCTCACTGCAGTCTCTGCCCCTTGGATTCAAGCAATTCTGCTGCCTCAGCTTCCTGAGTAGCTGAGATTTACAGGTGCCCACCACCACACCTGGATAACTGTTGTATTTTTAGTAGAGATGGTGTTTTGCCATGTTGACCAGGCTGGTCTCAAACTCCTGACCTCAAGTGATCGACCCACCTCAGCCTCCCAGAGTACTGGGATTACAGGGGAGCCAAAGCGCCATAATATTTGACACATAGTATATGTATTAGTCAGGGTTGCCCAAAATTGTAATATACAACCCCGAAATTCCTTATTTGAAAGAAATAAACTTGCTTCCTGCTCATGCAACAGGCCAGTGTGGGTATTCCTAGTTGGGCAGCTCCTCTGAGCAATTATCTTCTAAGCTGTGACTTGGGGACCTAGGCCCCTTCCATCTTACTTCTATCTGGTGGCTTCACCATCCTTTAGATCTTTGGAATCTTTTCACTTAGTTTATGGGAAAAGCGAGAGGGGAGCCAGAGAAGTACTTGAGGGTTTTTTCCCATGTTCTAGAAGTGACAATTTTTTTTTTTTTTTTTTTTTTTTTTGGAGACAAAGTCTCTCTCTGTTGCCCAGGCTAGAGTGCAGTGGTGTAATCTCGGCTCACTGCAGCCTCCACCTCCCGGGTTCAAACAATTCTCTGCCTCAGCCTCCAGAGTAGCTGGGATTACAGGCACCTGTCACCATGCCCTGCTAATTTTTTGTATTTTTAGTAGAGACGGGGTTTCACCATCTTGGCCAGGCTCGTCTGGAACTTCTGACCTCATGATCCACCTGCCTCAGCCCCCCAAAGTGCCGGGATTACAGGAATGAGCCACCTCACCGAGTCTTCTTTTTTTTTTTTTTTTTTTTTTTGAGACGGAGTTTTGCTCTGGTCATATAGGCTGGAGTGCAATGGCCCGCGATCTCAGCTCACTGCAACCTCTGCCTCCTGGATTTAAGTGATTCTCCTGCCTCAGCCTTCTGAGTAGCTAGAATTACAGGCATACACCACCACATCTGGGTACTTTTTTATTTTTAGTAGAGATGAGGTTGCACCATGTTGGCCAGGCTGGTCTCAAACTTCTGACCTCAAGTGATTCACCCGCCTCAGCCTCCGAAAATGCTGGGATTACAGGCGTGAGCCACCGCACCCGGCCAAATCTTCACTTTTAGTCTATGTGGAGGACCAGTTAGCCTTAAAGTCTCTCTCAAAAATATTCTTTCTGGCTATGGGACTGTGCTGCCACCAAAAGCCAGTAACTGAAGTCCACTTGTTGAGCTATTGCCTCTTTTAAGAGGCTTACCAGGGAATGATAGGGAATGGATGCAGCAGGTCTCTCTGGCTCCAGCCTCTCTGCCCTAATTTTAGATTCCATAAAACTTAACACATTAAACTGTGAAAATAAAGCATATTGAGAAAATAATATTTTCTCTATATTGGCCTCAAGTTCAATCTTTAGAAACAATGACTTCCCATTGTATGTAGAGCAACTTTGGACTTCTCTTGCCTTGCCCAAGATAAGCATCAAAATAAGAGTTATGCTGGTTTTAATATTTGTTCTTTGTCCCTTTGCCACCTAACAAAATTTATCCTGTTAATTTCAACCACTTGATACCAAAATGTTTTAAATGTAAAGAAGCTGTCACCAAAGAAGAATCTAAATGGCCAATACAAAAAGATAATGAACCTCATTAATAATCAGGAAAATATATTTAAACTCAGATGTTACTACAAATGCCAAAAGAACTAAAGAGACAGATAATACTGTTTGTAAGGATATTTGGTGACTGGAACTTAGATAATGATGGTGTGACTACAAATGTATATGACCACCAATTTAACCATGCTGACCACTCTTGGAAGGTCCTTTCTTGATTGCCAAGGTCACCTCATCCTGGCTTTAAAAGAATGGTATTTCTGGCCAGGTGCAGTGGCTCACGCTTGTAATCCCAGCACTTTGGGAGGCCAAGGCGAGTGGATCACGAAGTTAGGAGTTCAAGATCAGCCTGGCCAATATGATGAAACCCGTCTCTACTACAAATACAAAAAATTAGCTGGGTGTGGTGGTGGGTGCCTGTAATCCCATCTACTCGGGAGGCTGAGGCAGGAAAATCGCTTGAACCTGGAAGGCAGAGATTGCAGTGAGCTGAGATCGTGCCACTGTACTCCAGCCTGGGTGACGAGCAAAACTCTGTCTCAAACAAAAACAAAACAATAAAAGCATACATTTGGAGTCACTTAATATCAAGTCAAAAGGTCCCACATAAATCAAGTGTATTAAAGCCCAGTAATAACAGTGCCAAGGCTAGCCAGGTGGCTCATGCCTGTAATCCCTGTACTTTGGGAGGCTGAAGCAGGCAGATCACTTGAGCCAAAGAGCTTGCAACTAGCCTGGGCAATAAGGCAAAACCCGGTCACTACAAAAAAAAAATAATAATACAAAATTGCCTGGGTGTGATGGCACACGCCTGTAGTCCCAGCTACTTGGGAGCCTGAGGTGGGATCTCTTGAGCCTGGGAGGTGGAGGTTGCAGGGAGCTGAGATCGCACCATTGCACTCCAACCTGGGAAACAGAGCAAGATCCTGTCTCAAACAAAAAAAACAAAACACATGGTTTATTATACTACCTCTAAATCATTAAGAAAAGATAAAATTGGGCCAGGCGTGGTGGCTCACGCCTGTAATCCAAGCACTTTGGAGGCCAAGGCGGGTGGATCACCTGAGGTCGGGAGTTCAAGACCAGCCTGACCAACATGGTGAAACCCTGTCTTTAAAAAAATTAAGGGCAGGGCGTGGTGGCTCAAGCCTGTAATCCCAGCACTTTGGGAGCCCGAGGTGGGTGGATCATGAGGTCAAGAGATCGAGACCATCCTGGTCAACATGGTGAAACCCCGTCTCTACTAAAAATACAAAAAATTAGCTGGGCATGGTGACGCATGCCTGTAATCCCAGCTACTCAGGAGGCTGAGGCAGGAGAATTGCCTGAACCCAGGAGGCGGAGGTTGCGGTGAGCCGAGATCGAGCCATTGCACTCCAGCCTGGGTAACAAGAGCGAAACTCAGTCCCAAAAAAAAAAAAAAAAAATTAAAAAAATAAAGAAAAGATAAAATTATGTTCAGAATCCTATTTCAGGAGTCTAAGAATGTATGTAATGTTGGCCAGGTGCGGTGGCTCATGCCTGTAATCTCAGCACTTTGGGAGGATGAGGCAGGTAGATCACCTGAGGTCAGGAGTTGGAGACCAGCCTGGCCAACATAGCGAAACCTTGTCTGTACTAAAAATACAAAAATTATCTGGGTGTGGTGGCACATGCCTTTAATCCCAGCTACTTGGGAGGCTGAGGCAGGAGAATTGCTTAGGCATGTTGCCTAGGCTGGTCTTGCGCTCCCAGGCTCAAGCAATCCACCCATTTTGGCATCCCAATGTGCTGGGATTACAAGAATGTGCCACCATGGCCTGTCAGATTTTTAATCTGAGCCATTATGACTTTCTTGTTCTTAAATTTAGTGATTGGCAAAATAGCTCTGTGATTTTTTTTCGTTTAATTTTTATACATAAAGAATAAATTTGCTTCACTATAAATCACAATATCTTTAAATATTTTCAGCAGTTTTCTGGTTGTGGTACCTTCATTTGTTGTGATAAAATACATATTTGGTTTTTATAAAATCACAAAAAATAAGTTGTTTTTTTCGTTTTAGATGGAGTCTCGCTCTGTTGCCCAGGTTGGAGTACAGTAGCAACTGCACTATTGTAAGTTGGCTCACTGCAACTTCCACCTCCCGGGTTCAAGCGATTCTCATGCCTCAGCCTCCAGAGTAGCTGGGACTACAGGCACCGGTCACCAAGCCCTGCTAATTTTTATATTTTTAGTAGAGATGGGGTTTCTTTATGTTTGCCAGGCTGGTCTCCAACTCCTGACCCCAAATGATCCACCCACCTCGGCCTCCCAAAGTGCTGGGATTAGAGTCACTAGCCACCACGCCCGGTCTAAAATAAGTTTTTCTAAAAATCAGTTATAAAGATGCATTTAAGTTTTAAATATTTCATTCTTTAGCCCTTATATCCAAATACTTGGCGTTACATTCTGTTGTTTTCTTTAACTTCATCAACAGTTAGGAAGGTCGCTATGGTGGAATGAGGTAGCTTTTGATGATTGAAGGAGAAATGTAGGTATATGTGTAGAGTACAGAGGGGAAGGCATTGCTAAGTTTCCTGCTAGAAAGTTCTAAAATGTAAATAAAACATATTTTTTTAAAGTAAGATTGATTGTATTTACATTAATAATGGAAAAATGCAGTGTTTTCATGGCACTTTCTAAATTAAAACTTGACTGCCCACTTCTCATGCTAACAAAGTTTGTTGCCATAGAAATTGCCCAAGATTCTTGCTTACAGCCTTAAATGAGTATAATTGCTATTGTTATAGAGTGAAAAGTCCTGACTTATGACTAAGAGATAACCATCATATGACAACTTTAAGTGCATTTACAATTCTAACTCCTTGGAAACAGATTAAGGCAAAGTAGTATTAGATTATTTGTTATTTTTCGAAAGTCAGCATCTCAAATGACACAAGCCATTAGTCATAGCTGAAAACGTTTTGTGTTTTATTTTTGTTTTTGAGACGGAGTTTTGTTCTTGTTGCCTAGGCTGGAGTGCAGTGGCATAATCTTGGCTCACTGCAACCTCGACCTCCCAGGTTCAAGGGATTCTCCTGCCTCAGCCTTCTGAGTAGCTGGGATTACAGGGAGTGCCACCACACTGGCTAATTTTTGTATTTTTAGTAGAGATGGGGTTTCTCCATGTTGGCCAGGCTGGTCTCGAACTCCTGACCTCAGACGATCCACTCACCATGGTCTCCCAAAGTGCTGGGATTACAGGCGTGAGCCACTGCGCCTAGCCTGATTTCTCTTTTGATTTCAGAGCCTTGTCTTCCAACTGCCTGTAGGGCAGGTCTGATTTGATGGTTCATATCTAAAACTGAATGCTTCATTTCCCTCCCAAACCTAATTTAATACCTGGCTACCCCATTTCTGTTCATGACGTTATTATCTTTCTAGTCTCCCAAGCCTGAAACCTTTGAATCATCTCTGACTTTTCCTCTCTCTTCCTTAGTGTGTCATCAAATTATGTCACTAAATATTTCCTCTGAAATATTTCTCCTGTCTTTTCTTCCCTTTTCTTCAGGCTTCCTTTCACTTCATGTTGGATCATTTGTACTCTATGCCTTCTCAACAAGTTTTCCTGTCTCCAGGCACTACCCAGTCCAGTCAGTCTTACACACCATTCCCTCCCAGATTAATCTTTATAAAATGTCAGTTTGGGGAGTCACTCAACATCTAAAAAACCTTCTAGGAACTGTGGCAGAGTCCTCAAGGAAAGAAGACCCCAGAGGCACTGATATTCCAATGAGAATGGAGGCAGTTAATATGTTGTGAGGAGGAAATGTTGATTTAGGGAAGGCCTCCTTGAGGAATGACAAGAGAAGAGAATGGATGGGAGGAAGCTGGGAAATCCCAGGGTTTAGGGAATAGGTTGAGGGGGAAGAGGTGATGCTAAGGAGACTCAGGACAGTTCAGAGGGGTAGGAAGAAAATCAGGAAAGTATGTATCACAGAGACCAAGGTAGAAGATGCCAAGGAGCAGATTGAGTAAGGTGGACTTTCCTGGAGAAGAGTTCTTTGGATTTGTCAATTAGGGGATTAGAATCAAAAGCAGTTTCAGGGGAGTCTAGGGAGTAGAGAGGCTATAGTGAGCTGAAAAATAAGGAGAAATAACACAGATTTCCTTTTAAAAATGTTGGTGAGAACAGAAACAGTGCTGAGGATTGTACTTAATCCCATCCCCCCGCCCCCAAAATGAAATAGGTCTACATTAGTTTATAGCCTAAGGGCAGAAATCTTAGGGTGGAAGGAAAGGTTGACATCAGTTAGAGGACAACTGATTGATTGGAGCAAGATCCCTAAACAGATCTGAGGAGATATAATTCAATCAGGAAAAAAAATCTTTGTCCATTTATAATCATCTCCTTCCTATATATATATTATGGTAGTATATATATGACTAGTATATATATATAGGTTAAGGTACTAGTGTATTATGAAATGACTAGATGAATTTTTGCAGCTTGAAGGGGAAGCAGCTGGATGAAGCATTTTGGGAAACTAGAAATTTTCTGTAACCTCAGCTTGAAAGAGCTAAATCATTCATTGATGTCCAAAGGTGGTGTTTATTATTGCAATGAATATCAGCTGGGGTTTAAGAATATTTTCAGACTGCAAACTAGATGTCTTAGTTTCTTTTGCTGTTGTAACAAATTACCACAAACTTAGTGGTGGGTCAAAAATCCAACACCGGTTTCACCAGGTTCAAATAAAGGTGTAGGCATGGCATTGTTCTCTTAGAGGCCTCTGTAGAAGAATCTGTTTCCTCGCCTTTTCTAGCTTCTAGAGACCACCACAATCCTTGATGTGTGGCCCCCTTGCTCATTCAGAAGGAACAATGTCATATCTCTGACTTTTCTTTAACCATCCCATCTCTCTCTAACCATAGTAGGGAAATGTTCTCCACTTTCAAGGATATATGTGGTTAGATTGGGTCCACCTAGGTAATACAGGCTTCTCTCTCTAAAAGTTCTTCAGCTTAATCACATCCGCAAGTTTCTTTTGCCATGTAATACACATTGACAGGTTATCGGGATTAGGCTGTGGACTTCTCCATTGGCTGTTATTCTGGCTACCACACTGGAACTTAGTGTGAAGTCCTTATTTTAAGAGGAGAGTTTGAAATGGGAAAAAGAAAGGTGTTTAGTATAAAGAAATATGGTTTTTATACTTGAATTGGGCAAGATACTTGTTCTGGTAGATAAACTGGCTCCTATGGGCCATGAATGTAGTGTCTAGATGCTGAGAAGTGATTGAGAAACAGTTTACTGGTAGCTTGAAATGAAATGATCTTTTTTCAGCTGAAAAAAAGAAACTTCAGTTGTGCTAAGGAAATAAGATGGTGTTTCGACACAAACTTTTTTTCTTTTAAGTTAGTGACGGAGTCTTGCTTTGTTGTGTAAGCTGGACTGGAACTCCTGGCCTCAAGTGATCCTCTTATCTTGGCCTCCCAAAGTCTTAGGATTACAGGTGTGAACCACCACACCCATCCCAAACATATGAATTAGAGAAAATTGAGCAGTTATGACTCTTGGCTTCCAGGTATGATGATGGCAACAAAAATAAAAAGGAGAAAATCCTAATCCTAAAGAAACCTGTAGTATTAGCATGTTTCCCCAGGAACTCTTAGATTAGAATTTAGCAAAAATATTTTCAGACCTGGGTTCTGAATTATAACTGTCTTAGTTCTATCTCTCCTTCCATAACGGCCAAGTAGTCTGTGGATACAGGCATTGCAATGTGAGGATTCTTCTTTGTAAAGCACATTGTAAGTTATTGGAGTCAAAACAGTTTTTATGTCTGATTATTCCTTATATGTTTTATTTTTAAAAACAATAATAAATCTATCTGGCTAAACATAGTATGATTTGTTTTGTAAGTTGGTAAATAACTATAAGCATAGGTAATCTAGATAGAATTTTTCAGAAATGTATAATCTAAGTTCTATTTCCAGGTTAAGATGAAAGCAGCCTATCTGACTGTATTTATGTCACTATAATCAATTAAATTTTTATTTTATATATACATGTAAACATTTATCTACCCAACAGTTATGTATTGAACTCCTATCTTGGGAAAGGCATTATGGCAGGGCCTGTAAAATATTTAACACAGATTTTTTTTTTAACTTTCTATTTGCAGTTCTAGCCTTTATATTTCCAATTGTGAAATGAAAGATTTTATTATATCAGCTATCTGTCCTGATTGCCTCTTTACCTTCTAACGTCTGTATCTTTAAATTTTTTATTCATCTTTCAATAGTTAAAAGTTTCCCTTTCATCCCTGTCTGCTAGCCCCTAGCCACCCCTTTCACAGAAGCAACCAGTGTGTTATTTTCTTATATATTCCTCCAGATGTATTTTATGTATCAGGCACATATATATATATATATATAATTTTTCTTTTTTTTGAGATGGAGTCTGGCTCTGTCACCCAGGCTGGAGTGCAGTGGCAAGATCTCGGCTCACCGCAACCTCCGCCTCCTGGGTTCAAGCGATTCTCCTGCCTCAGCCTCCTGAGTAACTGGGATTACAGGCACCCACCACCACACCTGGTTAATTTTTGTATTTTTAGTGGAGATAGGGTTTCTCCATGTTGGCCAGGCTGGTCTCAGACTCTCAACCTCAGATGATCCGCCCGCCTCGGCCTCCCAAAGTGCTGGGATTACAGGCATGAGCCACTGCACCCAGCCTATAATATTTTTTTAAAAACCATACACACTTTTCTGTACCTTGTTTTTTTTCTTCTTCTTCTTTTTTTTGAGATGGAGTTTCACTCTTGTTGCCCAGGCTGGAAGGCAATGGCACAATCTCGGCTCACTGCAACCTCTGCCTCCTGGGTTCAAGCGATTCTACTGCCTCAGCCTCCTAAATAGCTGGGATCACAGGCATGCACCACCATGCCTGGCTAATTTTTATATTTTTAATAGAGGCAGGGTTTCTCCATGTTAGTCAGGCTGCACTCAAATTCCTGACATCAGGTGATCCACCTGCCTCAGCCTTCCCATAGTGCTGAGATTACAGGCGTGCACCACCACGCCTGGCTAATTTTTGTATTTTTAGTAGAGATGGGGTTTCAACATGTTGGCCAGGCTGGTCTCAAACTCCTGACCTCAAGTGATCTGTCCACCTCGGCCTCCCAACATGGTTTTTTATGTTTTAAAAGCCATTTGTGCTTCCTTTTCCATTTCTCTTGGGTTATTGTGATTTATTATTATTTATAGGAGCTCTTTATATATTAGGGAAATTAACCCTTTGTCAGTGAGTTGCAAATATTTTTTTCCCCAGTTTGTTATTGTCTTTCAACTTTGTAGTAGCTTTTTGCTGTTGTTGTTGCTGTTGTTTGAGATGGAGTCTTATCCTGTCGCCCAGGAGGATAGAGTGCACTGGCATGATCTTGGCTTACTGCAACCTCTTCCTGCCAGGTTTAAGTGATTCTCGTGCCTTAGACTCTCTGAGTAGCTGAGATTACAGGCGCCTGCCACCAAGCCCGGCTAATTTTGTATTTTTGGTAGAGACGGGGTTTTGCCATGCTGGCCAGGCTGGTTTTGAACTCCTGACTTCAGGTGATCGCCCCGAGTTAGTGTCCCAAAGTGCCCGGATTACAGGTATGAGCCACTGACCCAGTCTGTGGTAGCTTTTGTATTCGGAACTTTATTTTATTTTCTTCTTTCTTTCTTTTATTTTAGAAGCTATAGCTCCAGATATTTTATTTTTGAGACAGGGCCTCACTCTGTTGCCCAGGCTGGAGTGCAGTGGAGAGATCTTGGCTGGCTCACTGCAGCCTCAACCTCCCCGGCTCAAGTGATCCTCCCACCTCAGACTCCAGAGTAGTGGGTGCGACCACACCTGGCTAATTTTTGTATTCTTAGTAGAGATGGGGTTTCACCATGTTGCCCAGGCTGGTTTTGAACTCCTGTACTCAAGTGATCCACCTGCCTCGGCCTCCCAAAGTACTGGGATTATAAGCATGAGCCACTGTGCCCAGCCTAAATTTTTATTTTGTTGAATTATATATTGTGTATTTTCTCTTATAAGTTGGCTTTCCTTATTTGAGATAATTTTTAAAAAATCTTCCATGGTGGCCGGGCTCATGCCTGTAATCCCAACACTTTGGGAGGCTGAGGCAGGCAGATCACGAGGTCAGGCGAAACCCCATCTCTATTAAAAATACGAAAATTAGCTGGGCACGGTGGCACGTTCCTGTAATCCCAGCTACTTTGGAGGCTGAGGCAGGAGAATTGCTTGAACCGGGATCTGCACTCCAGCAAGACTCTGTCTCAAAAAAACAAAACAAAGCAAAACAAAATTTCCATAGTATCTTTAGTACTTTTATGATTAACCTTCTTAATCATTACAAGTTCTAAATTGTTCAGTGGATATTATAGGGTTCCCTGTTTCAGTTTATATTGAGCTAGATTAGCAAGTAAGTCCTATGGAAATATAGAACAGTAGTAAGAATCTTGGATTCTGGAGTTGATAAGACTTGAATTCAGGCCTTTCTGTTTCTGAACTGTATGGTTTGGGGCATACTAGTTAATTAACCTCTCAGAGCCTCACTGGCTTCATCTGTAAAATGGTGATAAGTACTTCTTAGTTTGAGGTGAAAATTGCGTAAGATGAGATGATTCCCTTAAAGTGCTTAGCACAATCCTTGATAAGTTGGAAACATGCATTAAATGTAAAGTATTACTCTGATAAAGATGATGACCATAGACTATTCTTTTAACTTCTACTACCATCCCATAATTCATGACTCTAATCAGAAGGGGTTGAATAAAAAGATATATTCCCAATTTGCCCACATTACCACTTCAGCATCAACAGTCCGAGCACAGTACTTCTCAACCTTGGCAGTCTATTAAATTACCTGAGTAGATTTTTAAACTCTCAATTCCTGGGTCTCTCTATCCTAGAGACCTGGGGCCTGGATATGGCCCACGCACCAGTATGTTTCAAAAACCCTTCAGGTGATTCCACTGGGCAGCCAAGTTCTAGAACCGCTATTCTAACACTAGGCCAGTGGTTTCAGATATAAAGGAAAATACATTCATTGCTTCTAAATAACAGTACTGTATGTAGAAACCTTTTATGGGTAAAATGCCATGAATTTGTTAGGAAGACATTAAAAAGAACACAGAAGACTTGAGACAAATGTTAGAGATATGTGAGAAAAGGAATTACAAAACTAAAGATGTTCCTTGTACATTTTGCATCTTAGAGAAGCTTGGGGCAGCTATACTGTAAGTATTTTTATAATGTCGATAAGAGGTAAAGGAAATGAAATTTTCTATCTGTTAGATGTGTTAATGGAAGCATGGAGATAGGCCAGCTGTCCAATTAGACAACTTTTTGAATTTTTTTTTTTTTTTTTTTGAAATGGAGCCTCACTCTGTCACCCAGGCTGGTGTGCAGTGGCATGATCTCAGCTCATTGCAGTCTCTGCCTTCCGGGTTCAAGTGATTCTCCTACTTCAACCTCCCAAGTAGCTGGGATTACAGGCACACACTACCATGCCTGGCTAATTTTTGTACTTTTAGTAGAGACGGGATTTTGCCATGTTGGCCAGTCTGGTCTCGAACTCCTGACCTCAGGTGATTCCTGCCTGGCACTACCCCCCCACCCCACTCCCTCCCAAAGTGCTGGAATTATAGGTGTGAGCAGCCACAACTGGCCTATGATTTTTATTACACTATTGCTTTCCCGGATGATTCTCAAAAATAATTCTTTTTTTTTTTTTTTAATTTAGCAGATCTACCAGCACATCAAAAGTAATTCTTTTTATTTTTTAATGTTAAGGACACAGCTACAACAAAATTATTTCTAATCATCAGTAATATAGCTTATCCCTATATGCATTTTAGGACTTTAAGAAGGATTTATAATGGTATGTTAGCTCATTAATGGGGTGTGAGTAGGGTATATAAGAAAGGTAGCTATTATAGAATCCAAAGAAAGAACAGTGTGGTCTAAAGAGATGGACTGGACAAGGAGAGTCAGGAGGCCTGGATTCTAGTTCCGCAGCTTCAGTTTTCTCAGGTGCAAAATGGAGGAATTAAGAGGGCCCAAAGGTTTCTTTCAGCTGTAAGTAATTACTGTGTCTCTCAGCCTTTCTGAGAAAGGCTTTAGCCATACTGCTAAAGCCTTTCTTAAGTTAATCAGTCAATATTAAGAGAAGCTGCAGGAACATTGTTCTAGCTAAGCTTTAAAAACATATTCTGGGCCAGGTGCGGCTGTTTGTGCCTGTAATCCCAGGACTTTGGGAGGCCAAGGTGAGTGGATCACCTTAGGTCAGGAGTTCCAGACCAGCCTGGCCAATATGGGGAAACCCCCATTTCTACTAAAAATACAAAAATTAGCTGGGTATGGTGGCGGGTGCCATAATCCCAGCTATTCGGGATGCTGAGGCAGGAGAATCACTTGAACCCAGGAGTCGGAGGTTGCAGTGAGCTGAGGTCATGCCCCAGCCTGGGCGACAGAGCGAGACTCTGTCTCAAAAATTAAAAATAAAAATTATATTCCATAGTCATTTTTTTTTTTGATGGAGTTTCGCTCTTGTTGCCCAGACTGGAGTACAATGGCATGATCTTGGCTCACTGCAACCTCTGCCTCCTGGGTTCAAGTGATTCTCCTACCTCGGTCTCCTGAGTAGCTGGGATTACAGGAGTGCGCCACCACACCTGGCTAATTTTGTATTTTTTGTAGAGACAGGGTTTCATCATATTGGGCTGGCTGGTCTTGAACTCCTGACCTCAAATGATCCACCCACCTCGGCCTCCCAAAGTGTTGGCATTACAGGCATGAGCCACCACGCCTGGCCTATAGTCTTGTTTTGTCTTTACTTCTAAGGCAGTATAACATGTCTCAAAACTGATATTTTAATCAAACTATGTCTTGATAGTATTAGATTGATATATGTCCTGCCTAACTAGAATATTCACGTTTTACATTGGTGTCTTCATGCAGAAGGGTGACTAATGGAGATTTATGGGGTTGCCGCTTGAGACTGGCAAGGATATGTTGGAGCATTGAGTTGTCTGTTGTCCTTCAAATCATGCCCTGTGGATGACTTCATTTACGACTGATCCTGGGGTCTTCCTTCTACATTTTATTCTAATATTTTCTACTTCTCTTTTTGCATTATATTACTCATGATCATCAGGACTAAACATAATTCTTGCATTTGTTGTATTTGCATCATCTCCTTCCTATAAGCTTATACATTTTTTGAAGCCAGGATACATTATTTACATTGTATCCCTTACCTGTGCTAGTACAGTGTCCTGGCACACAAAAGGAGTTTGATATATGTTTAATTAAATTGTTAAAAAATAATTTTGGCTGGGCGTGGTGGCTCACACCTGTAATTCCAGCACTTTGGGAAACTGAGGTGGGTGGATTATGAGGTGAGGAGTTCAAGACCAGCCTGGCCAACATAGTGAAACCCCATCTCTGCTTAAAAAAAAAAAAATACAAAAATTAGCTGGGCATGGTGGCACACGCCTAGCTACTCAGGAGGCTAAGGCAGGAGAATCACTTGAATCCAGGAAGCAGAGGTTGCAGTGAGCCAAGATTGCATCACTGCACTCCAGCCTGAGTGGCAGAGCAAGACTCCGTCTCAAATAAATAAATAAATAAATTTAATATCATTACTTTCTCTTTTTTGTGCCACTTTAGCTTTCACAATTTCCTTGACAATATTTCCAAAAAAAAATGTTTTTCACAAAGTCCTATGTCATGACAGTATCCTTTAACTACTTGCTGAATACAGCAATAAGCTTTTTATTCTCAAAAGCCAAGAAGTAATAATTAACAAAACAAGGAAGTAATCATGGTACCAAAATACAGAAATAGGTCATAAGGTAGGTAAACTCTTAGTTGTGAATGTGTAGAATACTTTAAATGTTATTTTATGAGGTAGTTTAGGTATGATATTCATTTGATTAAGTATTATAAACACACTGAAACTAAACTTTTGAACATGTTAATTATAATTTTCTAAACTTACATTGTTCTGAAATAATGAACAACTGTATATCATTAATTAAATGTCACAAATCATTAAAACAAACCCTATGTACATAATTAAAAGAAATTAGTTATGGTAGTATTTAAATTTGAGTATGATCATGGGAAAACTAAGTATGATAGCTTTTGATGAAACAGAATAAAATTTTTAGTATAAGAAAAAATCCAACTTAATAATTTGTAATTAATAATGACTTTTGATCATAATTTTAACAATTTAAATGACTTATCAAACAGTAAGATCTAATATAAATATTGAAGTATTCAGAGAGAGTTTCATCTGTGTTTAATTTAACTGTTAAGTTGGGATTTTGAGTTGTGAGGGTGATGCTTCAATACAGGTTGAAAATTATCCATTCTCCCAGTCCCCCTTTTGAGTTTACCTTTGTGGGCTCTAAATTTTTCACCTGGTAAATCAATAAATACTTTCTAGGCGGGGAGTTCTAACTTATCATTCAGTATACTAGTTGGAGACAGGGTTAAAACACCAAATCTTGGCCAGGTGCGGTGACTCACGCCTGTAAGCCCAGCACTTTGGGAGGCCGAGGTGGACGGATTACCTGAGATCAGGAGTTTGAGACCAGCTTGACCAACATGGTGAGACCCCTGTGTCCACTAAAAATACAAAAAAAATAGCCGGGTGTGGTGCTTGGCGCCTGTAATCCCAGCTACTTGGGAGGCTAAGGCAGGAGAATCGCTTGAACCCGGGAGGCGGCGGTTGCAATGAGCAGAGATCGCACCACTGCACTCCAGCCTGGGCAACAAAGTGAAACTCTGTCTCAAAATAATAATAATAATAAAAAAGAAAAAATCACCAAATCTGTAAACTCTTAAAGAGTTTATCCAAAGTATATACTTACTACTGAGAGCATTTTCAAACTTCTGTGACTTCAAGACTTGTACAGTTAAGGTACATTTATAGTATTAATGAATTTTAAAACACCCAAAGAACAGTGCCTTTCACAAAGGTTTATTTTGCTAGCTGTATGAACAGTTAAGACCAGCGTGAAAGAAGATCAAAAATAGTAACTCTTGATTTAGATTTCCTACATTTTCTGCTTCAAAGTACAAAGGTACTTAAATTAGAAGTTATAAAACTGATCCCACATTTTTTGTGTAATCATTTCGCAGTATTGGTAATAATAAGAAATAACGTCTAATGACTATGCTTCAAACTTACTTTTAGACTCATTCTTACATACTAATTTGCAAATAAGCAAACGTTAAGGACTATATCAAAAAAGGCTTTAAAACATAGCTAGTGAAAATTTGAGTTCTAGTTTCTTAAATTCCATTGAATTCAAAGGTCACATGTATAATGTACATTAAAATTGTTTTCATAAATAAAAATTACTGATATGGGAAAGCTGCTTTAGGAGAATTTTCTCTAGTAAATCCATGATCCTTAAAATTCTAATTGAATATTGATCCTTAGCAAACACTTACAGCAGTGTAAATATTACTTTTCAAAGGTGCGTTAGTTTCAAGAATGCTGGGGTCCTACAGGCATGATGACACTTTGTAACATATACTTTAAAAAAAAAAAATCTTTTCTTCTGCTCCCTAAATCTCTGAAGTGCCGTAAGTATTGAACAGAACTGATGTGAAGGTATCTTCTGTTCGAGCTGGATGTTTACACATGCAAAGTATTTTTGAAGATATGGATTCTAATTTGGAAGAAGAAACATAGCAAAAAATTTTATTTCTTATTCATTTATTTTCACATCTTTAAAATACAAGTTAAATCGTAATTGGAATGCCTTTTCCTATCGTGTAGTCAAACGTTGGTACCAGACTTGAAGGCTTTACTTTGTTAGCCATGTGTTTATGAACCCCCAGCGCTTTCCCTAGATCTTTTGGCTGATAATCTCAAACATGGAGGATGCTTCTGAATCTTCACGAGGGGTTTGCTCCATTAATTAATAATGTAGCTCTCCCAGGCTCTCCGCTGTCTCTTCCTGTATCAGTGACAGGCTGTAAAAGTCATCGAGTAGCCAATAAAAAAAAAGGTAGAAGCGAGGAGTGAAAAGCTCCTCCCAATAGCTCTTCCTCCTTCAGAGCCGAAAGTAGATCAGAAACTTCCCAGGAGCTCCGAGAGGCGGGGAAGTGGCGGTGGGACGCGATTCCCCGCGCGAAGTCGGGCAGTGGCAGCGGGAGAAGCGGCGGCCGGGGGCGCTGCGGGGCCGGCGAGAGGCGGTCCCCCGGGAGGACGGGGTCTCCCCTCGGTGCCTTTGTAGTGGCGAAGGTGGACAAGTGGCCGTCGGCGCGTTCGCAGGTGAGGGTCGCTCGGGAGCCGGCCGGCGCCGGCGGGGAAGTGGAGGCGAGCCGGGAACAAAGCGTAGCAGCGCCGGGGTCCGCCCGCAGCGAGCGCCCTGGCGGCGTTGGGCCGGCCGGCTGCGCGCCGAGCACGTTGTGAGCCTGGCGGCGGCGGCGGACGAAAAACCAGCCCTGGGGGAGGGGGCCGCCGCCGCTCCCGCACTGCCCCCCGCGGCGGGGCGTCCTGCCCCATTGTGAGCCGCGGCGGGGCGAGGGGAGGTCGGGCGCGCTCGGAGGGTAGGGGCGGCGGCGGCTCCGCTCGCCGGGAGCCGGGACAGCGGCAGGAACGAACTCGGCTCCGGTAGCGGCCGCGGCGCGTCAGTCACACAAAAGGCAGCCGAGCTGCTTTCCCCGGCGCGCGGACCGGCCCACGCTGCCGCCGAGCGCTCCCCACCTTACCGGCTTTCCTTTCCCTCCAATTCTGATAGGGAAGCGGGGCCGGCGCGGGCTGCGGAGGGTCTGGGCGAGCCCGCGGGCGGACGGGAGATGCCGCTGCTACACCGAAAGCCGTTTGTGAGACAGAAGCCGCCCGCGGACCTGCGGCCCGACGAGGAAGTTTTCTACTGTAAAGTCACCAACGAGATTTTCCGCCACTACGAGTAAGAGCCGGGCGGGGCGCGGGGCCGCGGGGGGTGAGGGGTCTCCCTCCCAGCGCCCTTTTGTCTCTCTCTCCTTTTCCTCGCCGGGGGCTTCTGGCGGGGCGACTGGAAGGTGACGGGTGGCCCTGGGCCCGCGGTTCTCTGCCTGCTAGTCTCGACCTGGAGAACGCGCGGGGCCAACTGGCGGCGGCGCGTGTGGGGAGCGCGGCTCGGTCCGGGCGGAGGAGGCTGGGGTCCCCGGGCGGCCTCGGGGACCACTCCTGGCCGCTGCTGACGCCCTCCCGCCCTCTCTGCCGCGGGGCGGCGGAAACTCCCCGCCTCGCCCCTCCCCGCCGCGGCCACACGCGCACTCCAGGGCCAGTTCCGGGATCCCCGCCCGGCGGCCGAGGGGATCCCCGCTAGGGTCAGCGACGCGGGGCCGCGGTCCCTGGGCTGGGGAAGGGAATTCCTGCGGCGGTGGGCAGGAAGCGGCTGGGCTGGGCTTCGTGTTCTCAGTTGGGAGTGGGATCTGACGTTGGAGCTGCCTGGGGCAGGGGAGACAGGAGCGGAGTTAAGACTCGCTCTAGACGGGAAGGAGGGGGCGTCCCTGCGGGCCCGGGGCGGAGGGCACTGGGCGCGAGAGCCTCCGCCGGGGCCTCGGGTCCTGCGCTGCTAGGCCTTGGAGTGCGACTCGAGCCGCGCTCTCTGTCACCGCCTCTTCTTGGTGACTAACTCTCGTCTCCGGGGAACTCAGCGTCTCCGCCCCCGGGAGACCAGTGAGGAAGAAGTCGCGGCTAGGCGAGGGGAAGAGGAAGGGGGAAGAAGCAGGGCCTTGGGCGCCCCTCGTTTTCACTTTCGCGTAGCCTAGAGCGCGGCGGTGGGTGTTGGGAGGGGGGTGGTTAAGGCAAGTTCAACTTCAGACTCAGCCAGTCGCCTCTTTATCCCCCTGCGCATGTGGGCTGCCTGACATGTGCCACTCGCTATTGTTTTGATAAGAACGCCGAGCTGCTGCTGGTGTAGTTTCAGCGCCTACATTTTCAGCCCGTGGCCTGATTTATCCCAAGAGATCTTGTCGTGTGACACGAAGCAGGGGGGTGTGTTTTAGCGACTTGTGTTTAAACAGGATCTCTTAGTGAGAACCTGAATTGTTTAATCACTCAGTGTGATCCTCTCTTTTTCTTATGCTTTATCCTCTCCACTCAAAAGGAATCCCTTTGTGGCTTGGAAACCAAGTGTAATGCAGCCAAATAAAGTCGAGTGTAGGGAGTCACCTTTTCTGAGTGGGAGCTTGACTGAGGGAGGGTTTTGGGCAAACAACACCTGTCTAAGAAATGAATAGTGAGGTTAAGACAGTTCCTTTGAGCATTTATTTTAAGTAAACCTTTTTCTTCAGCTCTACAGAAAGTTACCCATTAAACATGTTATATGTAGAGAAGAAGACACAGTACTTGTCATCAGACAGTACTTTTAAGTAGGAGTGCACGTCTCACTCTCCTGTAGAGACTTGTTTTGTTACTCAAAAACTAGTTAAGTGAACTTGGATTAGGTAATTGGACAAGGATTTTTTTTTTTTTTTTTTTTTGAAGGATTTTAAAGCTACAGTTCTTGCTAACAATTACGATCTCTTAAAGAACTTAAGAGTACCAATAAAATAGTAAATAAGCTTAAATTTCAAATTGTTTTCTTCTTCCATATAAGCAGTCTTTTAAGATGCTTTTCTCACTTTAGAGGATAGGATGAATATGGTTGTTATCCTTTGTGAATTAAATCCTGTTAATGCACTTTGGTTCTTGAGCTGAATTACTCTAACCATGGAGAAATCTGAAATGCTGAAATACAGAAGATTTTTCGCATTCTAGAACTATCTATTTTCCACTATTTTTATTTATTTACTTATTTTGAGACAGGGTCTCACTCTGTCACTCAGGCTGGAGTGCAGTGGTGCATCTTGGCTCACTACAGCCTCAGCCTCCTGGGCTCAAACAATCTCCTCCACCCCACCTTACCACCTTAGCCTCCTGAATAGCTGGGATTGCAGGTGTGTGCCACCACTCTGGCTAATTTTTGTATTTTTGTAGAGATGGGGTTTCGCAGTGTTGCCCAGGCTGGTCTTGAATTCCTGAGTTCAAGTGATCTGCCTGCCTCAGTCTCCTAAAATGCTAGGGTTACAGGTGTAAACCACCACCCCCACTTGTATCTTCCATTAAGGAACTGATGCTAAGCACAGTGGTGCACGCCTGTAATCCCAGCACTTTGGGAGGCCGAGTCAGGTGGATCACGAGGTCAGGAGACTGAGACCATCCTGGCTGACATGGTGAAACCCCATCTCCACTAAAAATATAAAAAAATCAGCCGGGTGTGGTGGCACACACCTGTAATTCCAGCTACTGAGGAGTCTGAGGCAGAATCGCTTGAACCCAAGAGGCAGAGCTTGCGGTGAGCCAAGATCGTGCCACTGCACTCCAGCCTGGGCCACAGAGCAAGACATTGTCTAAAAAAAAAAAAAAAAAAATTAAGGAACTGTATCCTTTGTAGTCATAGGGCATTTAAACATTTTAAATAACTAGATTTTTATTTTCAATTTTTGTTTTTTCCCTTCTGCTGAAGTGGTAGGGCTTTTGGAAATTACAAGCAGTCCCAGAGAGATTATTGGTTTGGAAGCAAAGGTATTTGATTATTTACCCTGAATTAAGCAGTATTGTTGATGTTCTTAGGTTTCTATGACTGAACAAAAAGAATTTTGACAATATTGGAAGAAGACTGCCATTATGTTAAATTTTGAATTACCTTTTTTCTCATAAATGATTACAAAGAGATCTTTCCAAAAATACATTCCTGGTACATGGTATATGGTGGTCTGTAGCATGGTAATCTGACCTTTGGAACAACTCTGGAAAAACTAGGAAGGAAACCTCTGCAGGCCACTGTTACATTGCATGTGGGATAGCCACCCCAAAACAAACAACAACAAAAAAAGCACCTGTTTTCACTTGTTAAATCATCAACTGGTTTATGTGAATTTGTTTGAAGACTAGCTTTTTAGTGTATTATTCTGAATATTTTTCCTCTGTATTTCTCTGAAGACCACTATGCTCACTTATTTGCTTGCATTTTTTATTTCTTGAATATGTTTCTCTAATCAGCTTAAAAAAGGTTTTCTACACCTTCTAGCCTTATTCACTTCCCAACACAATACAAAGTAACTTGCCTGTAATCGTGGTTAGTAGAGGTTGCCAGTGACTTTTTTTTTTTTTTTTGAGATGGAGTTTCGCTCTTGTTGGCCAGGCTGGAGTGCAGTGGTGCGATCTTGGCACACTGCAACCTCTGCCTTCTGGGTTCAAGCAATTCTCCTGACTCAGTCTCCTGAGTAGCTGGTATTACAGGCGTCTGCCACCATGCCCAGCTAATTTTTTATATTTTTAGTAGAGACAGAGTTCCACCATGTTGGGCAGGCTGGTCTCAAACTCCTGACCAAAGGTGATCCGCCTGCCTCTGTCTCCCAAAGTGCTGGGATTACAGGTGTGAGCCTCTGCACCTGGCCACCAGTGACCTTTCAATTGCTAAATAGTTTTCTGTCTCTATCTTACTTGATGTAATAGCCTGCTTCCTTTTTGTCCTTCTAAGCAGCAATGGCCACTCCCTCCCTTTTATCTAGTGTAGCATCTCCTGTTATTGCCTTGTCATGCAGTGTATTTGTTGCCTCACTTTTTTTTTCTTTCTGAGATGGAGTCTTGCACTGTCACCCAGGCTGGAGTGCAGTGGCGCGATCTTGGCTCACTGCAACCTCTGCCTCCCAGGTTCAAGCAGTTCTTTGCCTCAGCCTCCCAAGTTGCTGGGATTACAGGCACTCTCCACAACGCCCAGATAATTTTTGTATTTTTAGTAGAGATGAGGTTTCATCATGTTAGCCAGGATGGTCTCAATATCCTGACCTTGTGATACACCGGCCTTGGCCTCCCAATGTACTGGGATTACAGGCATGAGCCACCGCACCTGGCCTGTTTCCTCACATTTTGTCTTCTGCAAGAACCTGAACTGTTTGAGACAGCGACAATGAACAGTATGCATCTTTAGTGATTATAGAGCACAAACCTCTTACTGCATTCTTTTTAACTAATTGCTAACTCTTGTTTGACCTGCTTTCATAGGTAAAGAAGACTCAATAGCCCATCAACTATAGACAAATGCATAAGCTAAGGTGCATAATTTAGCCTCTTAAATCTGATTTATTCTGGCTGGGTATGGTAGCTCATGCCTATAATCCGGCATTTTGGAAGGCCAAGATGGGAGGATCACTTGAGGCCAGGAGTTTGAGATCAGCCAGGTCAAAACAGTAAGACCCTTGTTTCTACAAAAATAAAAGTGTTCTGCAATTTTGGCTGGCTGACAACAATTTTGTTTATTTTTGGCTGTGGATTGTTAAAAAATGGAACAGTCAGGTCTGAATACCAGAAATTCTAGACTTGAGGGATAGGAAAATGATTTTTTGTATTACCTAGTAATATATAATCTGATCAATAAAATATAATATAAAGTATAATCTGATCAATAAAATATTTTTTAGCCATGTAGGCACTTGGAATTGGGATATATTTCCCATCTTTGAATGAGTCCAGCCTTCCATACAAAATGTATGACTCTGTTTCACAACATCACTAACAGGTGGTCCAAATTATGTTTCACCCTGGCTTTTCATTGAAAGGTTTGACTAGCTTTTAAAGCATCCTATTTTCATTGTTCAAATGCTCTTCCTTGTTAATAAGTCAACCCTTTCAGCAGCCTCTTTTTACAGATGAGGAAACTGAAGTTGGGGTGGAGGGTAAATCCAACATTACAGTGTCTAAAATTATTTGGTAACTGTTAATTGTTAGAATCTAATATCATGATTCTAGAATTTATGCTCTTTTTACTGTTTACTATCACACAGTGCTTATTATGGAAAATTCTTCCTAATATTTGTTGAAGTATGCACTAAGAAAATAAGGGCATTGCCAGGAATTCAAACTGGCTGCTTAGATCTTTGTGTAGATACCACTGTACTGTCTGCTTAGACATTTGGTTTTTTACTATACCCCAAGTGATTAAGCTCTAGATATTAAATGGACATACCATAACACCATCAATTTGTAGTGGGGAAGAATGTTTTTCATCCTGACCAATTTCTATACTAATGGTCAGTTATGTGTGATATCTAGTTATAATCAAAGGCTATTTGGTTAGCATGGGGTTTTCAAAGAAAGTTGGATAATTTTTATAGCTAGTGTCTTATTTATTTATTTTTAAAATGGGGTTTCTCCATGTTGGTTAAGCTGGTCTCAAACTTCCAACTTCAGGTGATCCACCTGCCTTAGCCTCCCAAAGTGCTGGGATTACAGGCGTGAGCCACCACGCCTGGCCAGCTGGTGTCTTTAAATGAGCTGTTTAGCTTCTCTTTAAGGAATAAGCCTGCCACATGGTCCTGATACTTGGATCCATGAGTCCTTTTTTTCCTGGATGGTATAGCAGAAATTCCTAAACGCTTTTCTTTTTGAGTTTTATCTTTTATCTATGTAGCAGACTACTGTGTTTTAAATGCTTCCTTTCTTCAGACTCCCTGGCTCAAGCAATTCTCCTGCCTCAGCCTCCTGAGTAGCTGGGATTACAGACACATGCCACCACACCCAGCTAATTTTTGTATTAGTAGAGACAGGATTTCTCCATGTTGTCCAGAATGTTCTCAAACTCCTGACCTCATGATCCACCCGCCTTGGCCTCCCAAAGTACTGGGATTACAGGTGTGAGCCGCTGAGCCTGGCCAGTAGAATTTGTTGTTTCCTACACTTGCCCTCAGGAGCTGGCAAGAAGAAATATCTTTAGATGTTTGAGATAGTTCTGTCTCTTTCTGCTCCCATTCCCAATGTCTAACTTTCTCTCAGGAAAACATGTTTCTCTGACATTGTTTCTCTACCATACTGGCTATTCTAGGATTTCTCTGCACATGGTGGTTCCTGTACAATAAGAATTGATACTCTTTATTGAGTACGCTTACATTTTAGGGGCATTCATTTGCTAAGAATTATCTCATTTGATTTTCACATTGACATTCATAGAGGAGCCAAATTTAGAGAGGTTGTGTAACTTATCCAAAGTTATATTCTTTTTTTTTTTTTTTTAAAGACCGGGTTTCACCATGTTGGTCAGGCTGAACTCCCAACCTCAGGTGATCCGCCCGCCTTGGCCTCCAAAGTGCTTGGATTACAGGCATGAGCCACCACACCCGGCCTCAAAGTTGCTTTTTTTTTTTCTAAGATGGGGTTTCACCATATTGTGAGGCTGGTCTTGAACTCCTGACCTCAGGTGATCTGCCCACCTCAGCCTCCCAAAGTGCTGGGATTACAGACGTGAGCTACCGCGCCCGGCTAAAGTTGCATTCTTAAAGTAAAGCTGGGATTCAGACATGTTTCTCTCTCCTTCATATATATATATATATATATATATATATATATATATATATATGTGTGTGTGTGTGTGTGTGTGTGTGTGTGTGTGTGTGTGTATTTCTCTTTCATATTTATATGTATATGCATATATGTATATGCTCTATATATAGCTCTATATGTATATCTATATATAGAATGTATACATATACATACATATGTATATATATGCAAGGGCCAAAAAACACACTCTTTATATAGATATGTATACACACACACACTCTCTCTCTCTCTCTCTCTATATATATATATATATATATATAT
>NW_022436990.1:8140169-8244208 GCF_009761245.1 Sapajus apella
AGAGAGAGAGAATGTGTGTTTTTTTTGGCCCTTAAGTAGAGTACACTTTGTTTTTATCTGAATTGTACTCAGTTTCTGATTTTTATGTCATAATTTTAATCTTCCACTAGGTTTTTAGTTTTCTCAATACTCAACGAATTAATAGTATGTTACATTTTGTTCCTCAGTTTGTTCACCAGAGTGTTGGTTGACTTTATATTACAAGTGTGTTCTTAAAAAGTACCTTGTAACTCAGCAATTTTTCCTTATGAAATGTTGGTAAAGAGGAAGGGTCATCAAATTTTTCCCGTAAAGGGCCAGATAATCAGTATTTTGGGCTTTGCTTGGCCATAGGGTCTCTTGTTCCTATCTAGCTGTGCAAATGTAGTGAGAAAGCAGTTACTGACAACACCTGAAAATATGGGTATGGTCGTGTTCCCAAAAAACTACAAAAATGGGTGGAGGGCAGGATTTGGTCTCTGGGCCAGTAGGATGCCCACTTTTAGTGAAGAGGATGATTGAAGGAGTACAGTCATAAATCTTGACATTAATAACCTGTATTAGCCTAAATTTACATTCATATAAAAATGTTTTGGATGTTATTTTTGCTCACAGTAGTAAAATGTGCTTCTTGTAAGTTTCATTAGTTGTAGTCTTACAATGTAGAAATTGAAGAAGCATTGTAACCAACCCCCTAGAGTTCAGTATTAACAAACTCTGCACATTTAAATGTCTATGATAAATGAGTCAAGTGTGAGCAGAATTACTGAAGTGGGAGCAAGTGAAGGTGTATGATATTAGAGATGGTGCTGTGGGGTTATGAGTAGGGGAGAGATGACCCTTGGATTTTTCTCCCTTGCATTAAAATTGCCACTGTGGTAGAGTGTGTCCTGCCTCCATTGGGTAGGTCTTTGTGCAGAGTAAAGCTATAATGTAACAATAACTTTATAAATAGACACAAAGTAAACAAATAGCACAAACATTTTGTAAGAGATAGTAGGAACCTTTGGGTATAAAGGGGCAGCTAAACATCACTGGTTGTGGCACTTGTGCCATTGCTCTCCTTGGTATTTTTAGGCAGTGTTAAATCTAGTGTTTGTTGCAACTCACTTTGTACTTAGTTGTTCCCCTACCATGGCATGAAATATCCCATGCGTGGCCTACTCAGTACCCCAGGCACTTAGCTGTTGTGGCTAGAGCTGTGCTGTCCAAAACAGGAGGCATTACTTGGCCAGATGGGTTATTAAGCACTTGAAATGTGATTAGTTCAAATTAAGATAGTAAACATAAAATATACATTGGATTTTTTTTTTTTTTTTTTTGACACGGAGTCTCACTCTGTTGCCCAGGTTGGAGTGCAGTGGCACGATCTCTGCTCACTGCAACCTTTGCTTCCTGGGTTCAAACAATTCTCCTGCCTCAGCCTTGCGAGCAGCTGGGACCATAGATGCATGCCAACATGCCCGGCTAATTTTTTGTATTTTTAGTAGAAACAGGGTTTCACTGTGTTAGCCAGGTTGGTCTCAATTTCCTGATCTCATTATCCACCCACCTTGGCCTCCCAGAATGCTGGCGGGAGCCACTGAGCCCGGCAAATTTTTTTTTTTTTTTTAAGAAGATTGTAAGTAAAGTATCTCAATTTTTAAAATGTTGATTACATACTGAAATGAAATTATTTTGTGATATACTGGGTTATTTTTATTTTTAAATTTTTAAATGTGACCACTAGAAAGTTTAAAATTATACATGTGACTGACCATTCCATTTCTACTAGCACTGGTTTATAGACTAATGTATAAGATATTTAGATTTGAAGTATAATTTTCTTGAGCAGTACTAAGTAACGTTTAAGTTATTAGAAGTATGCATCATGTGATGGATATCCCAATTACTCTGATTTGATCATTACACATTGGATACAGGTATCAATATGTACAACTATTATATATCAATTTTTTAAAAGAGGAAAAAAGTATACCTGATGTACATTATGTGTTAGCTGTGTATTGGCTTGAGAAGCTAAATCTTACAGATATGTTTGTTTAACATATAAAGTTAGAACTTTCTTTTTCTTTCTTTTTTTTTTTTTTTTTTTTTTGAGACGGGGTCTTACTCTGTCACCCAGGCTAGAGTGCAATGGTCTGATATGCACACTGCAGTCTCTGTCTCCTGAGCTAGAGTGCTCCTCCTGCCTCAGCCTCCTGAGTGTCTAGGACTGCAGGCATGTGCCATCATGTGGACCTGGCTACTTTTTATATTTTTAATAGAGACTGGGTTTTGCCATGTCACCCAGGCTGGTCTTGAGCTTCTGGACTTAAGTACTTCTCTTGCCTCAGCCTTCCAAAGTGATGGGATTACAGACGTGAGCCACTGTGTCCAACCTAGAACTTTTTTTAAGAAAAAAAGCAGCATTGTGCTCTGTCACTCAGGCTGGAGTGCAGTGGTGTAATCATAGCTCACTGCAGCCTTGAATTCCTGGGTTCAGGTGCTCTTCCCACCTCAGCCTTCTGAGTAGCAAGGACTATAGATGTACACCACCTGACTAAGTTTTTTCTTCAGTTTTTGATGGAGACAGGATATCACTTTGTTGCCCAGTCTGGTCTCAAACTCCTGGCTTCAAGTGATCCTCCTTCCTCAGCCTGCTGAAGTGCTGGGATTACAGGCATGAGCCATCCTGTCTGGCTAAGACCTACCTGTTGACATCACTTCCCCCCAAAAAAGTTCTAGTATTTTTTAAAATCTTTTTTTGCCCTCTGAGTTCTTCCCTTCCCTTTCTCCAAATTCTTAGGATATCTGCCTTCTGTCTTATAAGGATAACTGCTTTTTACTTTGTATTTTTGGTGATGTACACCCATTATTTCCTGTACTAAACCACACTTCAAAAGGATCTTCGTACTGAATTAAGAGCCATATAACTTGGCATGTGCATGTTATTTCTGTAGATCTCATTTATGTTAAGGTATGATTAATGTCTCTTGCTTTATTGCCATAGATACCTTTTTTTTAAAGTTGTTCTATAGACATGTACAAAAGGCAACAATCTAAAGGGAATTGTCCCAGATTTTTGGAGATGAAACTAATACAGAGAAAACCTACACAGATAGATGTGCTAACCAGGAAATAGGCCATATAGCAATTTAAGTGCTTTTAGAATGATGGGAGAAGTGAATATTTCAGGAAGAAGAAAAAATGGAAGAATAATGAATCATATGGTTACATATAATAATTGAAATGTAGACCAAAGTATAAAGGAGGAAAAAATTTTACCTGTATCTGACCACTTAGTGGCAGCCATTGTTAACCCTTTTGCATATGTGTAACCATGTACATATATATATATGTGTGTGTGTGTGTCTGTGTGTGTGTAACCACATACATACATACATACACACACACACACACACACACACACACGTGTATATATATATATATTTTGGCTGGACATGATGGCTCACACCAGTAATCCCAGCACTTTGGGAGGCCAAGGAAGGCAGATCACCTGAGGTTAGGAGTTCGAGACCAGCCTAACCAACATGGAGAAACCCTATCTCTACTAAAAATACAAAAAATTAGCTGGGTGTGGTTGCACATGCCTGTAATCCCAGCTACTCGGAAGGCTGAGGCAGGAGAATTGCTTGAACCTGGGAGACGGAGGTTGCAGTGAGTTGAGGTTGCGCCATTGCACTCCAGCCTGGGCAACAAGAGTGAAACTCCTCAGTTTTTGTTTTTTTTTTTTTTTTTTAACAGACAGTCTTACTCTTGCACAGACTGGAGTGCAGTTGCGTGATTATGGCTCACTGTAGCCTTGAACTCCTGGACTCAAGCGATTCTCCCACCTTGGCCTCTGGAGTAGCTGGAATTACAGGTTCATGCCACCATAGCAAGCTAACTTTTTACATCTTAAAAATATTTTATTGCAAAATGATATATGAATAATGCTCATTATAAAAATTTAAACAGGGCCAGATGTGGTGGCTGGCTCATGCCTCTAATCCCAGCACTTTGGGAGGCTGATGTGGTGATTGCTTGAGGCCAGGAGTTTGAGACCAGCCTGGCCAACATTAGCGAAACTCCATCTCTATTAAAAATACAGAAATTAGCCGGGCATAGTGATATGCACCTGTAGTCCCAGCTACTTGGAAGGCTGAGGCAGAAAAACTGCTGGAACCAGGGAGGCAAAAGTTGTAGTGATCTAAGATCGTGACATTGCACTCCAGCCTGAACAACAGAGTAAGACTCTGTCTTGAAAAAGTAAATACATAAATAAAAATAAAAATTCAAATAGGCTGGGCATGGTGCCTTATTCCTGTAATTTCAACACTTTAGGAGGCCGAATTAGGAGGATAGCTTGAGCCTAGGAGGTTGAGACCACCCTGGGCAACGTAGTATGATTCCATTTTTACCCCCTCAAAAAAATTAGGTGAGTGTCCTGATGTGTACCTGTAGTCCCACCTATTCAGGAGGCTAAGGCAAGACAGAATTCTTGATCCTAGGTGATTGTACCATTGTCCTGCAGTCTGGACAACAGAGTGAGACTCTCTCTCAAAAAAAAAAAAAAAAAATCAAACAATATAGAAGTATTTAGAATCACAAAAAAAGTTTTTCTTTTCCTTCCTTCCCAGTTTCTCTTTTCTCTGTAGGGAATATCTTTTTATAGTATATATATAAATACATACATTTCTGTGATTATTATAATTAATGTACATGGGATTGTATATTCATTGATTTGTGTTTTTCCTACCCATTATGCCTTAGAAATCTATGATATAGATCTCTTGCATTTTAAAAGAAAGTGGATAGAGTTTTTGAAAATCAGTAAATGCTCTTATTAAGGAATTCCAGCAGAATAGAAGAGCACTGAATAGAATGGTTCCCCAGTCTTATCCCTAATCCCTAACTTTTACCTTGATTTTTGTATGACATTCCAGAAATCTGTGCTTCTATAGGTACCTTTTATTTTCTTTCCTTTTTCTCTTTTCCTCTTTTTCTTTTTTTTTTTTTTTAACACAAATGAGATCATCATATAGTTTCAAGAAAATACAGAAGCGATCAAACTGGAAATAGGTATTTTTTTCTATTAATAATATAAATGTTCATTAAGAACTTTATGCCTTTTAATGACTGCTTTTTCATTATATGAAGTGCTAATTTATTTCGCTTTTGTCTTATTGTTAAATGCTTAATTTTTCACAGTTATGTCAAAGCCTTTAAAAAATTTATAGTTAAGTGCTTGAATTGACTTCAGAGTTCTGACTGCCTTGGAACAAAAAGATTAAATTTTTTAAAAAGTTGAATTTATTCACTTTGACTTCCAGTTTCAAAACTGATGGAACTCAAAAGTCTAGTTTTGACCAGTGTGCCTTTAAATTGCAAAATGTAAATATTTAGTTTATATTTTTCTTATGTTTGTATTAATGTTTATAAGTTGATCAGTTACCAAACCCTTGAGTTCTGTGAGTCTAAATAAAATTTTGCATTAAAGGCACAAAAAGAAGCTGATAAGGCTGTGAGCTTTTAATGTAAACTTTGTGAAATGATAGGTAATGGGTTTTTGTTTTTGTTTTTTAATCAGTGACTTTTTTGAACGAACCATTCTGTGCAACAGCCTTGTGTGGAGTTGTGCTGTGACGGGTAGACCTGGACTGACATATCAGGAAGCACTTGAGTCAGAAAAAAAAGCAAGACAGAATCTTCAGAGTTTTCCAGAACCACTAATTATTCCAGTTTTATACTTGACCAACCTTACCCATCGTTCACGCTTACATGAAATTTGTGATGATATCTTTGCATATGTCAAGGATCGCTATTTTGTCGAAGAAACTGTGGAAGTCATTAGGAACAATGGTGCAAGGTAAAGTACTTTTAATTTTTCCTCTTGGTAAGTTTATATTCACATTGCTCAAAATTCAAAACACACAAAATGGTGACCTAAGGAATCTTTCCTTTTAGTACGCTCCAGCTATCCTATTAACCCACAGATAGCCTTGTTGTTAGCTGCTTTTTATATATCTTTCCAAAGCCAGTTTATACATATGCCACCAAAAACGTCCATGCATGTGTCTGTGTGTGTATATATAACGTGTTTTATGTAACATACATACACAAATTCCTTCTCTTTTTAATGCAAAAGAGCATATATACTCTAAATCCCTTTCCACTTAAAAGATCTTGAAGTTTAGTCCATTGTTACATATACCACCTTCCTTCTCTTTAATTTACTGTATAATAAAGTCCCATTATGTGGACATTCCATCTTTAAGTGTAGAAATCCTTAGCTAATGATATCTCCTGTGTCCTCATTATGTCACCTAATAGTTTAAATATGCCTGTATTTCTTGATTGGTTTTAGTGTTTTATTTAACAAAACCAGGATTGAGTTTTATATACTCCACTAAGTTCTCTTTCTTTTATACTTCTTCACACTGCTTAATTGAGATATAATGTATATATGATACACTTCTTTTTTTTTTTTTTTGAGACAGAATTTTGCTCTTGTTGCCCAGGCCGGAGTGCAATGGCATGATCTTGGCTCACTGCAACCTCTGCCTCCCAGGTTCAAACAATTCTCCTGCCTCAGCCTCCCGAGTAGCTGGGATTACAGGCATTCGCCACCGTGCTCGGCTAATTTTTGTATATTTAGTAGAGATGGGGTTTCTCCATGTTGGTCAGGCTGGTCTTGAACTCCCAACCTTAGGTGATCTGCCGACCTCAGCCTCCCAAAGTGCTGGCATTACAGGCGTGACCCACTGCGCCTGGCCCACTTCTCCGTTATATAGTATACAAATGCAGTGTTAGTGCTCTTCTCTTTTACCTAGTTCTTCAGGAATAGAGTGGATTTTTCATATATGAAAATTGAAAATGATATAATCTATGGCAGTAAATTAAAAATTATCAGTGTTTTCCTGAAGTCTTAAGCTTTGTGATTGGCTAGTCACTGACATTTATTATATTAACCTTTATAAGCACTAAAACTTTTTGTAGCCTCTTGACTCTAGGGTATTAACTGTTTTTTGGATGCCCTGCCCCCATTGACCTGAATACTATTTTTTTTTTTCTGGATTTTAAACTTTAGAAGCCAAAAATTATTTAATTATGTTGTACTATTATCTTATTTGGAAGATCATTACAAGTTTATATGTAACTTTAGAATTAATGTCTTAATAAATTAATATCCATTTTCATTGTTAGGTGCTACCCTACTTCAATCTTTTTGTTTGTTTGTTTGAGACAGAATCTCACTCTGTCGCCCAGGCTGGAGTGCAATGGTGCGCTCTCAGCTCACTGCAACCTCTGCCTCCTGGGTTCAAGTGACTCTCCTGC
Source organism: Sapajus apella (assembly GCF_009761245.1). Taxonomy (NCBI): domain Eukaryota; kingdom Metazoa; phylum Chordata; class Mammalia; order Primates; family Cebidae; genus Sapajus; species Sapajus apella. Next base: position 8,147,469 of record NW_022436990.1, read on the forward strand.
CTCAGTCTCCGAAGTAGCTGGAATTATAGGCGCCTACCACCACACCCAGCTAATTTTTGTATTTTTAGTAGAGACAGGATTTCACCATGTTGGCCAGGCTGGTCTCAAATTCCTGACCTCAGGTGATCTGCTTGCCTTGGCCTCCCAAAGTGCTGGGATTATAGATGTAAGTCACTGCGCATGGTGTAAGGCTTCATTTCTCAATATATCAGCTGTTCTTTTTGTTGTTGTTTGGGATGAGGTCTGCCTCTGTGGTTTTGGTTTTTTTTTTTTTTTTTAACTTTTAGTATAAATGAGGTCTGACTCTGTTACCCAGGCTAGAGTGCAGTGGTACCATCTCTGCTCACTACAACCTTCACCTCCCAGATTCGAACCATCCTCTCACCCCAGCCTCCTGAGTAGCTAGGACTACAGGTGTGTTCCACCACGTCCAACTAATTTTTGTATTTTTTTGTAGAGATGGGTTTCATCATTTTGCCCAGGCGGGTCTCAAACTCATGAGCTCAAGTGATCCACCTGCCTCAGCCTCCCAAACTGCTGGGATTATAGGCTGAGCTACCAAGCCTGGCCTATATTGACCATTTGTAACTCGTGATTATGCATGAAGTTTACCCCACTTAAATACAGCATTCTGAATGTATTCTGTTAAAAAGTATGAAACTCTTATTCTAATACACTTAAATAATTAAACATAGAATTGGGTTAATCTGAAATGTCCTTATAAGAATACGAGAACATAAATTCAGTACTTTATTAGTTTTATCTAAAAACTAAAAAGGGTTATAGTTATTAGATCCAATCCTTAGGTCCTTTGTTCCCATGATCACTTAGATTATAAGTACCATAGGGTTGGGTCTTTTGGGGAGGGTGGAGGTTGTGCAGCTTGATACTAGAGACTCCTCAACTCCTCTAGAGACTGGAGACAGCACGAATTAGGGTTTGTATGCATATTTTACTAATACGTCCTTCAGGTTGGCATCTTTTACAAAGCTATTTTGTATGTCTTCTCATAACTGCTGTGAGCGCTATTGACGAGGGAGTAATAGGTAAGGTAAGAATAGTGAAAATACTAAAAGGTGGCATATGAAAAAGGAGATTAATTGGGGATGATGAATTACAGGAAAGTCATGATTTAAAGGAGGCTCAGGAAAGAGTTAAGTAGAAAAGGGGTCTCAAAATGCCGGTGGATAATGTAGTAAGTTTTTAAGCTAAGTAATTAAATTTTTCAACCAATAGCAAAAAGTCATCAGGAAAATATTTAGAAATAACTGAAAACCTCTTTCCCTTTTAGGATTGTTATGCTATTATTTGTTTTTTTCTGTGGATTTTTTTTTTTTTTTTTTTGCTGCGTCTGGTTCTGTCCCCCAGACTGGAGTGCTGTGATACAATCAGAGCTCACTGCAGCCTCAATCTCCCAGGTCCAAGCAATCTTCCCGCCTCAGCGGGACTACAGGCATGAGTGGCTGGGACTACAGGCATGCGCCACCACACCTGGATGATTTTTTTTTTTTATCTTTTAATATAGATGAGGTCTGGCTATGTTGCTCAGGCTGCTCTCAAACTCCTGAACTCAAACAGTAATCCCACCTTGGCTTCCCAAAGTGCTAGAGTTATAGATATAAGCCACTGCACCTGGCCTTTTCTGTGGATCTTGTAAATCAACTCCATTGCACTATGAAGTGTGAAATTACAACATAATTTACCTTTTAAAGGAATGTACCTATATATGCCAGTCTTGCTGCTATACGATAGTTATATATATATTTGAGTGTCGTCTTTACGCCAGACACTGATTTAGGTGCTGTGGATATAATGGCTCCCCCACTCCCAAAGCCAAACATACTTGCTGCTTCTCAAATGTGCCAGTCATGATCTCTGCTTCAGGGCCTTTGCATTACTATTCTCTTTGCCTGGATTTTTTTTCCCCAGATATCAACATAGTGAGTTCTTCTACTTCTTCATGTCTTCCTCTATATCACTTTCATTGAAGCCTTCTGTCCTATCTAAAATTTAGCATTTTCTTGCCCCAACTTTTATTTATTTTATTTTTAAATTTGTTTATTTTTTGCCTCCCCTCCCTTGCCCCAACTTTTAAAACATTTTTATTAAAACATTTTAAAATTGTGGGCCAGGAGTGGTGGCTCATGCCTGTAATCTCAGCACTTTGAGAGGCGGAGGTGGGTGGATCACCTGAGGTCAGGAGGTGGCCAGCCTGGCCAATATAGTGAAACCCCATCTCTACTAAAAATACAAAAAATTAGGCTGAGCAGGGTGGCTTATGCCTGTAACCCCAGCACTTTGAGAAGCTGAGGCGACTGGATCACCTGAGGTTGGGAGTTTGCAACCAGCCAGACCAACATAGAGAAGCTCCGTCTCTACTAAAGATACAGAATTAGCTGGGCATGGTGGCATATGCCTGTAATCCCAGCTACTGGGAGGCTGAGGCAGGAGAATTGCTTGAATCGGAAGACGGAGGTTGTGGTGAGCCGAGATTGCGCCGTTGCACTCCAGCCTGGATAATGAGCAAAGCTCTGTCTCAAAAACAAAAAAAAAAATACAAGAATTAGCGGGGTGTGGTGGCGTGTGGCCGTAATTTGGGAGGTTGAGGGACAGTTGCTTGAACCCAGTAGGTTTTCAACCCAGGAGCAATTTCAAAAAAAGTTGTTTTTTTTTTTTTAATTGTGGAAAAATACACATAACATAAAATTAGTGATCTTAACTGTTTTTGAGAATACAATTCAGTCCTCTCCCCAACACTTTGTATTTCTCTTCCATGCTTTGTTTTCTCTTCACCTTGGTGCTATTATATTTTCTTTCTTTCTTTTGTTTTTTGGTGGTTTCCTTCACCAGAATGTAAGCTCCATGAGCTCAGGAGTTTTTGTTCACTATATTGTTAGCACTTAAAATGGCACATAGTATGTGAGCAGAGTAGGTATTAAAGTATAAACAATGCAAAACAAATTTCAAATAGAAGTGCTTTGAAGGCAGTGGTATGGTAGAAAGTGAGGGGAGAAAGTGGTCGGCACTTCAGCTAGGGTGGCCAGAGAATGTTGCTGTGGAGGAAATGACATTTACTCTGATAATAGGATGAAGGAGAAGGAACCAAACATGTCAAGAACTCTTTAGACAGAGGGAAAGGCCCTGAAGTGAAAATGGTATAAAATATTGCTCTGGCTGCTGTTTGGTGAAATGATTGGAAGGAAGTCAAGCATGGAAATCTTGGAACCAGTTTGGAGACTATTACAACAGGCCTTTCTAGTGCAGATAAGAATTTCGAATCAGATGGTAGCAGTACAGATGGAGAGAATTGGATGGACTCAGGATATTTTGGATGGAGAACTAACACAGTTTATTCATGGTTTGGAGGGATGCTGGGTTGGGCAGGGCAATGTGTGGGAAAGGAGAAATTATGGGTGATGTCTCAATTTTTTGTCTCTAGTGGATGGTAAGATGGAGACGCTTAGCTCATGCTTATAGTCTCAACTACCTGGGAGGCTGAGGCAGGAGGATCAGTTGAGCCCAGGAATACAGGGTTACAGTGAACTATGATCATGCCAACTACACCCCAGCTTGGGTGACAGAGCGAGACCCTGTTTCTAAAAAGAAAAAAGATGCGGAAGCCTCAGTAAGTAATATATCAGTTCAGCCATCTTTGCACTCAAATCAGGCCCAGTTATTTTCTGATCGCTCTTGATTTTGTGTTTCATGGACATGTTGCTTATATTATTCGTAAGTGCCTCTTTTTTTTTTGAGATGGAGTTTTGCTCTCATTGCCCAGGCTGGAATGCAATGGCACAATCTCAATTCACTGCAACTTCTGCCTCTTGGGTTCAAGCGATTCTCCTGCCTCAGCCTCCTGAGTAGCTGGGATTACAGGTCTCTGCCACCATACCCAACTAATTTTTGTATTTTTAGTAGAGATGGGGTTTCACCATGTTGGCCAGGCTGGTCTCGAACTCCTGACCTCAGGTGATCCACGCACCTTGGCCTCCTAAAATGGTGGGATTACAGGTGTGAGCCACCACACCCAGCTTCATAAGTACCTCTTACAGGCTAAATACTGGGCTGGTTATATGGGGGTTTTAGAAAGAATTAAGATGCTCTAAGCAGCCTGGGCAACATGTCTGTATACAAATTAAAAACAACAAAAAGCCAGGCATGATGGCATATGCCTGTAGTCTTAGCTACTCAGGAGGCTGAAGTGAGTGGATCACTTGAGCCCAGGGATTCTAGGCTACAGTGAGCTGTGATTGTGCCACTGTGCTCCAGCCTGGGTAAGTGAGATTTGGTCACTAAAAAAATAAAGATATTCTTAAGGAGTTCAGTTAAGGGAGAGACAAACATGCAGACTTGCTAAATATTAAAGTTATGAATAAGATAATTGAAGAGCATCTGAGTTCAGTGTGGCATTGAGGCTAGGCTTAGGTTCCCCACACTCACCTAACACTGAATATTTAAGTCTTTTAACCTTTGCCAAATTGGATGATATCTCATTGTTTAGCTTGCTTGTTCAAGTATGTTTTTGTTCTTTTTTTTTGAGACGGAGTCTCACACTGTCACCCAGGCTGGAGTGCAATGGTGTGATCTTGCTTGGCTCACTGCAACCTCTGCCTCCTGGGTTCATGTTGATTCTCCTGCCTCAGCTTCCTGAGTAGCTGAGGTTAAAGGCACACACCACCACACCCAACTTCTTTTTTGTATTTTTAGTAGAGACGGTGTTTCACTATCTTGGCCAGACTGGTCTCGAACTCCTGACCCCATGATCCACCCGCCTCGGCCTCCCAAAGTGCTGGGATTACAGGCGTGAGCCACCGAGCCTGGCCTTTTTGTTCTCTTTCTTAAGTGTGCAATAAGGGTAAAAAGACCTTTACTTTTTATTTATTTATTTATTTTGAGATAGGGTCTCACTCCTGTCACTCAGGCTGAAGTGCAGTGGCATGATCACAGTTGACTGTAGCCTTGACCTCGTGATTCTACCACCTTTGCCTCTGGGGTAGCTGGGACCACAGATGTGTGCCACCATGCCCAGCTACCTTTTTATTTTTCTGTATTTTGTAGAGACAGGGTTTTGCTGTATTGCCCAGGTTGGTCTCAAACTCCTGGGCTCAAGCAGTCTGTCAGCCTCGGTTTTCCAAAATGCTGGGATTACAGGTGTGAGCCACCATGCCTGACCTAAGACCTTTTAAATATATGTAAGAAAAAATTAAGAAATAAAAAATAAAAATACAGTAAGCATCCATGCATTCACCACTTGTGTTAAAAGAAAAACTTAAGACAAATTATATTTAACAGGGTTTAATTGACCAAAGAACAATTTGCAAATCAGGCAGCCCCCTGAACCAGAAATAGGTTCAGAGTGACTCTGGTGCTGCTGTGTGGTTGAAGAGGATTTATAAACAGAAAAAGGAAAGAGACATACAGAAAATAGAAGTAAGGTACAGAAACAGCCAAATTCATTGCAGCTTGGTGTTTGGCTTATTTGAACATGGTTTGAACAGTTTGCTGCCTTTGAGAGGTTGAAGTATGGCTGCTGTTACTGACTGAGACTTAGCTACTTGTTACAAGAGTAGGTTATAGTCTGTTTACACACCCAGTTAGATTATAGTTAACCATGTACAGAGAAACCTTTCGGCTGAACCTAAAATATGTAAGGGAGCAGAATTATAGGCTAAACTTAACATTTGGTTTTATTTTTATTTATTTTATTATTTATTTTGAGACTGAGTCTTGCTCTGTCACCCAGGCTGGAGTGCAATGGCATGGTCTCATCTCACTGCAACTTCCACCTCCCGGGTTCAAACGATTCTCCTGCCTTAGCCTCCCAAGTAGCTGGGACTACAGGCATGTGTGCCACGCCTAGCTAATTTTTGCATTTTTAGTAGAGATGGGGTTTTAACATGTTGGCCAGGATGGTCTGGAACTCCTGACCTCAGGTGATCTGCCTGCCTTAGCCTCCCAAAGTGCTGGGATTACAGGTGTGAGCCACAGTGCCTGGCCTTGTCTTTATTTTGATTATTATTTTTTGAGACATAGTTTCACTCTGTTGCCCAGGCTGGAGTGCAGTGTTGCGACCTCAGCTCACTCCAACCTCCGCTTACAGGGTTCTAGCAATACATGTGCCTCAGCCTCCTAAATAGCTGGGATTACAGGTGCACACCACCATGCCCGGCTAATTTTGTATTATTAGTACAGATGGGGTTTCACCATCTTGGCCAGGGTGGTCTCAAACTCTTGACCTCAGGTGATCCGCCAACCCCAGCCTCCCAAAGTGCTGGGATTACAGGCATGAGCCACTGTGCCCAGCCAACACTTGGTTTTAATAGGATACCTTTATCTCTGCTTTTTGTTTATACTTTGAGAAAAATTTTATGGGAGGCAGGTAGTGATAGTGAAGGGCAGGCTTTGGAGTTAGACTTCATTGGACAATGACATCCTTTTGGGTTATTGTGAGATTAAAATGAAAATGTATATATATGTTTGTATGCGTGTATTATACACATTTTGAATTGCTATAGAATATGGTAGCATTTTACTGGGGGAAAATGCCGTTGACTTGAGGCTTATGTGGTAGTTAATTTTTTCTCTGTTATTGACTTTAATTTTCTATTATGATTAAACTTCAAAGATAACTTGCAATTTTAACATTTTATTTTATTTTACTTATTTATTTTGAGACGGAGTCTCTCTCTGTCACCCAGGCTGTAGTACAGTGGCTGATCTTGACTCACTGCAACCTCCACCTCCCGTGTTTAAGCAATTTTCCCGCCTCAGCCTCCTGACTAGCTTGGACTACAGGCAAACACCTCCACACTTGGCTATTTGTATTTTTAGTATAGATGGGGTTTCACCATGTTGGCCAGGATGGTCTCCATCTGCTGACCTCGTGATACACCCACCTCAGCCTCCTAAAGTGCTAGGATTACAGGCATGAAGCACTGAACCTAACCAAATTTGGTAATTTTTAAAATTGAAGTGCGCTTTGGGCAACCTATTTTCAGACTTTTTTTTTTTTTTTTTTTTTTTGAGACAGGGTTCCGCTTTGTATGGAGTGCAGTGGTGTAATCACAGCTCACTGCAGCCTACGCCTCTTGGGTTTAAGCGATTCTCGTGTCTCAGCCTCCTGAGTAGCTAGAACTACAGGCACCTGCCACCATGCCCAGCTAATTTTTGTATTTTTTGTAGAGATGGGGTTTCATCATGTTGGGCAGGCTGGTCTTGAACTTCTGGCCTCGCGTGATCTGCCAGCCTCGGGCTCTCAAGGTGCTAGAATTTGCAGGCATGAGCCACTGTACCCGGCCATTTTCAGACCTTTTTACCAGCATCTTTTTAAAAATAAGAATTAGCATATTGATGTAGCCTTTGAAGTAGATATTCAAAGCAGGGTTAATTTGTGGATAGGTAGCTGTTTTTCTGCACAATTTCCACCTCTAACCACCTCCTTTTTTTTTTTTTTTTTTTTTTTTGGAGACTCCTGTCGCCAGGTTGGAGTGTAATGGCATGATCTCGGCTCACTGCAACCTCTGCCTGCCAGGTTCACACAGTTCTCCTGCCTCAGCCTCCTGAGTAGCTGGGATTACAGGCACATGCCACTATGCCTGGCTAATTTTTTGTATTTTTAGTAGAGACAGGGTTTCACCATGCTGGTCAGGCTGGTCTCGAACTCCTGACCTTGTAATCCACCCGCCTCAGCCTCCCAATGTATGGGTATTACAGGCGTGAGCCATTGTGCCTGGCCACTTTTAACCTCTTCTATTTTACCAGTTCTACCTACGGTTTTTTGTGTCTGGGAGGAATCTACATTTCTGTTGAAATGTAGATATCTTTAGGGTCTGTGAAAGTCTACATTTTGCAACCACAATAATGGCTATGGAATACTAATTCCATTTGGGAGAAAATTGAGTGTGTGCAAGAGAAAGGATACTTGCTACAGAGAAGTGGCAGAGATTAGGCCGGGCTTGGTGATTCACACCTGTAATCGCAGCACTTTGGGAGGCTGAGGCAGGCGGATCACAAGGTCAGGAGTTCGAGACCATCTGGCTAACACGGTGAAACCACCATCTCTACTAAAACTACAAAAATTAGCTGGGCGTGTGAAACGTGCCTGTAGTCCCAGCTACTTGGGAGGCTGAGGCAGGAGAATTGCTTGAACCTGGGAGGCAAAGGTTGCAGTAAGCCAAGATCACACAATTGCACTCTAGCCTGGGTGACAGAGTAAGACTCCATCTCAAAAAAAAAAGTGGCAGAGATTCTAAAAATTTGCCTACTTGGAGAGTCAGCACTACCCTTAAGGAACCTCTGTAATATTGTATTTCATAAGCTAGTGTACAGACTGCTTAATAGTTCCAATTCTTTGGAATACAACTTTAGATATAAAGTAAGCTGAAAATATAAAACTGGGTAGGGAAGTAACTGTCACAGTGTTCATCCATGTGCTTTACCTTTGATTAGACTATAAAAGCTACTCAAGCGCCTATTGACCTAAGTCCTATACTAAAATTAAAACATTAGTGTTAAACTGTCTCAAGTTATTTTGGGATCCTCTTTGAACTTTTTGTGTGTTCGTTTTTGAGACAGCATCTTGCCCTATCGCCCAGGCTGGGGTGCAGTGGTGGGATCTCAGGTCACTGTGATTTCCATCTCCTGGGTTCAGGTGATTCTCCCACCTCAACCTCTGGAGTAGGTGGGACTACAAGCCCGTTCCACCACACCTGGCTAATTTTTGTATCTGTTGTAGAGATGGGGTATCGCCATGTTGCCCAGGCTGGTCTCAAACTCCTGGGCTCAAGCAATCTGCCTGCCTTGGCCTCCCAAAGTGCTGGGATTATAGGCGTGAGCCACTATGCCTGGCCTGAACTTTTTTTTTAGTCACAGGTATAGCTTTTGTCTATTTGTACATACAGACATTTGAGTGATTGCTACAGTAGGGCTATGATGGGGTACACAAAAATGAATATAAGTCTTTTTCTATGTAGACACTCAAAGTTTAAAGGAGCTAATAAAGGTTTATGAATAACTGTAGAAGAATAAGTTGCTATAAAAGAGGCACAGTTGACTGGGCATGGTGGCTCATGCCTGTAATTCTGCCACTTTGAGAGGCCAAGGGGGGATGGATCACCTGAGGTCAGGAGTTTGAGACCCGCCTGACCAACACGGAGAAACCCCGTCTCTATTAAAAATAAAAAAATTAGCTCGGTGTGGTGGTACATGCCTATAATCCCAGCTACTGGGGAGTCTGAGGATCACTTGAACCTGGGAGGTGGAGGTTGCAGTGAGCCAAAATGGCACCATTGCACTCCAGCCTAGGCAACAAGAGCAAATCTCTGTCTCAAAAAAAAAAAAAAAGAGAGACACAGTAGGCACAGTTAAAATGTTTTAGGAGCTGAAAGCGTTTGTGGCAGATTTGAAGCAATATGTGGCAGAAGGTACTTCTAAAAGTGGGTATACTGACAAAGCAAGAAGTGGTACCTAATAGCAAAGGAGAAGCTAGAATAAGCAGCAGCTACAAAATTGTACTCACAGGTCAGTATAAAACTTGTTAACATTAGAAGACATCGCAGAACTGGAAGTACACTAACATTTATTGAGCTTTTCCTGTATGCTAGGCAGTGGGCTAGATGCTTTCGTTTCAGTCCTCATAACCATAATGAGTGACCCAAAACTTTCAAATGTAATTTACTCCACTTAACAAAAGTAAAGTTTATAAATTTTTTAAAATCTTGTTTTTTCTATTAAAGAAAAAGATTCATATATATATATTTTATATATATATATATATATATATATATATATATATATATCAGAGCAAAATGCAAAAGATGAAAGCCTGGAGTTCATTTTCCAAATACTCTCTTAAGAGATAACCACTATCAGAAATTTAGTGCGTATTTCTCTACCGTTTTTTCTATACTAACGTAAAAAATTAGCAGCTTTTTTACTTAGTAATGGTTTGGCTGTCTTATATCAGAACACACAGATGTGTGCCCTTTTCTTTTTCCACCCTCTTTTGAGAGACAGGGTCTCACTCTGTCACCTAGTCTGGAATGCAGCAATCATAGCTCACTGCAGCTTTGAACTCCTCGGCTCAAGCAGTCCTTCTGCTTCAGCCTTCCAAGTAGCTGAGACTATAGGCACGAGCCACCATACGTGGCTACTTTTAAAAAATTTTTGTAGAGACAGAGTCTCCCTGTGTTTCTCAGGCTGTTCTTCTATTTCTGGCTCATGCAATCCACCTCAGCCTCCCAAAGTGTTGGAATTATAATTGTGAGCCACCACACCTGGCCACATGTCCTGTTTCTAATTGGTTTTACATGAACTGGTTAAAGTATTCCTAAAAAGCTTACTTGTAATATTGCCTTTTTCTGAGTAGGGATAAAGTTGTTTCTTTTGGTAGCCTGGTGTGAGTTCTCTCTTTGAAGACAATAAGCCGCATTTTCTTTTAGCTTTGACTGGCAGACCCTTTCCCCATTAAATCAGTAAAATGGCCGATCTGGATTTGCACCAGAGTTTCATTTATAGCTAGCTTTCCTCAAATAGTATCCTCGTGGTATTTGGATTTAAAATTTATAAAATGGTATCAAGTCAAGAAACATAAGAGACCATGGTTTGGTATATGTGTTGTCAAAGCGAGCATGAGACTATGGTTCAGTATTGTTTTTAGAACTGCCTTGTGAAATAAAGATTATATAATCCCTTTTTTTTTTTTTTTTTTTTGAGGCAGAGTCCCACTTTATCCCCAAGGCTGGAGTGACGTGATCTCGGCTCACTGCAGCTTCCACCTCCTGGGTTCAAGTGATTCTCCTGCCTTAGCCTCCTGAGTAGCTGGGATTACAGGCACCCACCACGTGGATCCAGCTAATTTTTTGTATTAGTAGAGATGAGGTTTCACCATGTTGGCCATGCTGGTCTTGAACTCCTGACCTCAGGTGATCCACCTGCCTTGGCCTCCAAAGTGGCAGAATTATAGGCATGAGCCGCTGTGCCTGGCCTTAATTCTTTTTAATCTTGTAAACTAATGTCAATTTAGGCATCAAGTGATAATAAACCAATTAAGAGCTCTTAACTCTTCAACCATTAAAAGTATATTCCCTGTGAACCTTCTATGTTCCATTGGTAGAATGTTTTAAGCAATTTAAATAAAGTAAAAGAAAATTAGCTGGTGCAATGGCTCACGCCCGTAATCCCTGCACTTTGGGACACCAATGTGGGTGGATGGCTTGAGGTCAGGAGTTCAAGAGCAGCCTGGGCAACATGGCAAAACCCCGTCTCTATAAAAACAGTACAAAAACTAGCTGGGTTTGGTAGTGTGTGGCTGTGGTGCCAGGTACTTGGGAGGTTGAGGTGGCAGGATCGCTTGAGCCCAGGAAGCAGAAGTTGTAGTGAGCCAAGATTGTGCCACTGCACTCCAGCATGGGTGACAGAGCCAGTCTCTTTATTTTATTTTATTTTATTTTTTTAAAGACGGGGTTTCACCATGTTGGTCAGGCTGGTCTCGAACTCCCGACCTCAGGTGATCCGCCCGCCTTGGCCTCCAAAGTGCTTGGATTACAGGCATGAGCCACCACGCCCGGCCAACAGAGCCAGTCTCAAAAAAAAGAGAGAGAGAGAGAGAAAATTAGCACAATAACCTATGATACAAAGCGTTAAGTACTCAGTATATATTAGAATTAAAAATGAGAAAATTGACATTTTATCTTTGGGTTCTTTTATATTGCTAGCCCAAATGCTGTTAATGAATCTTAAAAAGGCATTAACGTGCAGACAAAAGAGAGCTGTTAAATATATTGATGCGGTAAGATGAACATAAAATAGTCAAGAAACAAATATAGTTATTTTGATTTAAATGTATGCATGCTTGGATCCCAGTGATTGGGTACATGTGGGATTAATCAAGTAAAAGTTTTTGAGAAAGGGTTGAGTAGAAATATGAAGAAAAAAATATAGATTAGCAGAAAGGAACACAGGATGGAGACTTCTTACTTAGGCTCAAAGATAGTATAGATTTTTTAGACACACTAAATTGATATAGTTATTTTTTCAGAAAGAAGGCTTTCATTTAGTCAGCTTACATTACCTTTTTTTCTCAAACCTGCACCTTCCGTATATACTACTGAAGTGGTAAGATTAGAATTGCTAGTTCCAGGACAAAAAAGTCCTAAACAACATCTCAGAATTGTTTTCAGTAAACCCTGATGACCCTAATATGTTGATGATACATTTTTTTTTTTTTTTTTTTTTTTTTTGAGACTCAGTCTTGCTTGTCAGCAAGTCTGGACTAGAGTGCATGCAGTGGTGTGATCTCAGCTCACTGCAACCTCTGCCTCCTGGGTTCAAGTGATCCTCATGCTTCAGCTTCCTGAGTAGCTTGGATTACAGGTACACACCACCATGCCAAGCTAATTTTTGTATTTTTACTAGAGACAGGGTTTCACCGTGTTGGCTGGGCTAGCCTTGAACTCCTGACCTTAAGTGACCCACATGCCTCAGCCTCCCAAAGTGCTGGGATTACAGGTGTGAGCCTCCTCATCTGGCCAGTGATACAATTTTTTTTTTCTTTTTTCTTTTTGAAGTAACAATGGCTATCAAAATACACTAAAGATTCCACACTACTTCTCCCTTTACCTGGAAAAGGAAGCTTCTAGGCTACCTCCTCTTCAGCTATGGCGTCTTGGTATTACTGATTGATACAATTTTCAATTGCTTAAAAAGGAGTTTTTTGGGATAACTGTTTTCTTTTTTTAAAATTGTTTTATTTTTAAATTTATTTTTTTAAGTTCTGAGGTACACATGCAGGATGTGCAGGTTTGTTACATAGGTAGGAATAACTGTTCTTTCTCTGGAATCTAAGAGTAGAACTATGTTTTTTAGGCATATATTGTTGGGTTTTCTCTATGTACCAGAGACCATACAACCTAATTGGCTCCTGGATTGTCATTGCAAGTTGAACAGTTAACATTTAGAACCCTTATTTACTTGCGTAAGAGTATAAATTGGGAGGTCATTTCTGGGAAACCCTTTTATTATATTCTAAAAATTCATACGTAGTTACAAAAACAAATGAAAATAGAAAATGAATCTGTTTCTAAACATTTAATTCAAATAGCATATAAAGCTATGTTGTAAATGTTTCTGCATGGATTCAACTGCTTTATGCTTCACAAAATAGTTCAATAAGTTTAGACTTACCATATAAATTTCTTCAGGGCTATCAAATTGTAGTGGCTATTAGGAGCGTCTGTCTAATGCCTCATAAGAAAGTCTTTGGTAAATGCTGGGGATAAGAGTGGTTTAGTTTTTATGGCAATTTCTTTATTCTTTACACTGATGCCACATGCAGTCAGCTGAGTCTCCACTAGGACTTATGATCATTACTGTGGGGATCTTGTTTATAATAAGAAAGATGATAAAAATGGGAGTGGCAAGTAAATTGAGGTTCACACCGATGTGAAAGGGCATTCAGTGTTGGCTTCATTTTGTGTCTTTCTGAATTGATGAGCAGCAGGGTGGTGAAGTAGAATAGTAATGGTTCTGAAGTTCTTAGTTACCATTGGCAGGCAAATATTCTAATAGGCTTATCACACAAAAGAGATGAGATTGTATAGCTACTTCTAACATAAATCCCCATTGGGAATTTCATATCTACATGGTTAATATTACAGTTTCAGATCTGAGGAATTAGAGGCTCTTCTGGATAAAATATCTCTACTACATCTTTTCCTGCCTCCATCATAATACATTCCAGTTGGCCAATATAAGATCACAGTTTTTTGGTTTTGTTTTTTTGAGATGGAGTCTCACTCTGTCACCCAGGAGTGCAGTGGCAGAATCTTGGCTCACCACAACCCCCGCCTCCCGGGTTCAAGTGATTCTCCTGCCTCAGCCTCCGAGTAGCTGGGACTATAGGCGCGTGCCACCACACCTGGCTAATTTTCATATTTTTTTAGTAGCAACAGGGTTTCACCATATTGGACAGGCTGTCTCAAACTCCTGATCTCTTGATCTGCTTGCCTTGGCCTCCCAAAGTGCTGCATTTACAACTGTGAACCACCACACCTGGCGATGGTTGTCTTTCTTATACAAATTCAGTCCAGGTGCAGAGGCTCATGCCTGTAATCCCAGAACTTTGGGAAGCCGAGGGAGGCGGGGGTGGATCACGAGGTCAGTAGTTCAAGACCAGCTTGGCTAAATTGGTGAACCCTCCGCCTCTACTGAAAATACAAAAATTAGCCAAGCGTGGTGGCAGTTGCCTGTAATCCCAGCTATGCAGGAGGCTAAGGCAGGAGAATTGCTTGAATCTGGAAGGCAGAGGTTGCAGTGAGCCCAGATCGCGCCATTGAACTCCAGCTGGGGCAGCAAGAGCAAGACTCCATCTTAAACAAACAAACAAAAAAACAAATTCAGAGGTCATCCAAAGATAAAGGAGAAAAGTGTTACTGTTCTTTATTATTTTATTTATTTTTTACACTCATATCTCTTCAGTCAAATGTTAAAATTCTTTTAGAATTTGTCTAGCAGGATTTACTGTTTTTGCTGGAATGTCCCCCCCACCCCCACCAGCCAAAAAAAAAAAAAAAAAAAAAAAAAAACGAGAAGAGAAATAACGTGTAAAATAATTTTAAATAAAATGAAAAGAGTAGTGAAAGTATGAAAAAATACAAAACTACTCATCATGAAAGGCTGAGCAAAATCTTTTAAAATTAAAAACATATGCTGTGAATAATTCTGAGCAGGAGTTGGCACATTTAAAAAACACAAAGATCCAAGTAGTAAATCTCATAGGCTTTGTGGTCCATATGGTCTTTGTCACAACTGCCCAACTTTGCTATTATAATGCAAAAGTAGCCATATACAGTATAGAAATGAATGAATATGGCTGTATTCCAAAAATATTAAGAAACACTAAAATTTGTTTCACATTATTTTACATATCACAAAATAATGCTGGAAATTTTTTTGGTGGGGAGATAGGTTCACACTCTGTTGCCTAGGCTAGAGTGCAGTAGCTCACTGTAACCTCGAGCTTCTGGGCTCAGGTTATCCTCCGGAGTAGCTGGGACTATAGTGCATGCCACCACACCTGGCTAATTTTTAATTTTTATTTTTTTTAGAAACAGGTTCTCCAGTGTTGCCCTGGTCTCAAACTCCTGGGCTCACGTGATCCTCCTGTCTTGGCCTCCCAAAAGTGCTGGGATTACAGGCTTGAGTCAACAGTATTGAAATTTTGATAGGGATTGCATTGAATCTGTAAGTTGTTTTGGGTAGTAAGGACATTTTAACAATATTAACTCTTCAAGTTCATAAACATAGAAATATGTTTCCATTATTTGTGTCTTCAATTTCTTTCATCAGTGTTTTAATAGTTTTCATTGTACAAGTCTTTCACCTCTTGGGTTAAATTTATTCCTGAGTATTTTATATTTTTATACTATTGTTCTCTTGATTACTTTTTCAAGTAATAAGTGTTTAAACCATTCTTAGCTTGTGAGCCATACAAAAAGTGATGATGAGTTGGTTTGGCTGTGGACCATAGTATTCTGTCTTCTGTTACAAAGGAAAGGCTTAAATAAGGGTTGTAGGATAAAACCACCAGATCCTAAAACCTCAGAGTGTAGCATGCAAAAGTGGCTTGATACAGTAGAGTCTTTGGGGCCCAACTGACTTAGTAGTTTTGGGAATCTTCTTTCCTGATACGTAAAACTGGAGTGAATATCTATATTTATATGGTGGTGGTCGTAGTTAGCTTTTGCTGTATAACAAACCACTCCCAAAAGTTAGTGGCCTGTATCAGTAAACATTGGTCTTACAGTTCTGTGGTTGGTTGGAATGTTCTTAGAATCTGAGCTGACCTGGCTAGAACTAGATTGTCTAGGTCCTAGAATCTAGGATAGCCTTACACGTCTGGGGCCTCAGACTGAGGTGGCTAAAGTCCAATTCTGTGTGACCTGTTATTCTACAGGAGACTAGACCTAACTTGTTCACAGGATGGTAGAAAGATCGCAGCAGCAAGAGAGAGCAAGCCCCAAAGTGCAAGCAAGGACAAGCCTCAGCATGCTGGATGTTGTTAGTGTTACGGTGGCCAAAGCAAGTCACATGAGTAAATCCAGAGTTATAGTGGGAAGGGATCAGAAAGGTGTGATTCAGTTCAGTAACTGCAACAGTCTGCCACAGTGCCTAGCACCTAAAGAACTCAGTAAATGTTAGAACCTCCTTGTATTTGTCAGAGACAAGTGAAGAATCTGCCAGCTGTGATGACTCATCTTTTTTCTAGCCAGCTCCTAGTTTTCTTACATTATAGTCACCGTTCTTGAAAGCTTGCTACATGTCATTTTAGTGAGATGATGACAATACTAGTAAACTTTTGAGAGCTGACCATATGCAGGAACTATTCTAGGTTTTGACATACACCTTTTTTTTCTGTAAATTCGCTGAGTGGATACCCCTCAAATGTGAGTGGGCCCTAGGTGCCTTGGAAGAGCATACATGTGCTGTTATTCCCAGGATAGCCATGTGATAGTTGCTCATTTGGTCATTTTACAGTTTGAGGAGCCCATACACAGAAGTTAATTAATGAAATATGCTCAAGGTCATGAGTGATGATGATTTCAAGCACAGGAGGTATCAGAACCACCATGCTTCTGTTTGGGAGGAATAAGTAAATATGAAAACAATACTAAAGGATAGCAGTTAAGAAGGATTAAAAGATAGTATGATAGTTAAATGCATTTATTGAGCATCTACTATTTTCACTTTGACTATTTTCTAATTTTTGTCAAAGTGTAGTCAGATTAAGCTTTTGATCATTCACTCTTATTGATTCAGGTTACATTGTTGAGGGTTGGAAAGTCAGCATCTTAATCTGACCATTGACTCAAAGAGAAAAATGCTTCAATAAATGGGTTGCCCTGCTGCTTAAATTCTTAACCATTGTGCTAATCAAAGGTTATCTTCATGATTTTACTTGTGTACTCTGCCATGTTTAAGCTTGTTTCTTTTCCAGTATTTTGCTAGCAGATGAAAGAATGCTATCTAGTGGCAACAAAAGGTGACAGCAAGCATGGGGAAAAATAAGATTTCATTTGTTTGTTGTAGTTCTGTCTTTTGACTTGAATTTCCAGGGATGAAAAATGCAATTGTGCCTTTTTTCTTTGAAGGTGGTAGGGAGGATTCTGAGTAAGTATTGTAGCATAGGCACATTTTATATAATCCATTCAGTAAGTATCGTGTGCTGGCTGCTGTTGTAGGCATTGGGAAAAGGGTTATAAGTAAGACAAGGACTTGCGACTTAGATTCTAGTGCAGGAGAGAGTAACACAAATCAGAAGGATAATTTTAGATATTTATTAGTGCTAATATAAACAAAATAAAACTTTGCATGCCAGACAAATAAGTAAAAAGTTAGAAAAATAGAAAAAAATTGTAAAAGTAAAACTTGATAGGATAGAGTCTTAAATCATATATATTTTTTATTTCAGTCAATTAAATATCTTCTCTGAAAACCATGGTACTAGATGCAACAGGGTAATTAAATAGGAAAAGATTAGTACTTAATTGTTCTCAGACATTATATTCATATTTGTAATAGGGATGGAATTGGCAAGGCAAGGATAAGTGAAATACATATAAATGACTAGGCCTGAACAAGGTAAATGTGTTAAGGACACATAAATAAGGCTGGGCACGGTGGCTCACACCTGTAATCCCAACACTTTGGGAGGCTGAGACAGGTGGGTCACTTGAGGTCAGGAGTTTGAGATCAGTCTGGCCAACATGGTGAAACCCCGTTTCTACTAAAAATACACAAATTAGCTGGGCATGGTGGCGCATGTCTGTAATCTCAGCTACTCAGGAGGCTGGGGTCGGAGAATCGCTTGAACCCAGGAGGCGGAGGTTGCAGTGACCCGAGATTGTACCATTGTACTTCAGCCTGGGTGACAGAGTGAGACTCTGTCTCCAAAAAAAAAAAAAAAAGAAAACATAGATATGTCTTACTTGGCTAGTGATTATGTCACTAATATTCAAATAGAATGAATAAAGGGAACTGTAATGCCAAACAATTTAGCCCTGCATTAATAGTTTGCTGTGACTGGCAATTAGAACAGGCTGATATTTACATTTTAGTTTTCTCTCCAAAGATACACTTGCAGCTTTCTTCATCTCCTTCCAGTCAGTGAGTCAGCCAACAGTATTGATTTTCAGGAGTTTGAGACCAGCCTGACCATCATGGTGAAACCCCATCTCTACTAAAACATAAAACGAGCAGGGCATGGTGGCAGGCGCCTGTAATCCCACCTACTTTGGAGGCTGAGACAGGAGAATCACTTGAACCCGGAGGGCGGAGGTTGCAGTGAGCCAAGATTGTGCCATTGCACTTCAGCCTAGGCAACAAGAGTGAAACGCCATCTCAAAAAAATACATATATTGATTTGTTGTTATAAATGTACCCTAAGGATGCTTAAAAAACAAAACAAAACAGGTTATTATGTTTGAGCTCCCCCAAAGGGGTCTACAAGTAGGTGGTCTAGCTAGAAAATACCAATTAGAATAATTTGAGAAGGGAGTAATAAGTATAATTTTTTTATGTTTTTGAGAGAGTGTCTCACTCTGTTACCCAGGCTGTAGGGCAGTGGTGTGATCTCAGCTCACCGCAGCCGCCGCCTCCTGGGTTCAAGTGATTCTCCTGCCTCAGCTTCCCAATTATCTGGGATTACAGGTGCCCAGCTTATTTTTGTATTTTTAGTAGAGATGAGGTTTCACCATGTTGGCCAGGCTGGTCTCAAACTCTTGACCTCAGGTGATCTACCCGCCTCAGCCTCCCAAAGTGCCAGGATTACAGGTGTGAGCAACCATATTAAGCCTAATTTTATCATCTTAGTTAGTTGTGTATATAATAATTTCATTGTAAATTCTTTAAGTTGTTTTTGTATGCTTTATTTTGATGTGCATAAATCACCTGACTTTGATTTGACTAACTCAGGTTGTAAGAAAGAACCCACCAGTATAATGCTTCTTTCTGAAAAAACAGGGATTTTAAGATTGATTTTTATGTGCTTATGGTTGAGATGGAGACAAACTTTAGGACTCCCTTTACATATTTTTTGCATTACAACTCTCTGGCTTTTCTTCTATAAGTATAGGCAGGACCAGTCTATGCTTCAAAGAGATCTAACAAGTAGACTTACCTCAATTAGCCATGTTTTTAGAAAAGCAGTAACTGTTTTTCTTTTAAGCTAAAGAATAATTTAAATCAAATAATAACCTGTATTCAGATAAGCTTTTATTCTAAGTAGTTTAATAAAACTTTGCTAAATGTATTACTTTCACTCATTTTAAAAATGAGATTTATTGAATTTGCCTGAGCTAAAATTCACCCTTTCTGGTGTAGAGTTCTGACTTAAAAAAATTTTTTTTATTATTCTTTTTTTTTTTTAATTAATTTTGAAAATAGGAAATGTTCATTTTTTTCTTTTCTTTTTCTTTTTTTTTTTTTTTTTTTTTTAAGACAAGGTCTGGCTTAGTCACCCAGGCTGGAATGCAGTGATGTGATCTCAGCTCACTTCAACCTCTGCCTTCTGGGCTACATCCATCTTCCCACCTCAGCCTCCTAAGTAGCTGGCACTACAGGTGCATGCTACCATGCCAGTTAAATTTTGTAATTTTTGTAGACATGAGTTTTGCCATGTTGCTGATCTCGAACTCCTGAGCTCAAGCGATCCACCTGCTTCAGCCTCCCAAAGTGCTGTGATTACAGGTGTGTGCTACTGCACCCAGCCAAGTACTGAAATTTGACACAGTTGTGTAACTCACCACAGTCAAGACCTACAGCATTTGTATGACCCTCCACAAAATTCATTTGTACCCCTTTGTAGTCAACCCTTGCTTCACCTTCTAGCCTTTGACAAACCACTGATCCAATTTCTGTCCTCAAAATTTTGCCTTTTCCAGAGTAAAATATAAGTGGAATTATGGTCTGTTTCTGGAATTTATTCCCTTCCATTGATCTATTGGCCATCCTTTCACCAATACTTCAGTATCATCATTACTGTAGCTTTATATAATATTTGTTACTTTCATCATGTATTGAATTATTTATCTCGGAATGAATGTTTTTAATTGGAGTTAATATTTTGTTAATATTTATCATTAGTATCTTAAAATTAAACTTTTTTTGTGATTACTGTAGGCTCACATGTAGTTGTAAAATAATAGTTTCCTAGCTGGGCATGGTGGCTCACACCTGTAATCCCAGCACTTTGGGAGGCTGAGGTGGGCAGATCACCTGAGGTCAGGAGTTTGAGATCAGCCTCGCCAATGTGGTAAAACCCCATCTCTACTAAAAATACAAAAATAAGTTGGGCGTGGTGGTGGGTGCCTGTAATTCCAGCTACTCGGGACGCTGAGGCAGGAGAATCACTTGAACCAGGAGGTGGAGTTTGCAGTGAGCCAGGATCACACCGCTGAACTCTAGCCTGGATAATAGAGTGAGACTCTGTCTCAGAAAAAAATAGCTTTTCCCATGATGTTATCTTGCGAAATTATAGTACAGTATCACAATCAGAATATTGACATTTATATAGTCATAATACAGAACATTTCTGTCACTACAAGCCTCCTTCACATTGCTTTCTCTTCAGATTTTCAATTTTCTGAAACAAATATGACTTGAAATCTATGTTGCCAGTAACTTTCAAATTTAAAAACTTTATTCAGGTTCTGTAATTCATGAAGTGAGTTTAACATACACAAAATGTTTATAAAGTGATCAGTGTTTAGTAAATATCTAGCACACCGAATAGTAGACTGACTTTCCTTATCAGTGGGATTTGCCTTGGATGCATATAATGGAAAAGTGTTTAATAGCATAAACAAAATAGAAGTTTTTCTCTTGTGTAAAATGAATCCGGAAGTGTGTAGTGTAGGGCTGGTATGATAGGTCCACAAAGTTGTCAGGAACTCAGGCTTTTACTTGTTTTCTGCTTCATCATCGTGATATTATAACAGTCGTTTTCATTGTTCAGGATGGCTCAAAATAGAGGAAAGGCAAGAAGCCTTTTCCTATGCATCTTTCACATTGAGGCCAGTTACTTTGAAAATACTGTTACTGTGTTGAAACAAAAGGTCACTTGTCAAATCTGTGGTGCCTTTTCATATTTAAAGTGTTGTTGTCTCTGATCTTAAAATGTTAGTCTTGCCTCCTTACAGCAAGGTTATCTTACATGTTTGTGCCAATATGCTGGCTGACATAGAGCTGAGCCCACAAACAACTGAATACCTATTTATTTGAGTATACCAGTTGGAATTTTAAAGTTTTTAGTACAGTTTAATTAATCTGGTTGATTCTGCAGCCACACTAATGAATAAGGCTGTAATATGATACTTTTGAATACTGAGGAGGTTAAGCAGGATATTAATAATATCCAGATATTTGGAAACTAATTAGAAATATGTAGGGTTTAATCCATGGATTTTGTGTCTATAATTTTCTTTCTAAAGATTTTTGTGGTTGGGCTCAGTGGCTCATGCCTCTAATCCCAGCACTCAGAGAGACTGAGGCAGGAGGACCGTTTGAGGCCAGGAGTTCGAAACCAGCCCAAGCAACGTGGCAAAAACACATCTCTACAAAAAAAAAAAAAAAAAAAAAAAAATTAGGCATGGTGGTATTTGCCTGTAATCCCAGCTACTTGGGAGGCTGAGGTTAGAGGATTGCTTGAGACTGGGAGGCAGAAATGGCAGTGAGACAAGATCATGCCACTGCACTCCAGCCTGGGCAACAGAGACCCTGTCTAAAAAAGAAAGACTTTTATTTGTACTACATATATCATTTAATAATGGATTTAGTCTTCAGTAAGAATCTAGCGATTATTATCTTGTGATATTTAGGCTGACCTATTATCTTCTGATAATAGGTCAAATGCCAGTTGGAGAAATAATAAAGTCTGGTTCTGTAGTACATAAAGGGTCTCAGAACAGTTAAAAATGAAACAGTTAAAAATTCTTTCTGGCCTGGCATGGTTGCTCATTCCTGTAACCCCAGCACTTTGGGAGGTCAAGGTGGAAGCATTGTTTGAGCCCAGGAGTTTGAGGCCAGCCTGGGCAACATGGCAAGACCCTGTATCTACTAAAAATAATAAATTTCAAAAAAGAAACATTCTTTGAGCTACATTGACCTATTTCTCTAAAAAAGTAAGGAATTATAAACAAAGCATTCTTTTTCTGACTTTTCTCATTGACAAGTAATCAACATAATTCACAGTCTTTTTATGTAAAAAGCTGACTTGCTTGAGTGCTCTGGTTTCTTCCACTTAAAATGAGGTATCACATAACCTTAATTTAAGGTTCTTTGTTTTTTAACTCTAAACTTCAAATTAATCAGTTCACCGTTAGAAAATATTGAATGAATTGTCCAAGGTAGTGTTGTTGTTTTTTTAATTGAGATGGAATCTCACTCTGTCCCCAAGGCTAGAGTACAGTGGCGTCATCTCAGATCACTGCAGCCTCCACCTCCTGGGTTCAAGCGATTCTCCTGCCTCAGCCTCCTAAGTACCTGGGATTATAGGCGCCCACCACTACACCCAGTTAATTTTTTGTATTTTTAGTAGAGGTGAGGCTTCACCATGCTGGTCTGATAAACTCCTGACCTCGTGATTCGCCTGCCTTGGCCTCCCAAAATGCTGGGATTACAGGCAGGAGCCACCGCACCTGGCCAAGCATAGTATTTTTTGTAAATACTCTTGCACCTGTATTACAAGAAAATAAAGATTAATGAGGCCGAATGGGGAGCAGATGTGAAGTATGCTATAGATTCAGCATATTCCATTTTTAGAGACCCAAAGAGACGGTTGGTCTCTTATTTCAAGTAGGTCCTCCTGGGCTTCTAGATCTTCTTTCCCTTTGCCGTTAACTATTTACCTTCTCTTCCAAATACCCTGTAGAAATTCTGCATATGTCTCAGTTTTAGAAAGTTTTACAATTTGCTTTTGTTTTGTTGAATTTTGTTTTTTCTTTTTTTTGAGATGGAGTCTCATTCTGTTGCCAGGCTGGAGTGCGGTGGCATGATCTCAGCTCACTGCAACCTCTGCCTCCCGAGTTCAAGCAGTTCTCCTGCCATAGCCTCTCAAGTAGCTGGCATTACAGGCGCGTGCCACTACACCCAGCTAATTTTTGTATTTTTAGTACAGATGGCTTTTCACCATGTTGGCCAGGATGGGCTCGATCCCTTGACCTTGTGACCTCCTAATACACCCACCTCAGCTTTCCAAAGTGCTAGGATTACAGGCATGAGTCACTGTACCCAGCCTGAATTTTTGAGATATAAATTTAACTGGCTACTTAAAATACCTTTTTAGGGGAAGGTACATACATTCCAGAGTAGTCTCATGAAAAACTATTTCCAGCCAGGCACGGTGACTCACGCCTGTAATCCCAGCACTTTGGGAAGCCAAGGGGGCAGATCAGCTGAGGTTGGGAGTTCGATACCAGCCTGACCAACATGGAGAAACCCCATCTCTACTGAAAATACAAAATTAGCCGGGTATGGTACCTATAATCCAAGCTACTCAAGAGGCTGAGGCAGCAGAATCGCATGAACCCGGGAGGCGGAGGTTGAGGTGAGCTAAGATCGCGCCATTGTACTTCAGCTTGGGAAACGAGCAAAACTCCATTTCAAAAAGAAAAAAAAAACCTATTTTTATGTCCAACTTATTACAGATTTATGGCTAATTTATGTTGTGCCCTTACACTGTACTTGCTCCCATTCCATAGTCCTGATTTCACTCTGAAATGTGTTTAAGTTGTTAGCACTTTAAGGAGCCTCTCATTGCCTGGGCTTAAAGTTCTGAAATGCCATTGGGTCAGCATAATGGTTCCATTCCCTTCTCTCTAGTAATAGAGTGGAAAATTAGAAAGTATATGGGTTTGAGAGTTACAGTTAAAGTTTTGGCTATACCATTACTGGTTGTGTGACTGACAGCAAATTATTTAAATCTGTCCCTGGGCAGGGTGCGGTGGCTCACGCCTGTAATCCTAGCACTTTGGGAGGCCAAGGCAGGCAGATCACTTGAGGTCAGGAGTTTGAGCCAAGCCTGGCCAACATGGTGAAACCCTATCTCTACTAAAAATACAAAAATTAGCCTGGCATGGTGGCGCATGCCTGTAATCTCAGCTACTCGGTAGGCTGAGGCAGAATTGTTTGAACCCGGGAGGTAAAGGCTGCTGTGAGCCAAGATTGTACCATTGCACTCCAGCCTGGGCAACGAATCGAAACTCATCTCAAAACAAAACAAAACAAAACCTGGCTCTGAATTTCATCTTCTAGAAAATGTATAACTTGTGGAGTTGATTGATATATGAGGAGAGACATACATATAAATTACATATTTAATCTGGCAGACATGCACGCTAATAATAGGACTCTTAATTATCAACTTCCACCATGTTCTCAAATAATGGATTATAACCTTAAATAGTTTCTATACTCTTGAAGATCCTCTAGCTGGGTCTTAATTCATGCTTTTACATACGCCCCTGTAAACTTTGGACTACCTAGAACCAAGAAATGGTAGCAAGTAGATATGAAAGACAAAGACTGAGTCTCTGGAAATCTTTTAGAAGGTGTTGACTTGACATCTTGAGTAACATAAGTTTAGCTAAGTACCTATGGGAAGGGCTAGTCTTGATTAGATGGGCAAGGAATGCTACCTGTGGTTTGGGTGTGCTACAGAGTTAATAGTAGCATTGATAATAACTACTACAATTTATATAATTTACTTTTGGGCAGTGTCTCTGCATTGCACTGGTTTCCTTCTCCCTAATTCCTCTGGCAGGGAATTGTATTTCTTTCTGTTGGTTTTAAATATATTAGTCCTCAAATTCCTGTAGCCCTGTGGGACCTCCTGTGGTCACTTGTTTCCACTGATGACTGTCAGACCACTTTAGGCCTCACACCAACTATACTTGGGCTCAGAGTGGACTCATTTACTCTGTATTTGCCCCATGACCACCACCACTGTTGCCACTTAAAGGGCATTCAGCTGGGCTCTGCTAGCAAAGATCATCTCTGTTTCTAACTTGAGAAACCTTGTCATAGGGTCCCTGAAAAGCTTCTTTCATCACTTCCAGGAAGCCTTAATAATATTATGAGCCCTGATAGATCTGATATCTAAGCCCTTCAAAGGCAGATCTATTTTATTTCTTTCATATTTTTGTACAGTTTACGTTATTAAAGTATAGAGCCTTTTTATCAATAGGCTGCATAATTACCTAACAGGTTTTGATATGATTTCCTGTAGTCGTTCCTCTTGAGAAACACTGGTTTATTTCTGCCAGTTAGTGGTGAAAGCCTGCAGTTCTTTAGACAATATTTCCGTTTGCTACCAACGTAGGATTGGTAATTGAGCCTCTTCTCAAGCTTTTCTCTTAGAATAAAACAATGGTGTTTTTTTTTCATTTTAGTAAAATAAACATAAAAATTTTACTATTTTAGTCATTTTAAGCGTGCAGTTCAGGGGCATTATGTACATTCACAGTGTACTTAAAGTTGTACACAGTATTGTGTAAATATCACCACTATTTCTAGAACTTTTTCATCATCCCAAACAGAAACTCTGTACCTCTTAAGCAATAACTCCCCATTCTACCCTTCCCCCAGCTTCTGGTAACCTTTATTCTATGTTCTTTCTCTATGAATTTGCCTACTGAGTACTTCATATAAGTGGACTCATATATTTGTCTTTTTGTGGTTTATTTCACTGAACATAATGTTCATTTTTGTTTGCTTGGGCTTTTTTTGTTTGTTGTTTGAGACAGCATCTCACACTGTTACCCAGGGTGAAGTGTAGTGGTGTAATCATGACTCACTGCAGCCTCAACTTCCCAGGCTGAAGCAATCTTCCCATCTCAGCTTCCCTAGCAGCTGGGACCACTGGTGTGCACCACCACACCTGGCTAATTAAAAAAAATTTTTTTGTAGAGTTGTGGGTCTTACTCTGTTGCCCAGCCTGTGTACATGTTTTCAAGGTTCATCCATGTTGTAGCATGTATCCGGATTTCATTCCTTTTTATGTCTGAATGTTCCATTATGTATATACAACATTTTGCTTATCAATTTATCTGTTGGACACATGGGTTGATTCCACCTTTTAGCTATTGTGAATAATACTGCTATGAGCATTGGTGTGTAAGTATCTGTTTGAGTTCTTGTTTTCAATTATTTCAGGTATATACCTGGAAGTAGAATTGCTGGGCTGTATGATAATTTTTACTTTTTAAAAATTTTTATTTATTTATTTATTTTTTTGAGGCAGAGTCTTACTCTGTCGCCAGGCCGGAGTGCAGCAGCGCAATCTCGGCTCACTGTAAACTCTGCCTCCCAGGTTCAAGTGATTCTTCTGCCTCAGTCTCCCGAGTAGCTGGGACTACAGGCACTTGCCACCACGACCAGCTAATTTTTGTATTTTTAGTAGAGACAGGGTATCACCATCTTGGCCAGGATGGGCCTGATCTCTTGACCTTGTGATCCGCCCTCCTCAGCCTCTCTAAGTGATATGTTTAACTTTTTGAGGAATTGCCAAACTGTTCTCCACAGCAGCTGTACCATTTTACATCCCCACCAGCAATGCACTAGGGTTCCAATTTCTCTATGTTCTTATTAACACTTGCTAATTTCTTTGTTAAAAAAAAAAATACATAGCCATCTTAGTGTGAAGTGATATCTCATTGATTGTCTATTTTCTTCTGACAAATAATGCTGAGCATCTTTCTTATGTTTGTTGCCGTTTGTATCTTCTTGGAGAAATGTCTGTTTAAGTCTTTTGCCCATCTTTGAATTGAGTATTTGGGTTTTTCTTGAGTTATAACAGTTCTTCATATATTCTGCCATATCTTTGTCCACCTGGGTATCAGGGTAAGGCTGGCCTTATGAATCAATTAGGAAGTATTCCCTCTTCTTTAATTTTTTGGAATATTTTGAGATAATGTATGTTAATGCTTCTGTGAATGTTGAATATAATTCATCGGTGAAGCCATCTGTTCTTGGGCTTTTCTTTGTTAGGAAGTATACCTACATGCATGTATTTTCTGAGATGGCCTCTGCCTCCTGGACTCAAGTGATCCTCCAGCCTCAGCCTCCTGAGTAGCTGGGACTACAAGTGCACACTACTATGCCTGGCTAATTTTTGTTATTTTGTGGAGGCAGGGTTTCTTCATGTTGCCCAGACTGGTCTTGAACTCCTGGCTCAAGCCATCTGCCCTCCTCAGCCTGCCAAAGTGCTGGGATTAGGCGTAAGCTTTTGCACCCAGCCAGTATTCTCTAATAATCTCTTTTATTCCTGTGAAACCAGCAATAATATTCCCACTTGCACTTCTGATTGTAGTGATTTGAGTCTTTTCTCTTTCTCAATTTTTTAAAAAGAGTGGCTTGAAAAGGACCAAGACTAGGATGTTTAAATTTAATTGAACTTACGTAAATCTCAGAGGAAATGAGTGATGGTAGAAGATTAGATGCTTTGAGGACTTTAAGTTGATCCACATAATATACATTTTGATGATTCTTAAGCCTTAGGGTGCTGTGGAATCAGTTATTTGTTTGGGTTTGGAATTACTAGTTTATTAAATGGAAGGAAAGATTAAACAACTAAGTCTGGAATGGGCAAGTTGCAGGTAAATCTAAGGAAGAACAAGTATAAGAGAACTGATTGTCTCTAGTACCCTTGCCATCTCTTCTCTCTTACAAATTTTACCACCTTTCAACTGCACACTGTCCTCCTCCACGTAGCAGGATATATGGCTGCCGACAGCACCAGAATTTTATCTTACAGATTCCACGGTGGGAGAGAAGGACTGATTTTTACCTTCTAGATTCCAAGTTTAAAAATCTTGGGAAAGATATGTGAGCTCAGCAAAGTAGTGCCCACCCTGCATCAGCTAACTCTGACCACTGTTTTGGGAAACAGGGCAGCTCTACTAATAATCATGTGAAAGAGGGTAGAATATGAGAAGAACAAAGTTCCTAGGAGAATAGGGCTGGTAAATGAGACAGGATATTCACAGTATACCAAAACTTGTTGATGTATGGGATAACCAAATGAATGATACAGTCAGCCGCGTATCTAATCTTGAATCACTTTTTCTTAGAGAATAGAGATTTAGGCCAACAGTAGATATTTATGTACTTAGAATATTCGTAGTTAATAAAACCTTCCCCAGAATTGCTTAAGAGTTGCAGAGGCTCCAGCCTGGCCAACATGGCGACACCCCATCTCTACTAAAAATACAAAATATTAGCTGAGTGTGGCAGCGTGTGCCTGTAGTCCCATCTACTTGGGATGCTGAGGTGGGAGAATCAGGTGAACCCAAGAGATAGAGGTTGCAGTTACCCAAGATCTTGCACTGCACTCCAGCCTGGGGGATAGAGTGAGACTCTGTCAAAAAAAAAAAAAAAAAAAAAAGAGTTGTAGAGATACCATAAATATAATTTCAGCCATGCTCTCTCTCCTTTATGTGTACTCCCTACTATATCTTGCAACTCCTTTTTTTAATGACTTTATTGAGGTATATTTCACATATCATAAAATTAACCCATTTAAAATGTACAATTCCAATTTTAAAACATTTTCAACACCTCAGAAAGAAAGCTTTGCCCATTAGCAGTCACTGCCTATGGTCCCCCTGTCCCTGATCTTCTCTCTAGGGATTTGCCTATTCTGGATATTTCATATAAATGGAATTTATGGTATGCAGTCTTTTGTGTCTGGCCCCTTTTGTTAGCATAATATTTTCAAGATTCATAAATATTATAGCATGTATCAGTACTTGATTCCTGTTTCTTTGCTGTATAATGTTGCATGGTATATACCACATTTTAAATTATCAGTTGATGGATATTTGGATTTTTTTAGTTTTTGGCTATTACAAGTAATACTGTTTTGAACATTTATGTACAAGTATGTGTGGATATATATTTTATGTCTCTGGGGTATATAGCTAAAAGTGGAATTGCAGGGTCATATGGTAAATCTTTGAGGAGTTGTCACACAGTTTTTCAAAGTGGCTTCACATCCTCACCAACACTGTTACTGTGACTCTCTTAATAGAGATGAAACCTCACTGGTTACATAAACTCCCTCTACATAGAGAAGAATTGGATTTTTTGGACCATACTTCTAGAAGTTGAGAGTCAGTCAGTCAGTTATCTAGATCTGAGATGAAACACCAAGGGAAAGTATATACCAACCAAGAGACATGCAGTAGAACTTTGGGGGAATCACTATATGTTTTGGTAATATGAGAAGAACAAGAAGCAGGCAAAGACAGAGTAAAAGTATAGTCAGGGAGGTAGGTTAGATGAGGAATAGGGATGATTTTGGACCATAAAAATAGAGGTGGAATTTTTTTTTTTTTTTTTTTTTTGGGGGGGACGGAGCTTCGCTCGTTACCCAGGCTGGAGTGCAATGGCTTAGTAAGGGGTGGATAATGGTTTACAGGCGATTAAGACAACTAAGACAAGACTTTGGATTTGTTGACCAATAGTTAGATTATTGTGACTTTCTTGGGTCAAGTCTTTGTATATGATGACTAAAATTGTGAGAGTGGTAGGGAAGTGGAGAGACAATATAAATCATATTTTGAACCAGCTGACAGTAAATGGGAGGAGAGGAGACTTCATTGATGTGTGAATAAGTCCTGGGAAAAGAGGGTACAACATTAAAGAGCAGATTATAAATTGATAGGAAGTGGCTATCAATTTATTTTTTAGCCACTGAAATGGTCTTTCTTGACAGTTTCGCTGTTACCCAAGCTGGGGTGCATGGTGTTGCAGAATCTAAATAGCTGGGATTACAGGTGTGCAGCACCACCACACCTGGCCTTGCTTGTTTGTTTGTTTGTTTGTTTTGAGACAGAGTCTTACTGTGTCACCCAGGTTGGAGTACAGTGGCACGATCTTGGCTTAATGCAGTTTCCACCTTCCAGGTTCAAGCAATTCTTGTGCCTCAGCCTCCCAGGTAGCTGGGATTACAGGTGCGTGCCACCATGCCCAGCTAATTTTTGTTGTTGTTGTTGTTTTTGAGATGAAGCCTCGCTTTGATGCCCAGGCAGTGCAGTGGCATAATCTCAGCTCACTACAACCTCTGCCTTCCAGGTTCAAGCAATTCTCCTGCCTCAGCCTCCTGACTAGCTGAGATTACAGGCATGTACCACCACGCCTGGCTAATTTTTGTATTTTTAGTAGGGATGGGGTTTCACCATGTTGATCAGGCTGGTCTTGAACACCGGAGCTCATAAACCGCCCACCACAGCCTCCCAAAGTGCTGGGATTACAGGAGTGAGCCACCGCACCCAGCCTCAAATTTTTGTATTTTTAATAGAGACAGTGTTTCGCCATGTAGGTCAAGCTAGTCTTAAACTCCTGGCCTCAAGCAATGGATCCACCTTTCTCACCCTCCCAAAGCACTGGAATTACAGGCATGGGAATGGTCTTTAAAAGATGCAAAATGTCTACAGAGCAGGTTCAGATGTAGATTATCTTTGCTTTGCTTTCCTCTTCCTCTTTGGCAGTCACTATGCTCCGATGTAAGAGGATATTTATAAAAATTGGATTCTTTTTGTTCTTGGAATCTAATTTGGCTTCAGCAATGCCAGGTCTCTCTAGGGAGTGAGAAGAAGAAGAGTCCATACTGTGGAGTCTCTAAAAAGCTAGAGATGGATATAAACTTTCTAGGATATTGAAGAGTATGTTTCTTAGCAGAGGAAAACTGAGGATACACAGTAGAGAAACACAGTGAAACTGGATAAGAGAAGAAGTTACGGGCTGGAAGAGAACTCTTCTGACATAAGAATATGAAGAGTTTGAAGGATATGGACTTTTGATGTTGAGAAGGAAGTCAAAGAGCCTAAGTCAAGATCTCTTTTCTCATTTTCTAATATTAAAGTACTGAGACTGGGACTTGAGGAAATCTGTTTTGAGAACAAACAGAAGTTATCTCAACCATAACAGTAAGATGCTAACTTTGAATTCATAGTAAATTCATGGTTTCAAGGCAGGAAGTAAAGAATTTGGAACAAGAGGGAGTATGGAAAGAAAGCAGGTGCTGTCTTTTCTAGCATTGAAAATTGGCACAATAAAAATGGGATGAAGGAATATTTTAATTGTGGTTGAATGAGTCTAAATTTGTGGCCCATAAAATCCAGATATGGTATGCACAGTAAAGGAAGCCAGAATAGGGGTGATAGAGTTAGTGAATAGGAAGCTTTCCAGAGATCAGAAATCACAACAAAAAATGTGAAAATAAAAATGTTATAGTCTGAAGAATTTTAGAATTTAAAATATTGGATGCTTTAAAAAAGTATTAAGTCTTAAAAACTGTATAATAAGATATTGTGCCATATTTGACTTTCTAAACAGTTAACTTTAGTTAGAAATATAATTGCTAAGAGAAATAGACAATTTTACAATAATATCTGCAGACTTCAATACTCCACTTTCCATAATGGATGGAACAACCAGGCAGAAGTTAAGAAAGAGAGGATCTGAACAACACAATAAATCAACTAGACGTAACAGATATAAAGAGAACATTCAACCCAACAACAACACACGTTCTTCTCAAGTGCACATGGGATATTCTCCAGGATAAACTTTATGCTAGGTCACAAGTTTAGTCTCATTGGATTTTAGAAGGTAGGTAACTGTATTAGACAGAATTTTCCAGAGAGAGAACCAATGGGAGATATATATCGAGAGAGAGAGACAGATACAAGAAGGGATGAGGAGAGAGTATTGAGAAGGGGACACTGGTGCAAGTCCCAGAATCAAGGCTGGAGAACCTAGAATTGCCGATGTCCAAAGGCAGGAGAAGAGAGGTGTCCCAGCTCCAGGAATCAGAATGAATCTGTCTTTTCTCTGCTTTTTTGTTTTGTCTGGGCCCCCAGTTAATTGGATGGTGCCTGCTCACATTGAGGGAGAATATTCCCCAACTCAATCCACTGACTCACACACCACTGTCCTCTGGAAACACCCTCATAGAAATACTCAACAACAATACTTTAATGACTGTATATTTCTAATGACTAAACAGTACTTCTAGCGACTAAATACTTCTGCCTTTACCTTAATCCAGTCAAGTTGACACCTAAAATTAACCATCACAATCTCATACAAGTATCTTCTCTGACCACAGCAACATGAACTTAGCAATCATTAGCAAAGGAAAACTGGAAAATTCACAAATTGTGGGAATTTAAAATACACTCTTAACCAGTGGAGCAAAGAAGAAAACCTAAGGAAAATTAGAAAATAACTTATAGATGAATGAAAACAAAAATATAACATACCAAAATTTATGGGATATGGCAAAAGCAGTGCTAAGGGGGGAGTTTATAGCTATAAATCCTTACATTACAAAACAAGAAAGATCTCATGTCAGCAACCTAGCTTGACAATCTAAGGAACTAGCAAAACAAACAATCCAGAGCTAGCAGAAGGAAGGAAATAATATAATTGTGAATAATCTTGATAAATTGTGTTTTTAAATAGTTTTAAGCTTTAAATCATATCTAATATTTGCTTAAATTAGATGTTACAGATTTTCTTTTTTAATTAAATTGTTAACATCAATAAGCTATAACCTCTACAAACAAAATAACTGTAGTTCAAAGCAATTTGGCTTCTCTGAAATGTTTGGCTATAAAATATCAAATGATTTGCATTTTTAAATGTATCATTTTATTTCAGGTTGCAGTGTAGGATTTTAGAAGTCCTCCCTCCATCACATCAAAATGGTTTTGCTAATGGACATGTTAACAGTATGGATGGAGAAACTATCATCATCAGTGATAGTGATGATTCAGAAACACAAAGCTGTTCTTTTCAAAATGGGTAAGTGATTTTTATTTTTAAATTATTTAGCAGATTGCCTAATGATACTCTGTTGAAATGCCTTTTTCCTTTTTTTTATGAGACAGAGTTTCGCTTTTTTCACCCAGTAGTGCAGTCTCGGCTCACTGCAGTCTCCGCCTCCCAGGTTCAAGCAGTTCTCCTGCCTCAGCCTCTCAAGTAGCTGGGATTACAGACATGCAAACCATGCCTGGCTAATTTTGTGTTTTTAATACTGACAGGGTTTCACCATGTTGGTCAGGCTGGTCTCAAACTCCTGACCTCAGGTGATCCACCTGCCTCAGCCTCCCAAAGTGCTGGGATTACAGGCGTGAGCCACCACGCCCAGCCCCTACTTTCATTTACTTGATAAATTTCATTCTGTACTTTAACACTCCTTTTCTTTGGTGCACATAGTAAAGAAACACTGTAACCACCTAAACTTCAGACAACTGATGGTCTGTGGCAGCTGAGCGCTGTTGGAGAAAAATCACACAAACATGTAGCTAGGAATTTAAAATCTCAGCTGAGATGACTCTGCAACTGATTAAAAGTCCTTTTACATGTTTTAGCTCAGTAACCTCTTCTGTTCTCCACAATGGCTATTCTAAATCGTTATTCCTCCATTCTGTTCCCTTTTAGGCATCTCAGACTTCAAAATGCTTTCTCCTGCCTGTCTTGTGCCTTTCTTGGTTTCTTATTTTTAGTGAACAGTACAGTAATGTTTAAATAAGAAACCTGATATTACCTACTTCTCTTAATTACTTTGCTCTTGAAATACCAGCATCTATCAAGTTCTGTCTTTCAGAAACTTTTAGTTCTAATTTTCCTGTCATTAACGACTATAGCTATAGCTAGCATTTGAGAATTGACTGTGATCAGGCACTGTGCTAAGTGCTTTATATGCATTTTTGTCAGTTCTGGAAGAGTGTTGTAATTCTTATTTAACAAGGAAAAACCTGAGACTTAGGAAGGTTAATAGGCTTTGTCAAGGTCATCTAACTAGCACATTGCCTGACAGAATAAATAATTTTTAGGTGAGTGAATGAAGCATGACATGGTCCTATATAATAAGTCTTTTGATACGTCTCTCTCTCTCTTTTTTTTTTTTTTTTTGAGTTGCTTTTCTTTTCTTTTTTTGTTTTATTTATTTATTTTTTTTTCGAGACGGAGTTTCGCTCTTGTTACCCAGGCTGGAGTGCAATGGCACGATCTCGGCTCACCGCAACCTCCGCCTCCTGGGTTCAGGCAATTCTCCTGCCCCAGCCTCCTGAGTCGCTGGGATTATAGGCACGCGCCACCATGCCCAGCTAATTTTTTGTATTTTTAGTAGAGATGGGGTTTCACCATGTTGACCAGGATGGTCTCGATCTCTTGACCTCGTGATCCACCCGCCTCGGCCTCCCACAGTGCTGGGATTACAGGCGTGAGCCACCGCGCCTGGCCTTCTTTTTTTTTATTTTTAAGGAATGGAGTCTTACTCTGTTGCCTAGGCTGGAGTGCAGTGGTGAGATCATAGCTTACTGCAGTTTCAAACTCCTGGGCTCAAAAGCAGTCCTCCCATCTCATCCTCCTATAGTCCTGTAGGCTAGGACTATAGGTGCATGCTACCATGCCTGGCTAATTTTTATTTATTTATTTTTTTTTTGGTAGAGACAGGGTATCACTATATTGCCCATGCTAATGTCAGATGCCTGGCTTCAAGCAATCCTCCCATCTCAGTCTCTTGAAGTGCTGGGATTACAGGCAGAACCACTGTGCCTGGCCAAGTTGCTACTATTAACCAGAAAAATAAATTACTATATTACTTGTCCATGTCTTCTATTAAATATAGGGTTTGGGATGCAAAATTCGTGGGAATTTTTGTTTTTTTTGAGATGGAGCTTTGCTCTTGTTGCCCAGGCTAGAGTACAATGGTGTAATCTTGGCTGACTGCAACCTCCGCCCCCTGGGCTTAAGTGATTTTCCTGCTTCAGCCTCCCAAGTAGCTGGGATTACAGGCACCTACCACCACATCCGGCTATTTTTTTTTTTTTTTTTTTAAGTAGAGACAGGGTTTTACCATGTTGACCATGGCTGGTGTCTAACTCCTGAACTCAGGTGATCCACCTGCCTCAGCCTCCCAAAGTACTGGGATTACAGGCATGAGCCACTGTGCCAGGCCAATTCATGGGAATGATAGTAGTAAATGTATGTCCTTTAGCATGTCTGATAGTAGTTCATGTGTTTTGTTTGGACTACTAAAAGATTGCATCCTCTAAAAAATATAGCTATAAATCAGATGAGTGTATACATAGGCACAGATATAAGTAAATATGCAAGTATTCATTAATAATAAATAGAAATAAATTCTCTAATTTATTGGAATGCCTCTTGAAAATTTTAATTCAAGATTTAAAAAAAGCTAAGCCCAGTCTTAAAGAATTAAATACAGATTTTGTATATAAACAGTATTTTTAAAATTCATGTTTAAACATGGTAAGCATTTATTTATCTGAAAAAAAATTTTTTAGATGGAATTTTGCTCTTGTTGCCCATGCTAGAGTACAATGGCACTATCTCGGCTCATTGCAACCCGTGTCTCTCGGGTTCAAGTGGTTATCTTGCCTCAGCCCCAATAGTAGCTGGGATTAAAGGCGTGTGCCACCATGCCTAGCTAATTTTTATACTTTTAGTAGAGACGGGGTTTTGCCAGGTTGGCCAGGCTGGTCTTGAACTCCTGACCTCAAGTGATTCACCCACCTTGGCCTCCCAAAGTGCTGGGATTATAGGTGTGAATCACTGCACCTGGCCCATATAGTAACTTTTTTTTTTCTTTGAGATGGAGTCTCACTTGATTGCCCAGGCTGCAGTGCAGTAGTGCAGTCTTGGCTCACTGCAACCTCCACCTCCTGGATTCAAGTGATCCTCCTGCCTTAGCCTCCCAAGTAGCTGGGGCTATAGGCGC
Source organism: Sapajus apella (assembly GCF_009761245.1). NCBI lineage: Eukaryota > Metazoa > Chordata > Mammalia > Primates > Cebidae > Sapajus > Sapajus apella. The sequence goes on from NW_022436990.1 coordinate 8,183,275, forward strand.
ATGCCACCGCGGCTGGCTAATTTTTGTATTTGTTAGTAAAGATGTGGTTTTACCTTGTTGGCCAGGCTGGTCTTGAACTGCCGAACTCAGTTAATCTGCCCAGAACCAGCTCCCAATGTGCTGGGATTACCGAAGTGAGCCACTGTGACTGGCCCTGTGTAGTAACTTTTAATATACTTTTCTAATTCTTTTAGGTGCTGTGAGGTGATTTCACATGAGGACTGTCTAGATTCTGAGGGTCAGCATGCTATTACTCAGTTCATGAATGTTCTTTTCTTTTTTAGATTTCAACATGAGTTACCTGCATATTTTGTGGCTAATTTATAACCTTGAATACAAAGCATATTAATTCAAAATTTCAATTAGTAAATACTTTGCCTGTTATAAAGTAGCATTTTGGAGAAGACTTCTATTGTGCCATTTATAGCAAGTTTACTATAAAGTATGATTGAATTTGGCCATAGGAGCAATCAGTCATAATTTCCTGACTAAATGGGCTGTGTCATATCCCTTGTATACAGATACTTGGAACAGACCCTTGATAGGAGAAAAGTGAACAAGCTGATCAATTATTTTTGTTTGTTTGCTTGTTTGTTTTGAGACAGGGTCTCACCCTGTCACCCAGGCTGGAGTGTGCAGTGGTGTGATCTCAGCTCACTGCATTCTCGACCTGCTGGGCTCAAGCCAGCTTTCCTAGTAACTGGGACTACAGGGGCACACCACCCATGCCCAGTTAATTTTTTGTATTTTTGGTAGAGATGGAGTTTCGGCATGTTGCTCAGGCTTTCCTGGTATTCCTAAGCTCAAGTGATTCACCCACCTCAACCTCCCAAAGTATTGGGATTATAGGTATGAGCCCCCACACCTGGCCTGATCAATTATTTATTTCCAGGTTTGTTTTGTTTTGTTTTTTTGAGATGGAGTGTCACTCTTGCCCAGGCTGGAGTGCAATGGTGCAATCTCAGCTCACTGCAACCTCCACCTCCCTGGTTCAAGCGATTCTCCCACCTTAGCCTCCCAAGTAGCTGGGATTACAGGCACGTGCTACCACACCTGGCTAATTTTTGTATTTTTAGTAGAAACGGGGCTTTGCCATGTTGGCCAGGCTGGACTCGAACTCCTGACCTCAGGTGATCCGCCTCCCCAGCCTCCCAAAATGCTGGGATTATAGGAATGAGCCATTGTGCCTGGCCTATTCACAGGTACTTTTAACTCATTTGTCTATGATTAAAAAATCTCAGCCTTTACTACACATCAGTACCATAAAAAATACGTACTTGTTCGTGGATTGCTACTGCTATATCTAGACACCATCAGATGTCAGGAAGGGTGAAACATAGCCATCTTTGGACCTTTATGATTTGCAAAATAATTCCCTAATTTTTAAAAATTATCTAATTTGTGTAATAAATTGACTTCTAGGTAATTTTCCCTGCCAACAAAACATAATCTGGATTTTCTCATGTTTTAGTAGGTTGTTTAAAGAAAATGGAAGGGAACAAGTATTTATTGGACATTTTTTCATGCTAGGCTTATAACAACATTCAAATTGTTTTATTCCTTAGAATCATTCTGTAATGGTAGATGGACATATCCTCATATCACTTAGTAGAAATGAAAGTTCGGAGTTAGGAAATTTGCCCAGCATCACATAGCTCATTATGTCTACAAGATATACTCAGTGTTGTCAAGATGTCACTTCTTCCCATCTTGATCTGTAGGTTTATCCCTACTTAATGTGTAGGTTCGGTCCATTCCCAATCAAAATCCCCACAAGTTATTTGGTGGATATCAGCAAACTGATTATAAAGTTTATATGGGGAGACAGGAGACCCGGAATAGCCAACACAATATTGAAGAACAAAGTCAGAGAACTGACACTACCTAACTTCAAGACTTACTATGAAACTACAGTAATCCAGAAAGTGTGGTATTGGCAAAAGTATAGATAGATCGATCAATGATCAGAATAAAAACTTATAAAATAGACTCACATAAATATAATCAACTGACCTTTGACAAAGCAGTGAAGGCACACAGTAGAGAAAAGGTAGTCTTTTCAGTCAGTGGTGCTGGAAATACTTGGATATCCACATGCAAAAAAAAAAAAAAAATCTAGACAGACTTTACACTTTTTATAAAAAATTAACTCAAAATGGATTGTAGACCTAAGTTTTCTATTCCTAGAAAACATAGAAGAAGGCTTGGCGCGGTGACTCACTCCTGTACTTCCAACACTTTGGGAGGCCAAGGTGGGTGGATCACGTGAGGTTGGGAGTTTGAGACCAGCCTGACTAACATGGAGAAACCCCATCTCTGCTAAAAATACAAAATAAGCCAGACGTGGTGGCGCACGCCTGTCATCCCAGCTACTCAGGAGGCTGAGGTTGCCGTGAGCCAAGATCACGCCATTGCACTCCAGCCTGGACAAGAGTGAAACTCCTTCTCAAAAAAAAAAAAAAAAAAAAGAGAGAAAAGAAAATATAGAAGAAAACCTAGATGACCTTGGATATGGCGATGACTTTTTAGATATAACACAAAAGGCACAATCCATGAAAGAAGTAGTTGATAAACTGGACTTCACTAAAATTACAAACACTTTTATTCTGCAAAAGACATTCTCAAGAGAATGAGAAGTCAAGCCACAGAATGTTTTGCAAAAGACATCTGTTGAAGGATTGTCATCCAAAATATACAAAGAACTCTTAAATCTCAGTATTAAGAAAACGAGGGCTGGGCACCATGGCTCTTGTCTGTAACCCCAATACTTTGGCAGACCGAGGTGGGAGGATTGCCTGAGTTTAGGAGTTCAAGACCAGCCTGGGCAACATAGTGAAACTCCTGTTTCTATAAAATAATTGGCCAGGTATTGTGGTGCATGCCTGTAGTCCCAGCTACTTGGGAGGCTGAGGTGGGAGGATGGCTTGAACCCAGGAGGTAGAGGTTGCAGTGAGCCAGTTGAGCCACGGCACTCCAGCCTGGGTGACAGAACCAGACCATATCTCAAAAAAAAAACAAAAACAAGCAACCCAACTAATAAATGGCGAAAGATCTGAACAGATACCTAACCAAAGAAGCCATATAGATGGCAAGTAAGCATATGAAAAGATGTTCAACATCATATGTCATTAGGAAATTGTAAATTAAAACAACAATGAGGTATGACCATGTACTTAATAGAATGGCCAAAATCCAGAACACTGAACACCAAATGCTAGTGAGCATGTAGAGCAAGAGGAACTTTCATTTATTGCGGGTGGAAATGAAAAATGGCATAGCCACTTAGGAGGACAGTCTGGTAGTTTCTTATACTACCAAACATACTCTTATATGATGTAGCAATTGCATGTATTGGTATTTACTCAAATGCATTGGAAACTTACATTCACACAAAAACTCGCACATGGATGTTTATAGTTGCATTGTAATTTCTAAAACATCAAAGCAACTAAGATATCCTTCAGTAGGTGAGTGGATAAACTGGTACATAAAGACAATGGAATATTCACTAAAAAGAAATGAGCTCTTAAGCCATGAAAAAACATGGGGGAAATTTAAATGCGTATGTACTAACTGAAAGAAACCAATCTGAAAAAGCTACGTACTGTATGAATGATTCCAACTATGACATTCTGGAAAAGGCAAAGCTATGGAGACAGTAAAAGGATAAGTGATTGCCAAGGGCTTTCAGAGAGGGAAGAATGAATAGAGCCCAGAGGATTTCTGGGGCATTGAGACTATTGTGTCCAATACAGCAGTGCTCCCATATCCATGGGGGATATGTTCGAAGACCTTCAGTGGATTCCTGAAACCCATAGCCTATATAACACTTGAGAGTGAACACTAATGTAAGCTGTTCACTTGAGTGATAATTATGTGTCAGTAAAGTTTAATAATTTTAAAAATGTATATTTAATGCCATTTTAAATATTTTTGAAATGTTGTAACTCAGTGGCATCAATTACATTCACAGTGTTGTACAACTATTACCACTGTTTTTTGTAGAAATTTTGTATCCATTAAGCTATAACTCTGCCTTTCTTCCTTCCCCCAGCCCATGGGAACCTCTGATCTACTTTATCTCTTTGAATTTTCCTATTCTAGATATTTTATATAAGTAGAAATAGGTTTTTTTTTTTCTTTTGGCACCTGGCTCATTTCACTTAGCATGTTTTCAAGGTTCATCTGTATCGCAGCACAATCAGGAACTTCATTCCTCTTTATGGCTGAATAATCCATTGCATGTTTATATCACATTTTGTTTATCCATCAACTATTGATAGGTATTTGGATTGTTTCCACCTTTTGGCTACTGTAAATAATGCTGCATTAAATATTGGAATACAGGGATCTGCTTGAGTCCCTGTTTTAAATTCATGCAGGTATATGGCTAGGAGTAGAATTGCTGGGTCATATGGTAATCTATGCTTTACTTTTTGAGGAACTGCCAAACTACTGTCCCCAGTAGCTGTGCCATTTTACATGCTCAACCACAATATCAGAGGGTTCCAATTTCACTATATGCTTGCCATCAGTTGTTATACTCTGGTTTTTAAAAATTATAGTCATCCTATTGGATGTAAAATGCTATCTCATGGTTTTAATTTGCATTTTCCTAATGACTAATGATGTTGAGTATCTTCATGTGCTTACTGGTCATTTGTATATTTTTTTTGGAGAAATACCCATTCAAGTTCTTTGCCTGTTTTTAAATTAGATTGTTTGACTTTTGTTTGTTTGTTTGTTTGTTTGTTTTGAGGCAGAGTCTTGGCCCTGTTTGTCTAGGCCAGAGTGCAGTGGCACAATCTTGGCTCATTGCAACCTCTGCCTCCCAGGCACAAGCGATTCTCATGTCTTAGCCTCCTGAGTAGTTGGGATTACAGGTATGAGCCACTACTCCTAGCTAATTTTTGTATTTTTAGTAGAGATGGGGTTTCACCATGTTGGCCAGGCTGGTCTCAAATTCTTGGTCTCAAGTAATCTGCCTACCTTGGCCTCTCAAAGTGCTGAGATGATAAGCGTGAGCCACTGTGCTCAGTTGAAGTCATGCAGTTTTTAAATAATATATTCTGATCGTCAAAGTTTTAAAAACAGTATCTCGATACATTTGAGGGGGCATATTGATTTATGTTCCTAAATAAAGGTAAATTTTATTTAAAAATTGACTTCTTGGCTATTATTTAATAGTATTAGATAAGAGTTTAGACTGCATTTTAGAAACTGTATTTTGTGTCATATAAAATTGAGGTAAAGAGGATTAGGGTTTTAACTCCTAGTCTTTCACTCTGAAATTTTACGTATGTATTGTATGTCTGCTTTCAATAATTTTTTCTTTACCCTTAATGTTTGCCCTTTAAGAATAACATAGTAATGTTATGTTGTCCCTTTCACTCAAAAGTTACTAATAGATTTTTAAAGAAAATTTACATGTGACTATCCTTACAACTTGATGAGACAACATTGTGTGTAATTACTTGATACAGGTTTCCCCTGTTAACAGCCAAATAGTGAAGTTCATCTACAATCACAAATTCTCTGGAATCTGAACTAGATTGATAAGACAGTCCTGACTAAAATATCCACTAGTTTACCATCTGAATTCAGTAGCCAGATGTGCCAGGTATAGGTGAGTTTGTGTAGTTGATTTTAGAGTTTGTAAAAGAAACGAAATATGGTATTTGTAGCAGCTCAGATTAGTATGTGAATGATGTTTTCTCATAGTATAACCTGCTGTTGTGATTTAAAGCTATCAATGAAGCTGCTGCTTTTTTTTTTTTTTTTTTTTTTACAATGGATCAAGTTTTATGGAACCATCTATAAACAGATATTAAAATTTGAAGTACATTATAAAAAATCCATTATCCTGGCCTGAAAATAGTACATGAATAAGTTACATTTTTGGTTACCTATCCTTTCCTGGTGGTGATTTGCAGGAGCACAAAGGGAAAGTGTTTTGGAAACAATTGGAATAATATATATCTACCCTCAAAATATTATATGTGTTTTCCCACAATATATTCTAGCTCTCATTATAACTTGACTAATTGTTAGTAAAATAGTGGAATATGAGTGTTATTTTTAAAGAAGTGGACCTAATTGTTTTGCTATTTGTAGTTCCACGGACGGAAACAATGTGTGAGAAATAATATTAGCATTTTAAATTTATACATATATATCTCACCGTAAGTAACCACCTATGGCTAATCATTTAGTGAGTTGTTGTTGTAGAATAGTTGTGAACACAATTTGGTGTTTTCTCTTAAAAGAACCTTTATGTTGAAAGTATAGGGTTTTTTTTTTTTTTTTTTTTTTGGTCATTTCTGTTGTGCTGATAGAGAAAATTCTTTAATGTTTTGCATCTTTATTGTCAAATGTTCATAATAGGAGAACCAACTTTCATTATGGTAAAATCAAAGTAGAATTAAAATTAACATATGTAACTAGGCATACTGAAACATACATTTTTTAAATAAATAATCAGAATGGTATTCTGATTTTATAAGTACAATATTTGGTATTTGCTTATTATTGTAGAAGTAAACACAGGTCTGTACCTGTTGGTAATAAAATGGTGAGTCACTGTCATAATTGAGATCACTAAAGTTCAACTTGATTCAGCTATTTAGGCCAAGACTTTGGGTAGCAAGAAAAATGATTAAAATGTAAGTTCTTTTTAATATTATCCTTGTAGTTTATATCTTATAGGTGAATTCGTATTATAAGAAGCAGTTTTTCTTGGTCTCTAGTAATTGTACATCTTTGGGAAGAATGCAATTAGGATTTTATTTTATATAGAATTTTGTGTAAGGATTATAGCAAAGCCCCAGTAAGAATATTTTCACTGATTAGAAAAAAATTTCTATTTATCTTCACAAATGAATTTCATGGTATAGCAAGAAAAGGAAAAGATAATTCCTTGTACGTATAAACTCAGGTTACAGCCTTAAATCCATTAAGGTACGATCTGGGGCTGGGTGCAATAGCTCATGCCTATAATCCCAGCACTCTGGGAGGCCGAGGCGGTAGATTACCTGAGGTCAGGAATTTGAGACCAGCCTGGCTAACATGGTGAAACTAAAAATACAAAAAATTAGCCAGGCATAATCCCAGCTACTCAGGAGTCTGAGGCAGGAGAATAACTTGAACCCAGGAGACGGAGGTTGCAGTGAGCTGAGAGCACGCCATTGCTCTCCAGCCTAGCAACAACAGTGAACTCTGTCTCCAAAAAAAAAAAAAAAAAAAAGATAAGGTCTTATATGGTGGCTCACACCTGTAATCCCAGCACTTTGGGAGGCTGAGGTGGGAGCATTGCTTGAGCCCTGGAGTTCTAAACCAGCCTGGGCAACGTAGAAAAACCCTGTCTCTACAAAAACTGCAAAAAATTAGCCGGGCATGGGTGGCACACACGTAGTCCCAGCTACCGGAATATTGAGGTAGGAGGATCACTTGAGCCTGGGAGATTGAGGCAACAGTGAGCCGTGATCATGTCACTGTATTCCAGCCTGGGATGAGTGAGACCCTGTCTCCTCCACCAAAAAAAAGGTCCATATACCAGTTTTCTAGACTGTATACTAATATCTGAATACTCAGTTGGAATCTAAAGTTTTAGAAATTACTACTCTTGATTTTCTCTCCTGTTAGTATGTATATTCATTATTTTATAATTTATTAAATGTGGGAGAAATAAGATTTTTTATGTATTTAATTGATTATATAAAATATGTTAATATATAATACATAGTAAAATAAATTTTTTTAACATTTATAATTATTTTTGTAACATTTATTTATTTATTTATTTATTTATTTATTTTGAGACAGAGTCTCGCTCTGTTGCCAGGCGTCAGGCTGGAGTGCAGTGGCGGGATCTTAGCTCACTGCAGCCTCCGCCTCCTGGGTTCAAGCAATTCTCGTGCCTCAGCCTCCCCAGTAGCTGGGACTACAGGCGCGCGCCACTATGCTCAGCTAATTTCTGTATTTTTAGTAGAGACAGGGTTTCACCATGCTGACCAGGATGGTCTCGATCTCTTGACCTCGTGATCCGCCCGACTTGGCCTCCCAAAGTTTTGGGATTACAAGTGTGAGCCACTGCACCTGGCCTTGTAACATTTATTATTGCCACTAGTAATAATTTTTTAAGTGTAACAATATACTTGATCAATCTCTTTATACATATAAGTATAAAATGGAAGTGGTTGCTAAGTTGAGACCTATTAAAAAAGTATTAAGATAACTTACTTCTCTTGTTCTTAAACTGTTGCTAATTCATTAGAACTCATTTTCTTTTTCCTTTTCTTTATTTCAAGAAATTCTCTTCTTTTTTTTTTTTGAGATGGACTCTCGCTCTGTCACTTAGGCCGTAGTGCAGTGGCGCCATCCCGGCTCACTGAAACCTCCGCCTCCCAGATTCAAGCAATTCTCCTGCCTCAGCCTCCCAAGCAGCTATAGGTGCATGCCACCAAGGCTGGCTAATTTTTGTATTTTTAGTAGAGACGGGGTTTCACTATGCTGGTCAGGCTAGTCTCAAACTACTGACCTCATGATCTGCCTGCCTCTCAAAGTGCTGGGATTACAGGTGTGAGCCACTTGCCCAGCAGAAACTTTCTTATTGAGAACTCCTATCATTGCTTGTTTGTTTGTTTTTTGAGACAGAGTCTTGCTTTGTCACCCAGGCTAGAGTGCAGCGGCACAATCACAACCCACCACAGTCTCCACTTGCCAGGCTCAAGTGGTCCTCCTACCTAAGCCTCCAAAGTAGCTGGGACCATACACGCATGTCACCATATCCAACAAGGGTTTTTTTTTTTTTTTTTTTTTTTTTTTTTTTTTTTTTTTTTTTGTAGGTTTCCTCATGTTGCCCAGGTTGTTCTCAAACTCCTGAAGTGATCACCAGCCTTGGCCTCACAAAGTGCCAGGATTACAGGTGTGAACAATCACACCCAGCTACCACTGCTTCTTTCTGAACATTTAGAATTCTCTCTTTGATCTGTTATCTTAGAACAGTGCTTTTAAGACCACAGGTTGTTATGGCCCCATGTAGGTTGTGAAATTAACTTGATAATGAACTTTAATGGAATAGAAAATGCTAGATAACATTCCATATAGTACAGGTGCATATTTAAATACATCTACTGGATTGTGTGTATACTGGGTCTTAGAGTAAAGATACTTGGCCTTCCAACTTAGTATTTAATGCTATTGTAGGTAAATACTCTAGTTTTACTTGTTTGTGTCATATCCCTTTTATGTTAAACCCCTCCCCTACTCTGTGTGTGCTTTATTTATGTAACTTTGACTATATCTTATTCTCATTGCCAATGCTTCTCTTAATCATCTTAGCATATCATTTTATGCTCTTCTCTATAATCCCCATTTACATCCTCTTTACATGCACAGAGGTGGCATTTTCAGAATCCTACCTCTTCTCTCTATGGCTGCTACACTCATTTAAGTCCATGCTGCAGTCGGTTCTCAGTAGCCTTCTAACTGGTATTCCTGTTTACACTCTTGCCCCGAAGTGTCTTCACATAGCAGCCAGAGTGATCCTTCTGAAGTGTAAGTTAAGTCATTATCACCTTATTATTAAAAATCCTCTAGTGACTTTACTCAGAGTAATTTCCAAAGTCTCATATTCTGGCACTGCACTGCTGCTGCATCTCCAAATCTTCCTTCATTTTCCTTATTCATTCTGCCGCTGTGTAAATTGTGCACGCCTCCTTCCACCTCAGGGTTTTTACTTCTTTTCTCTTTTTTAAAAAATTCATTTCCCTAAGATTTTTCATGAGTTGCTCCCTTGGTTTTGTTACCCGTCCCCACCCCCCTGATCTCTGCTTAATTATCAACTTCTTTGAAGGCGTACTTAGTCAGTTTATCAGAGATCATTATCTATATAAAATCGTGGCTCCCCAGCCCTGCACTTCGTTCTCTTGATAGCACTTATCACTTCTCCTGTTTTATATGTTTTTGTTTGCCTGTATCTCTCTCCTCACTGTTTCTATTTTGTTGACTACTGAATCTTCACTACTGAATCTTAACTATTTAGAATAGTTTCTGGCACATTTCAGGCTCTTAAATATTGAATAAATTCCTGAATACACCCTCAAAGGGAAGAAAAGATGTGAAGTTGGTGGGGAGTAGGAATTAAACGTGTAATCTCTTTGCCAATTAAACTATACTGTCTCCATTTTTATTCTTGGATTATATAGCTATAAGAAAGTTTAAAAGCAAGTCCAAGAACGTTTTTTTTTTTTTTTGAGACGGAGTTTCGCTCTTGTTACCCAGGCTGGAGTGCAATGGCGCGATCTCGGCTCACCGCAACCTCCGCCTCCTGGGTTCAGGCAATTCTCCTACCTCAGCCTCCTGAGTAGCTGGGATTACAGGCACGTGCCACCATGCCCAGCTAATTTTTTTTGTAGTTTTAGTAGAGACGGGGTTTCACCATGTTGACCAGGATGGTCTCGATCTCTTGACCTCGTGATCCACCCACCTCGGCCTCCCAAAGTGCTGGGGTTACAGGCTTGAGCCACCGCGCCCGGCCCAAGAACGTTTTTTTAATTTTTATTTTTTACTCTTTAAACTGGGTACTCTATGCTTCATCTCTAGTTACTTTCTTCACCCAAGGAAAATGTATTGAGTAGCTAAAATACCTACCTAAAATAAAATAGTTCTTCTTACTGTTTTGGCTAGTAGAATGGTGGAGGGCAGGGATCAATAACTTATAAAACCCTAAATTAAAAATGCATGGCCACATACAGTGGCTCGTGCCTGTAATGCCAACACTTTCGGAGGCCAAGGTAGGAGGATCTCTGGGGGCCAGGAATTTGAGGCTACACTCAGCTCTGATGATGCCATTGCACTCTAGCTTGGGTGACAAGGTGAGACACTGTCTCTAAAACAATAATAAAATTTTAAAATTTTGAAATATATGGCCAAGCACGGTGTCTCAAGCCTATAATCCCAGCACTTTGGGAGGCAGAGGTGGGTGGATCACCTGAGGTCAGCAGTTTGAGACCAGCCTGACCAACATGGTGAAACCCTGTCTCTTCTACTAAAAATACAAAATTAGCTGGGCATGGTTGCACATGCCTGTATCTCACCTATTTGGGAGGCCGAGGGAGGAGAATAGCTTGAACCCAGGAGGCGGAGGTTGCATTGAGCCAGGATCACACCATTGCACTCCAGCCTGGGCAACAAGAGCGAGACTCCATCTCAAAAACATACAAATATTTTGAAATATGTGATTTTATTATAGTATATTCTTAGAAACTGGGTTTCCATTTAAAATCTCATTTTCTGGTTTGTGTCTTTTCCCTCCTTTTTTTAGGAAGAAAAAAGAGGCAATTGACCCCTTACTTTTCAAGTATAAGGTGCAACCCACTAAAAAAGAATTACATGAGTCTGCTATTGTTAAAGCAACACAAATCAGGTAAAACTCACTATCTTCTCTATAGTAGTTTAGAGTAGAATAATTATATATGTTAGATTAATAAGGTCTGACGTAGAACAAATGCAAAGTACTGTGATTGCTTTCCTTTTTAAAAATAAATGTACACTTACATGTATATGTTCATAGACTGATTAAAGTAAATCCTAAGAATCTTGATGGAGGCCAGGCACAGTAGCTCATGTCTGTAATCCTAGCACTTTGAGAGGCCAAGCCAGGAGGATTGCTTGAGGCCAGGAGTTTAAGACCAGCCTGGACAATGGAGCAAGACCCTGTCTCTATTAAAAAAAAAAAAAAAAAAAAAAAAAAAATCCTAATGGACTTCTTGAGCCCATTGTTTAGATGAGTAACTAACCCCAAATAGTCTTCTATCTAAAGAATTAAAAAGGATCCTGTTTATGAAGTACTTTTCATGAGATAACTCAGTTTTTTTTTTAACACTAATGATGGTGCCCAGGCTGATTTTAATTTTTAAAAGAATTTTAATGATTATAACTGTATGGGTAATAGTCTGATTTTCTAAAATTTGATTTACTCTCTGTAGCATATTTTCCTTAAAGTTTGTTTTCTAAGTGGCTCCTAAACAACAAATACATATTCTCTTTTGGTAGTAGACTTTTTATAGTAGATTCACTCATGTAGATCTTATAACTTCCTACATAAATACCTCTGAAAGTTTCTTGTGACTTCTACATTAATACTGTTAGAAGATGAAGTGTCCTTTGATTCCTAAGCTTGAAATTCAGGTTATAAATTTACAGAGATTATGGAGTTTGGGTTGAACTCTTTGATGCTATCACGACCCTCTTTCACTTCCTTGCCCCCTGTAGCCGGAGAAAACACATATTTTCTCGCGATAAACTAAAGCTTTTTCTGAAGCAACACTGTGAACCACAAGATGGAGTCATTAAAATAAAGGTAATCAAATAATGAAATTATTTATTGGAAGACAGAAAAGAATATGGGTAGTGTTATAACATTGCTGAAATGTTATTTCAAAGATGATTAAAGATTGCTGTCTTTTAATCTAGAGCCTATTTTTAGTACTTTATTTATTGGATTAATTACTATTTTTAGAATTTCTAGAATTGCTAGGTGGTTCAGTTACTACCACTTATAGAAAAGATCAGTAAGGACCAGTGAAAATGGAAAATTTGGAAACAGAAAAGTTTATCAGGTGGGGCAACTATAGCTTCCTAATACCTGTAGTGTGGTTTTGGCTTGCAAAGAATAGACAGATTCAAAGAACAATGCTAAACAGAGCCTACTAGGTGAGAGAACAATGTATAATAAAAAGAGCATTGGCTGGGCACAGTGGCTCACGCCTATAATCCTTGTACTTTTGGAGGCCAAAATGTACATATTGCTTGAGCCCAGGAGTTTGAGACCAGCCTGGGCAACATGGCGAACCCTGTATCTCCAAAAAATACAAAAATTAGCTGGGTATGGTAGTGGGTGACTGTAGTCTCAGCTACTTAGGAAGCTGAGGTAAAGGATCACCTGAGCATGGGGAGGTCAAGGCTGCAGTGAGCTGTGATTGAACCACTGTACTCCAGCATGGACAACAGAGTGAGACCCTGTCTCAAAATAATAATAAAAGTATCATGCTAATACTAAGCAGACAGATTATATTTTATTAATAGCCATTAAGAGAGGAAAAAGTCAACTTTTAGAGATTTCACATTGCATACTAAGTAAAAAGTTAAACGGTAAAACTCAAAGCAATTTTAAAAAATGCAAAATATTCTCATTGGGATAAAGACACACTAAGTAAAAGAGCAGCAGAATGGAGCCTCATGTGATGGTGTGTGCCTATATTTCCAGCTACTCTGAAGGCTGAGGTGGGAAGCATCACTTGAGCCTGGGATTTCAAGTCCCGCCTGGGCAACATAGCAAGATCCTTCCCCCCGTCCCCTACTCTCTTTTGAGACAGTCACACTCTGTTACCCCAGCTGGAGTGGAGTGGCACAATCTCGGATCACTGCAACCTCCACCTCCCGGGTTCAATCAATTCTCCTGCCTCAGCCTCTCGAGTAGCTGGGACTATAGGCACGCACCACCAGCCCAGCTAATTTTTCTATTTTTAGTAGAGAGGTTTCACCATGTTGGCCGGGCTGGTCTTGAACTCTTGACCTCAAGTGATCCACCTGCCTCAGCCTCCCAGAGTGCTGTGAATACAGGCATGAGCCACCACACCCGGCCTGATCCTGTCTCTTGGAAAAATAAAAAAGGCGGGGGGTGGGGGCAAGAACAACACACACCTGGGTCTCATCAGAAAGTGGGTGGAGGGAGAGGATGGGCAAAAATAACTAATGGTCACTTGGCTTAAAACCTGGGTGATAAATTAATCTGCACAACAAAACCCCATGAGACACATTTACCTATGTAATAAACCTGCAAACGCACCTCTGAACTTAAAAGTTTAAAAAGCCAATAGAATGGGTTAGAGAGATGTATGTGTTTGTCACAAATCAGCTCCTGCATGTGTAAGATTTGTGCATTTCACTGTATATAAATGTTTAAAAAGAAGAGAAACTTAAAAAGAATGAGTTTATGTGAAAAGTTATTATTTCACATCTCTAGAAGTAAGATAAAAATGGACACTTGATTAACTATCAGAATAATAAAGTTAAGTCTAACTGAAAAGAAATCAAACATTTTAATGGTAAACATGATGAGGTACTCAGGAGAAATAGAAAAAAAAATAAATAAGGATGAGATCGAGCATAAACATAGGTTTTAAAATGTCATGCGTAAGTGAGCCAAGATCACGACACTGCACTCCAGCCTGGGTGACAGAAGGAGACTCCATCTCAAAAAAAAAAAAAAAAAAAAAAGTCATACATAGATTTCAAGGGCAAGCACTGGAGGAAAAATAGCTTGAGTAAATACAATGAAGAACTCAAATTGGCTAGACAAACATAACTACCCCAGTAGGAAAATGGTCAAATAAATATGATTAAAATTCACAGTGGATGAAATATAAAAACTTCAAAATGTAAGAGTCATCTGAAAAACAAATATGCTCACATTTTAAAAAAATTATGTATCTGCCTTGATACGATTCAATTTTGCTCTGTCTGTAGCATTGATTATCAGGTAGCCATATTAAATGATGCTTACAAAAAGTTTTAATGATTTAGATACTTGCGACAAATGGGTAGAACAGTGCCTGGCACTTGGTGGACAATCGATATATGTAAATAGTTGTATATGTATATTGTAAACAGCCATTTGGCCAATTCCTCTAATTTACAAAGATTTCTTACACATCAGTGAGCAAAGATGACCCAATTGGAAGATGGTGATAAAAGACATCAGCAAGTATTTCACCAAGGAAAAAGTCAGTGAACATGGAAAGAAGCTCAACTTTACTTAATAAATAAATGGAAATTAAAGTCACAATAAACATTTTTCACTTAGAGTGTAATAGAAGATTATTAATGGATATGCAGGTGTATTAATCCATTCTCACACTGCTCTAAAGATATCTGAGACTGGGTAACTTATAAAAGAAAAGAGGTTTAATCAGCTCACGGTTCTGTGGGCTATACAGGCTTCTCCTTCTGGGGAGCCCTCAGGAAACCTACAGTCAGTGCCGAAAGCAAAGAGAAAGCAAGCACATCTTTATATGGCTGACCAGGAGAGAGTGAGTGTGAAGTAGGAGGTGCTATGCACTTTGAAACAAGCAGACCTCATGAGAACAGCAAGGGGGAAGTCCACCCCATGATTCAGTCACCTCCTACCAAGCCCGTCCTCTCACTGGGGAGTATAATCCCACATGAGATCTGGGTGGGGACACAGAGCCAAATCATATCAGCACAGTACTTTGTGAGCAAGCCCACAAAGTCTGAAAACCAGTTTTGGTGAGCATAGACTGCTGTTAGAATCTACAAGTACACAAAAATGTGGGTCTTGTGTATTGTGTGTATGAATTAGGCACTTCGGCGATTCATGTGTTAAAATCTATTTTGGCCTTTTTAAGTGTATGTATATTTGAGAAGAAACCACCCATGTGCTTTATATTTATATTCGTATTAAAGGTGCAGTTCTGTAGACAATTAGAGAATTCTATTCTGTAGATAATTCTGTTATCCCATATAAATCAGAGGTTATGTGGGATGAAATATAATCATTTTAATGAAATCTTTAATGTGAAATTTTGATAGATTCTTGATTTATTATCATGACCAGAACTGGTTGAGTTTTAGATGTTTAAAGCTGTGCTCTACCTACAAAAATAATTATACACAAAATATCTTTTTCTGTTTTGTTAACTTTATATATTTTGTATCATTATTTTCTCACACATTTCTTGAAAGGAATTTCTGTAAGTGGCATTTGTTTTCATTCACTTGTTTGTTTTGAAAGGAATAATGACAATCTTGGTCATTAGGTAAAAAATAACAGAAAGTCTAGGGTTACACATGGATAAAAGGTAAGCAAGACTGGGTGCAGTGGCTTATGCCTGTAATCCCAGCACTTTGGAAGGCCAAAGTGGGAGGATCACTTGAGGTCAGGAATTCAAGACTAGCCTAGCCAACATGGTGAGACCCTGTCTC
Source organism: Sapajus apella (assembly GCF_009761245.1). Lineage (NCBI taxonomy): Eukaryota > Metazoa > Chordata > Mammalia > Primates > Cebidae > Sapajus > Sapajus apella. The sequence continues at coordinate 8,199,280 of NW_022436990.1, forward strand.
CACTAAAAATACGAAAATTATCGAGGTGTGGTGGCGCGCACCTGTAATCTCAGCTACTCAGGAGGCTGAGGCAGGACAATTACTTGAACCTAGGAGGCAGAGGTTGCAGTGTGCCAAGATCATGCCATTGCACTCTAGCCTGGGTGACAGAGCAAGACTCCGTCTCAAAATAAATAAATACGTAAATAAATAAAATTAAAATTAAAATTAAAAATTTTAATTTTAAAAAGGTAAACAAAGTATAGATACAAGGTAAAGAGAGAAAGTCTTGGATTTAGTAATTATTATAGAACCACACCGTTTCTGGGAAGAATGAGTTATTCTGAACTTCATTTCTTTGTTTAAACCTTTTAGGGATTTGCAGATATTTCTGCTTTTATCAAGACTAGAGGGATGTAATGGGAAATCTGATACATTAAGTATTTAAGTTATTACTCTACCATGGAAGGAAAATCTAAATGAATGTTCAGCATTTGGGAAATGGTTAAGAAAAATTTATCGGGTTAATACAGTGGATTTTTACTGTTAAATATATAGATTGATTATTCATTTACATAGCAAATCTCAGACAAAATTAGTCAAAGCAAAACAGATTATTGAATAATATAAATGTAATTTTGAAATACAGGAAACTGTACAACCATTCTTGAGGTATTTTATGGTAATTATTGAATTGTGGTTTTTCTGGTAAGGCTAATTAATTACATAGTGAAGGAAGGCTTGGTTAAACCAACTAAAATGTATTTTACTACACTATAATGCATAAAATTCTAATGTTTTTATCCTAATCTTTTAACAGCATTAATAGTGGCCATATGACATGTTAGGGCATATCTGTATATTGCTTACTAATATGTTATTATTGTACCTTATGTCTTTGTTTTATTAAGGAATCATCTCTTTCAACGTACAAAATAGCAGAACAAGATTTTTCTTATTTCTTCCCTGATGATCCACCCACATTTATCTTCAGTCCTGCTAATAGACGAAGAGGGAGACCTCCCAAACGAATACCTATTAGTCTGGTAAGTAGAGACTTGATTAAAACTGCATTTTCACTGTTAATAAAACAGTACTCAGAATCAAGAAGTTTGTGTGTCTCCCCTCACATTCATAGCTTAGAGGAAGAAACCCATTACCTCACCAAAAAATATGTGAGTATTTACAGTATGTTGATAACTGCTCAGTAGTGAAGCTTGTAGAGGTTTCAAGTGTAAATTAGATATGTACCTTCATACCATAGGGATTTTATACCAAAGCGGAAGCAAGCCTATAAGCAATTACTGAAATGTAAAGCAGGGAATAAACTATGGGATTGAAGTGTAAAATAAAGAGCAATAAATTCTGACTGGAGGAAGTTATAGGGGGCTTTAAAAACACAATAATGCAGCTGGGCACAGTGGCTCTTGCCAGTAATCCCAGCACTTTGGGAGACTGAGGTGGGTGGACATTTGAGTCCAGGAGTTCCAGACTAGCCTGGCTGACATGGCAAAATTCTGTCTCTACTCAAAATACAGGAGCCTGAGGCACAAGAATTGCTCAAAGCTGGGAGGCAGAGGCTGAGGTTGCTGTGAGCCAAGATCACGCGACACTGCACGTTAGCCTGGGCAGCAAAGCCAAGACTTAGTCTAAAAAATTTTTCAAAACTATACAAATTAATTAGGTTAGAGACATTATTCTTAGAAGAAATAAAAAATAAAAATAAAAAATCTGACATTGTTTAACATTGGCCTCAGAATTTTTCTGGTATGTCTTTTTCTGCATCTTTTTTATTTGATATTTATACCATCCAGTTTGTAAAGTAAGCTGAAAGTTTAAAGTTTTTTGTTTGCTTTTCTAATGTATTTTTTAAGGCTCTTTCTATATATTGCCATTTTTTCCTGAGATACACTTGTAATAATTTATACATATACACAGTTAACTCATGTTCTGTTTATTACTAAGATTAGAGTTATTAATAGTTCAGTTATACTTTTTTTTTTTTTTTTTTTTTTTTTGAGATGAAGTCTCCTCAGTCACCCATGCTAGAATGCAGTGGTATGATCTTGGCTCACTGCAACCTCCCCCTCCTGGGTTGAAGCAGTTTTTCTGCCTCAGCCTCCTGAGTAACTGGGACTACAGGTACATGCCACCATGGCTGGCTAATTTTTGCATTTTTAGTAGAGATGGGGTTTCACCATATTGGCGAGGCTTGTCTCGAACACCTGACCTCAAGTGATCTTTCCACCTTGGCACCCAAAATTCTAAGATTACAAGCATCAGCCGCCTGTACCCGGCCCAGTTATACTTTAGAATAAAAACTCATTTTAGACTGAGCACGGTGGCTCGCTTTGGGAGGCTGAGGTGAGCAGACCACTTGAGGCCAGGAGTTCAAGGCCAGCCTGGCCAACACGGCAAAACCCCATCTCTACTAAAAATAAAAAAAAAAAATTTAGCTGGGTGTGGTGGCACACGCCTGTAATCCCAGCTACTCGGGAGGCTGAGGCAGGAGAATCACTTGAGCGTAGGAGGCAGAGGTTGCAGAAAGCTGAGATCACACCACTGCACTCCCGCCTGGAGGGTAGAGTGAGATTCTGTCTCAAAAAAAAAAAAAAAAAAAAAAAAAAAAAAATCATTTTAGTATGAAGAAAATGTAACTGGTGAAAGTTTTAAATTTTTTTCTTCTTATTACTATAAGAACCAGGCATACTATTTTGGTTTGTTTTTTAGGAGGACAATATTGCTAATAAACAGATTCTTGCAAGTTATAGGAACAAAGCTACTAAAGAAAGAGATAAACTTTTGAAACAAGAAGAAATGAAGTCACTGGGTGAGTTTTAACATTCTTTCCAAAAACTGATTAGGAATAAGAAAGAATATTTCTCTGTACCTGATTTGGGGATGTTTCTGACATGGCATGTTTCTGGTTTATTTTATTTTATTTTTTTGAGATGGAGTCTTGCTTTGTTGCCTGGCTGAAATGCAGTAGCTTGATCTTGGCTCACTGCAGCCTCCGACTCCCTGGTTCAAGCGATTCTCTTGCCTCAGCCTCTGGAGTAGCTGGGATTACAGGCACACACCATCATGCCCAGCTAACTTTTTTTGTATTTTTTTTAGTAGAGACGGGTTTCACCATGTTGAGCAGGGTGGTCTCAATCTCCTGACTTGGTGATCCACCCACCTTGGACTCCCAAAGTGCTGGGATTATGGCGTGAGCCACCACACTCAAGCCACCACGCCCGGCCTGGTTTATTGTTTTGAGGTGCAGTTATTTTTTCTATCAGATAACGATTGTTTGTTTGTTTGCTTATTTTACAAATAAGACTGCTTCATCTCTTAAAATGATATTTCATGGTCTAGCATATTCCCTATTAAATTGCTTAGTGATAGATTAAGCAGAAGTTTGAGTTTCCAGGGGTTGCAAACTAGGGCTATTTTGTTTGATTCATATTGCCTTTTAAAACATTGCTTCCCAAACTTGAATATACATATGAATCACTTGGGGATCTTATTAAAATGAAGATTCTAAATTAGTAGATCTGGTGGGGGAAATGAGATTCTGCATTTTTAACAGGGTGATGATGACATTGCTGCTGGTCTTCAGATCACACTTTGGGTATTAGGGCTTTCAAAGGCAGGGACATGTTCGTCCCAGTACTGTAGTTTGTCTTAAACTTACCCAGTTCGCTTTCCCTATTTTAATCACCTGCTGGCTCCCTCTAGGAATTTTAAGAGTCTACTAATCTCATTTAACCTTAAACTATTTCAGGGATTCTGTTATATATATAAAAAAAAGGCCAACTGTTATTTTTTTGTCTGTATATAGTTCTAAGTGTGATTTTTCTCCACAGCTTTTGAAAAGGCTAAATTAAAAAGAGAAAAAGCAGATGCTTTAGAAGCGAAGAAAAAAGAAAAAGAAGATAAAGAGAAAAAGAGGGAAGAATTGAAGAAAATTGTTGAAGAGGAGAGACTAAAGAAAAAAGAAGAAAAAGAGAGGCTTAAAGTAGAAAGAGAAAAGGTATTCATTTGAGAATATTAGCTATATTCTATATATATGGTAACATTACATATCTACATCCATGGTTGATTTTCAAATGTTTTTACTACTTTCATTCACATTTATGAATGTTCATAGAAAGCTGATAAACAATATTGGTTTACCTCCCTTTTGCTTTGGAAAATTTAACATGCCTTTACACCTCACTTAAAACCTCTTTTAGAATGCAGTTCTAAATGATTTCATTGTTTAGACTTCCCGAATTTAGGGAAAATGATACACGTAAAAGTTTATATGTTAAACTTTAAGAGGTAAAATACACAGTTTGAAAAATAAAATAGGCCAGGCATGGTGGCTCATGCCTGTAATCCCAGCACTTTAGAAGGCCAAGGCAGGTGGATCACAAGATCAGGAGTTCAGGAGCAGCCTGGCCAGCATGGTGAAACCCTTTCTCAGCTAAAAATACAAAAATTAGCCAGGCATGGTTGTGTTCACCTATAATCCCAGCTACTCATGAGACTGAGGCAGGAGAATCACTTGAACACGGGAGGCAGAGAGGTTGCAGTGAGCTGAGATTGTGCCATTGCATTCCCGCCTGCGCAGCAGAACGAGACTCTATCTCAAAAATAAATAAACAAATAAAAAGAAAATAAATTGTATAACAAGAATGTATTACTGTGTTCTTGTCCTATTTGAAAAGTAAGGTGTATAATACTGTTTCAGCAAATCTATGATTGTGGGCTTCAGTGGTGCATGTTCCTTATACAATTCTATAGCTGGTTTCCTCCAAAGTCAGTCATTTTCAGATTTCTTGGGATATTCACAAGTAGCCTTAGAGGATCATGCTGTGCTCATTTTAGTTGTCTATAGTGTCCCTTGAATGTTTTTCAAATAGGCCATTGAGGTGATTTAGGAGGTCTAATATAAGCTTACTCCAGAAAATGTAGATGACAGAAAAATCACCTGAAATCTGATGGTAACATTTAGAGGTAGAATTAACACTTTTTTTTTTTTAATTATTTTGAGGTGAATTATCACTCTGTCACCCAGGCTGAAGTGCAGTGGCTTGATCTGTGCCCAGTGCAACCTCTACCTCCCAGGTTCAAGCAATTCTCCTGCCTCAGCTTCTCGAGTAGCTGGGATTAGAGGTGCCCACCACCACACCAAGCTAATTTTTGTATTTTTAGTAGAGTCGGGGTTTCACCATGTTGGCCAGGCTGGTCTCAGAATTCTGACCTCAAGCGATCCACCTGCTTCAACCTCCCAAATTGCTAGGATTACAGGCATGAGCCACCATGCCTGGCCAGGGATAGAATTAACACTTTGATTCATTTATTTCTAGTCTTTATTCTGTGCCTTAAAAACATGGATTATTCACCATTTAAAATTTTATATTTTTTTCATCTAACATGATCATAAACATAAGTGGAATTTTTAATGACTGTATAACTTATTAAACAGTTACAGCTAGGTGCTTTATAATTTTTTGCTTATAAATGATACCGCTGTGTTCAAATTTCTGAATAAAGTCTTTTTTGGACTATAATAGTCACAGGATAAATTTGTAGAAGTAGAATAAATCAAAGGGTAAGAATATTTTTAAAATTTTATATACATATACATAATGAAGTATTTTCCAACCATGTGCTTACAATGTTAGCAACAATGAATTTGAATGCTAATCTTACTAGATCCTATAAGAATTATTTCGGAGGTTGGGGGTGGATAACTTACTGAAGCAAACTATTCAAATCACAGTAAATTCTGTAACTAGGCATTTTATATTGAAATCTGTTTACCTCTGTGTTCCTAATTTCAAAGAAGAGAATAACATAATAACATATTAAATATACTTAATGGAAAATAGTGAAGTATTTTATTTACACTGCTTTATTAAAGACATTTCGCAGTTAATCTTGCATTTCTTTCGAACACCAGAATCAAAAAGTAAGGGCTTCAGAAGACCAAGTGAGGAGGAGAAATAACCTGAATTACAAGAGAAGTCCATCTATTCTGATATTGTTGCCTTTAAATATTGTTCTCTCTTCAAGTCTCTAGGGTGTTACCAGATTCAAATGAAATCTTGAAAATAATAAATGTATTACAGATATAAGGGGAAGTTTTATTTTAGGTAGTCTAACAATTTATTTTGTCAGGAACTTATTGATTTTAAGTAGAAGGAAAGCTATAGAGCTGCCCAGGCTGGAGGGTAGTGGCGCAATCTCAGCTCACCGCAACCACTTCCTCCTGGCTTTAAGCGATCCTCCTGCCTCAGCCTACCGAGTAGCTGGAATGGCAGGTGGGTACCACCATGCCCAGCTAATATATATTTGTATTTTTAGTAGAGATGGAGTTTTGCCATGTTGGTCAGACTGGTCTCGAACTTCTGGCTGCCTCTGCATCCCAAAGTGCTGGGATTACAGGTGTGAGCCACTGCACTCAGCCCATTTTCAGTCTTTACAGCATTATTTTAATAGGTATTATTTTAATCAGTGGTGCTTAAACTTTAGCATGTATTAAAAACCACCAGAAAGGCTTGCTAGAACACCAGTTTCTACATCCTAACCTCATAGTTACTGCTTCAGTAGGTCTGGGGTAAGGTCCAAGTATTTGCATTTCTAACAGGTTCTCAGGAGATGCTGATGCTGCCACATAAATTTCTTACATGAATTGTTACTAACTTTTAAAAATTTTTAGGAAAGAGAGAAGTTACGTGAAGAAAAGCGAAAATATGTGGAATACTTAAAACAATGGAGTAAACCTAGAGAAGATATGGAATGTGATGACCTTAAGGTATAAACATGTTATGTGATGTTTGGCACACATAGGTTTTATATGCCATACGTGGCTTTGCTGATGAAATCATTCTTTTATTTAATAGCAGCCTCTTTATACATATATATATATTTAAAGGAGAAGAAATAGCTAGTTAAGCATGTGTTCATACTTAGAATTCCAAGGTAGCGTTGTTTGTGTTTTATAACCAGCTTTGATAATGATTCTTATTCTGTAGAAATAATTAGTCAGTTTGTGTGATCCTTAATAATCCAAAAACCACTGTTGCCAGGCATGCATTTAGCTTGATTGCTAGGTTAGGACTCTGCCTATTTCCAGAAATGGCATAAGTGTCCAAATCAAACTCATTCAACTTGATATATAAAGGACAATTTCTAAATCAGTAGATGGTAGATTATGTTCCAAATCATAAGGAGATACTACATTGAACGTAGATTTCAAGCTGATTTGACTTCAGAATGTGGGTTAAGAGACTCTTACTAGGAAATATAGTCAGAAATACACCTCATCCTAAAGTTATGTTCTAGTTTGAGGAAGGAAAATGTTCCTTTCTCCCAATCCCTTCTCAGGAACTGTGACTTAATAAAGTTGGAATAAGTTCAGGACAACCATAATTTTTTTTTTTTTTTTTTTTTTTTTGAGACGGAGTTTCGCTCTTGTTACCCAGGCTGGAGTGCAATGGCGCGATCTCAGCTCACCGCAACCTCCGCCTCCTGGGTTCAGGCAATTCTCCTGCCTCAACCTCCTGAGTAGCTGGGATTACAGGCACGCGCCACCGTGCCCAGCTAATTTTTTGTATTTTTAGTAGAGACGGGGTTTCACCATGTTGACCAGGATGGTCTCGATCTCTTGACCTCGTGATCCACCCGCCTCGGCCTCCCAAAGTGCTGGGATTACAGGCTTGAGCCACCGCGCCCGGCCCATAATTTTAGAAGTTTCAAAGGCAATTGTGATAAATAGCCAGGGTTGAGAACCAGTAGCCTACAAAGAATAATTCTTAATAGATAGGTAAAAAGTATGTCATCTCTACCTTTTAAGTTTTCCTGTTCTTGGGTTCAAATAATTATATAAATTGTTTAATCTTTCAGGAACTTCCAGAACCAACACCAGTGAAAACTAGACTACCTCCTGAAATCTTTGGTGATGCTCTGATGGTTTTGGAGTTCCTTAATGCATTTGGGGAACTTTTTGATCTTCAAGATGAGTTTCCTGATGGAGTGACCCTAGGCAAGTGCTCTAGTTAGTTACTGCTATGTTATAGTTCATCCTAAAATTAGTGCCTTTAAAAAAACAAGCCATCTCTTAAAGTTCTGTGGGGTCACTGGAGTTGGAATCTCTCTGAAGGCTTGTCTGACTAGATGTTCAAAATAGCTTCTTCTTGCACAGGTCTGGTGCGTCGGTCCTCTTCATGTGGCCTCACTTTTCATCAGAGTATCTCATACTTACGTGACACCTGAGGGGTCTAAGAAGCAAGAAGCAGAAACTGCTAGCCCTCCTAAAGCCTAGGTCTGGAATTGGCACAGCCTTACTTCTGCCACATTCCATTGGTCAGAGCAGTGAAAGGCCACCTTGGGATTCAGTGGGGTGGTGGGTAGAATAGTTTCCACTTCTTGAGCAGGGAGTGGTATATGTGTGTTTGCAGGCAGGTTATTGCCTACCATTTTTGTAATTCTCTTTGGCCTGTGTACTTCCATACTTTTACTTTGTATAAACATTTATAATAGGGTTTACTATAAAGAAGAGATTTGGATCAAAATTTTGAATTTTTGGCTGTCACATGGTAAAATAATTTTCTTAAAATCCATGTAGAGTCTTTGAAAAAGAGAATTATAATGCCACTCTTATTTTAATAAAAGTATATTCTATAGGAGGGCTTTCAAATTCTTTTATTTCTCCTTATGAGAAATAAAAGACGAGGCAAGAATCATTGTGCCTTATAGATCAAAGAGGCCTAACAGTGCTGGTTTAGGTAAGAAGTTTAGGCAAAATGAATCAGATAAGAAACATTTATTTATGACTTAGATACAATATTAGGATTAAAACCTAATGCTGATAATGACCTCTCCTGTGCCCTATTTGCACATAGCCCTCAAGAACAGTGGCAGAACAACAAATATTTGCATTGTTATTCAGATTAGAATAAATTACAATCTTAAAAATGATCCTTTATTCCTGCCTTAAATTTAAATTTAGATGAAATATGTTGATCTTTTGAAGCTGATTTGACTTACTTGAATGAGGTGATTTTGGCTTATGATTTTATTGTAATCATTATAAATTGTTTCTTATTTTGGCTTGGATAATACTTGGCTATACTTTCATAAATGGATGCTTAAGAAAATAGTTGCACATACTATTGTTGATTAAATGTTTATTATTTCAGTAGAGTTGTTTTTCTGTACATGAACAGAACGTTAAATTTGTTTTAAACATTTTATTCACAGAAGTATTAGAGGAAGCTCTTGTAGGAAATGACAGTGAAGGCCCACTGTGTGAATTGCTTTTTTTCTTCCTGACTGCAATCTTCCAGGCGATAGCTGAAGAAGAAGAGGAGGTAGCCAAAGAGCAACTAACTGACGCTGACACCAAAGGTCAGAGTTCAACGTTATTGCTGATTCAACCATAGTAGCTTTGTAGTGAAACTAATTTTTAAAGGCTATTTTTAAATTAAGTTGGCTTTTATGCGTGTAAAATATAGTTGTTCAGGTCACCTGATGTTGAATCATATGCTAACAACATACTGATTATTTTATAAAAATATTGTTTTAATATAACCTGTGTCGGACAACCTTAAAGATATTTTCCCTTAATCTACCTTACTTTTATTCCTTTAGACTTTTCCTATGATTTAGGAGCATTAGAGATTTCATTGACCAGTATCTGTAATTACAAGAGATTCTGCTAAATAGCATTATAACACTGAATTTTTTTTTCTTTTTTTTTGCCCCCACCTAAGGATATACTACTTTTTTGAGTTGGAGTTTCGCTCTGTCACCAGGCTGGAGTGCAGTGGCACAGTCTTGGCTCACTACAACCTCTGCCTCCTGGGTTCAAGCGATTCTCCTGCCTCAGCCTCCCAAGTAGCTGGGATTACAGATGCCTGCCACCATGCCTGGCTAATTTTTGTATTTTGTTAATAGTGACAGGGTTTCACTGTGTTGGCCAGGCTGGTCTCGAGTTCCTGACCTCATGTGATCTGCCCACCTTGGCCTCCCGAAGTGCTGGGATTACAGGCATGAGCCACTGCATCTGACCAGGAAATCCTTTAATTGTAATTAATACTTTAGAATGAAAATACTACTGCTTAGATCTGACAGCTTTTACATCAGAGTTAAGTAAAATTTTACTTTTTTATTTTACTTATTAGTTTGAACTGGATAATTTGCTTTTAAGTTCTGTACACTTAACTATCTGGAGTCAGTGTATTGTACATGTTAGTGTAGGAATAATTCTTGGGGCAAGCCCTTTCATATTTTTAAAACAGTATGTTCATAATTTTGTTTAGGGTTTACCTCGTCAGAAGAAATGTTGAGCATTTCTATTAAGAGATTGATTTGGCCTCCTGAATAATACCCAGAACTTTGCCATCTATGAGATTTAGGACCAGAAACTTGATTAAACAGTACTTGAGTGTGTTGCGTAAAAATTCACAATAAGAAAGAACTGTTAGGAGACATCTTCATGAGAGAATATTGGTACAAAAAGATGGGACATTCTTCCAGTCAGATAGTTTTGTTGGCTTTAGATAATTCAAGCTCATCTTCCTTTATTCCTGGTCTCTGAAGCAACATGATATTGATGAGTATGCATCCGATGTTTGTTGCCTTTTGATTTTACAACCCGAGTTTAAGCAAAATATATTCTCTAGCTTGAGTGCTAACCACCATAGGTCCCTTATTAAGACCATATCAAGCAATATGACCCCTATTGTCATCTCAGATAATTTAGTCAATTAAATAATTCTTTTAGCTATTATATTTATTAATGGCCAAGAACATTATAGGGTTATTGATCAAATTCTGACAATACAAGACATAAAGCTGTATTTAATTCCAGATTTGAAACAAATGAATTTTGTAGTTTGGGAAGATAAAAGTGGAATAAAAAGGAAACAGTATGGGAAAATTAGCTAGTATAGAGGAAAAATAAGCAATGGTTGGTATTTGAATTGCCATTACACATTTTTTTTTTTTTTTTTTTTTTGAGACCCAGCCTCTCTCTGTCTCCCACGCTGGAGTGCAGTGGCGTGATCTCGGCTCACTGCAACTTCTACCTCCCGGGTTCAAGCAATTCTCCTGCCTCAGCCTCCTAAGTAGTTGGGGTTACAGGTGTGCACTAACACACCCAACTAATTTTTGTATTTTTAATACAGTCAGCGTTTCACCATGTTAGTCAGGCTGGTTTCAAACTCTTGCCCTTGTGATCAGCCCACCTCGGCCTCCCAAAGAGCTGGGATTACAGGTGTGAGCCACCACACCCTACCCAACCATTACACTTTCATGATTGATCTGTGAGTTTTTTTATAACTATTCTCTATATATGACTATGTATAAATATAAGATATAGCTCTCTAAGTAAGTATTCGCCACTAAATAAAAGTTTTAATGCTCTGTTTAAAAATACTTAGCCTGGGCAACATAGTGAGACCTCGTCTGTACAAAATATAAAACAAGGCTGGGCATGGTGGCACATGCCTGTAATCCCAGCATTTTGGGAGGCTGAGGATCACTTGAGGTCAGGAGTTTAAGACCATCCTGACCAACATGGTGAAACCCCATCTCTACTAAAAATACAAAAATCAGCCAGGTATAGTGGCACAGGCCTGAAATCCTAGCTACTTGATAAGCTGTGGCAGGAGAATCCTTGAACCCAGGAGGCAGAGGCTGCAGTGATCCAAGATTGGGACACTGCACCCCAGCCTGGGCAATAGAGGGAGACTCTGTCTCAATCAATCAATGAATCAATCAATAAAAGCCAGGTGTAGTGGTGCATGCCTATAACCCCAGCTACTTGGGAGGCTGAGGTGAGAGGATTGCTTGAGGCTGCAGTGATCTGTGATTGTGCCACTGTACGCCATCCTGGGACAGAGGAGAAATTTTAAAAAAGAAAATACTTATTTAAATGTTAGGGAGGAAAAAAAATTAAGTCTGGCATTTTTCACTCTTTTCTCACTTCCCTATTATTTACTGGCCACATTTTACATGGTTGGTGAAGATCACATAGCTAATAAGTGATGTAAGAGACTGCGCATTATTTCATTTAATTTTCATACTACTCTTGTATGGTACGTATTATTTTTTGCATTTTACATATAAAGAAAGGCTTAGTTTGAAGAAACATGGCTAATAAGAAAATGTTGGGATACAAGCTCAAGCCTAGAGACTCATTACAACTGTACTATATTGCTTCATAATATGGTAAAGAAGTTGAAATTTTGAATATTTGTTTACAGGCATTGCCTGTAAAATTATCTGCCTTTGAGAAGATCTAATTTCTTTGGCCCTTGGTCTCCCTGTTTTTATATCAAACCTGAGAGATTTTGACTAGCAGTTTAAAAAATCTTATATATAATACATCAGTTCCTCTCTTTAGTTTTATATCATGAACTAAAAAGCCCTTCTAAGTATGGGAACAAGAGCATCCTCTTTATATAGAATAGTTTTGTGTATTTGTTGTAGTATCATTGTCTAGTGTTAGAATTATAATCTCCTAATTCTAGATTATGATGATAATAACTGTATCTGTTGCAAATAGTCATAAAACACTGGTTATAGTTTAGCTTTATTCTCTTGGTGTGATATACCCAAGTGACTGTCACACTAAGCAAATCCTAGCATGATATTTATAGTTTCTTAAGAATGCCATATGATAGATAAAGAGCTAAAGAATATATTTTAATATATTTTACTTTAACACAATTAAAAATAGATTTCATTGGTTTTTCATTTCCTAAAGGCCTTTTTATAGCCTTTGTCCTAGGAAATTATAACTTTCTATAGATGGTATAGGTTGAATGTAGTGATTGCTGCAGGAAGAGAGCCAAAACACTTTTACTTTGTATCTAGGACTGTTTTTAATTTTGGAGTGCTCATTAATTAAGTTTGTTTGGCTTTATGTGAAGAATGAACATTGAGGAAATTTTAGGTCTAGTATTTTCCTGCTACAGAAAAATGTGATATCTGTCATTTGGGCTAAATTAAGTCTGGTAGGAATGACTTTTTGCATGTATGTAAATTTTATAGATAGCTTCTTCTGTGTGGCCCTGTGTAATAAATGCCATGAAATTGTTGATGACTGTAATCAGATATGATCACAGAGCTGCTTTTTTCCTTTAGTAAAGGACTGTTCTCTAAGGTTAATTTTGTCAGACTGTGAACTTTGGTAGGGGAGTCATATAGCAGAAGGCTAAAGAACCACAGAAGCAGATTAGCCTAGTGATTTTCCAACTCTAATCCAAGGCACCCTATAAGTTGTTCAGAAATTGTTTAGTGCCACTGCAGGATAGTTGGAAAGATGAAAAGGCAGAATTCTCATCTCCATATCTCACTTAAACAAGAAATCTCTTTTATATTGAACTTTGAATAAATATTTTTTGTTGAAGAATTTGAGAACTTCGGATCTAGACTAATTCCTTTAAGAAAAATGGGCCGGGCAGGGTGGCTCACACCTGTAATCCCAACACTTCAGGAAGCCAGGGCAGGCGGATCAGTTGAACTCAGGAATTTGAGACTAGCCAGGGCAATCTGGCAAAACCCATCCCTACAAAAAGTACAAAACTTAAGTGGGCATGGTGGCATGGGCCTTTAGTCCCAGCTACTGGGGAACCCAAGGTAGGAGGATGGCTTGAACCCTGAAGGCAGAGGTTGTCATGAGCTGAGATCGCAGCACTGCACTCCAGCCTAGGTGACAGAGTCAGACCCTGTCTCAAAAAGAAAAAGAAAAATGAAGCCCAGATTGAGTGACTTGTCTCAAGGGTACATTACTAGGCACTAGCATACCTAAGACTAGAATACACATTATCTGACTCTTAGTCTGAATCTGTATACACTGTACTGTGATGTTAACAGAAGGGCTTTTCATAGCTTGAAGCTTTCATCAATCTATGTATTATAATTAGGAATAATTGGATATACTAATGCTTTACATACATTTGTACCAGTACATTTATTGTTTAGTCCTATTTGTAAGCCAAGGATTGTTTCAAAGCTAAAGCAGTTTATTTAAAAAATTCAGGGAAATCTTCCTTTTCGTTTTTTTGTTTTTGTTTTTGAGACAGAGTCTTGCTCCATCACCCATGCTGGAGTGCAGTGGTGAGATCTCAGCTCACCACAATCTGTGCCTCCCGAAAGTTTAAGCAATTCTAATGTCTCAGCCTCCCGGGTAGCTGGGACTACAGACATGCACCACCACTCCCAGCTAATTTTTGTATTTTAGTAGAGATGGGATTTTACCATGTTGGCCGGGTGGGTCTCAAACTTCTGACCTCAGGTGATCAGCCCGTCTCACCCTCCCAAAGTGCTGGAATTATAGGCATGAGCCATGGCGCCTAGCCCCTATTGGTTGTTAGATTGGAAAATTTTCTAAATAAAAATGTGAAATTTTAATGAAGATAAATCAATAGTTAAGTGACAGTAGTGCCATCTTTAAGTGCTTTTAGCTCATTTTCTGTGATGATTTTGTGATGACTACAACCTATACTTTGTTATGACTTAATCTTAAAATATTCATAAAAGGGCAGGGCATGGTGGCTCATGCCCGTTAATTGCAGCACTTTTTAGTAGAGACAGGGGGAGGCCGAAAGTAGGTTGGTCACCTGAGGTTAGGAGTTTGGAACCAGCCTGACCAAAAAGGTGAAACCCCGTCTCTACTAAAAATACAAAAATTAGCCATGCATGGTGCCACATGCCTGTAGTCCCAGGTACTTGGGAGGCTGAGACAGGAGAATTGCTTGAACCCTGCAGGCAGAGGTTGCAGTGAGCCAAGATTGTGCCACTGCACCCCAGCCTGGGTGACAGAGTGAGACTCCGTCTCAAGGGAAAGAAAAAAAAAAAAACTCATAAAAGATTGGGGGTATCTTTAAATAGATTCCAAATTTCACAGTAGACTTTTCTAAGGTTATATTGAGTGAGAGAATTTGTTTTTAATTCTAAAGTGCATTTTATCTTTTGGGGGGATGTTTGTTTACATGTGATTGGTAATTTGGAAATTGTCTTTTCTGTTAAGTTACGAAAATGTCAGTGTGTAGTGGATGATTTAGGATTTATAGCTATAGGTGGCGATGAGGCAGATTGTGAATAATGCTTGTACCTAGTGTTTGCTCCTTTGTGGTTTTGAATGTTAAGCTGTTTGCTGTTTCTTTCATCACTTAAAACGGGCATTATTCCCAAATATTCAAGCTTTGATTTGCACTAGAATAAAGTATTTATTTCCTTAAAGATTTAACAGAGGCTTTGGATGAAGATGCAGACCCCACAAAATCTGCACTGTCTGCAGTTGCATCTTTGGCAGCTGCATGGCCACAGTTACACCAGGGTATGTGTGGGTTTCGTTTTTTTTTGTTTGGCTTTTTATTTTTAATTTTATAAAGGTACATTTACATTCCTTATTATTTACTGTTTATATTTTAAATGACTATTTCATTTTTAACAACTATAGGCTGCAGTTTGAAAAGTCTGGATCTTGATAGCTGCACTCTTTCAGAAATCCTCAGACTGCACATCTTAGCTTCAGGTGCTGATGTAACATCAGCAAATGCAAAGTACCGATATCAAAAACGAGGAGGATTTGATGCTACAGATGATGCTTGTATGGAGCTTCGTTTGAGCAATCCCAGTCTACTGAAGAAACTGTCAAGCACTTCAGTGTATGATTTGACACCAGGTAAGCTTTGCAAGTTGGAATTTGTATACCCTCCCCACTCCTACCCTCTTATGCCCAGAAAACTAAGGAGCTGATGAGAAATTTTACATGATAAATTAGTATTAAAAGAGAAGGAGAGAAAGCAAACTATTGTTACTATTCTTTTTTTTTTTTTTTTTTTTTTTTTTTTAAGGTAGTCTTGCTCTGTTGCCCAGGCTAGAGTGCAATGGCACGGTCTCAGCTCACTGCAAGCTCCGCCTCCCAGGTTCAAATGATTTTCCTGCCTCAGCCTCCTGAGTAGCTGGGATTACAGGTGCCCACCACCATGCCTGGGTAATTTTTGTATTTTTAGTAGAGATTGGGGTTTCACCATGTTGGCCAGACTGGTCTTGAACTCCTGACCTCATGATCCGCCCATCTTAACCTCCCGAAGTTCTGAGGTTACAGGCATGAGCCACTGCGCCAAGCCTGTTGTTATTCTTATTAACTTTAATTACTTATGATTGTCTTTATTTGGATTTTCTAATATTTTTAAATGTATGATTAGTCTTCTACATCTACTGAGTTTAAAAGGGTGAGAATTTGCTAGAAAATTAGCTTTCTCTTATATTTACTAGTATATCAGAAGTTTAAATCTAAATGGCTGCTAAATCCTGCCATTCACTTGAGGTATGAGAAACAGTATATAAGGTTAAGATGAAGCTATTTTTCACTTCCTTTTTTATTAAATTGCATATAGAAGTATAGAGTTTAATTTAGTATACTTCAGAGAACAATAAAGTAGAATACCTTAATTCCTAACACTTGTAGTGTTTATAATTTATGGTGGTATTTTTGTGTACTCATTGACAAGTAGCAGTTTACCTATTGTCATTTTTTAAAAAATTCATGTGATAATAATTTAGTATTGATTTGAACTTCAGTTACTTAGCCAAAAAATTAAAACTTGAGGGCTGGGCACAGTGGCTCATGCCTGTAATTCCAGCACATTGGGAGGCCAAGGCAGGCAGATCACCTGAGGTCAGGAGTTTGAGACCAGCTTGGCCAACATGCTGAAACCCCATCTGTACTAAAAATATAAAAATTAGCTGGGTGTGGTGCTGTGCACCTGTATGTAATCCCAGCTAATCGGGAGGCTGAGGCAGGAGAATTGCTTGAACCCAGGAGGCAGAGGTTGCAGTGAGCCCAGATGGTGCCACTGTACTCCAGCCTGGTTGACAGAGCAAGACTCCATCTCTAATAAATAAATTAATTAAAACTTGAAAAACAATTCTTTGTAATTGTAAAATTTCTCATGTTTACTGAAGTAGTATACAAAATAGACATTAGTATTTAAAATGCCTCATATATCAATAGCTGCTAAATTGGATTCAAAGTTACTTTTTTTTTTTTTTTTTTTTTTTTTGAGAGAGAGACAGTGTCTCACTCAGTCACCCTGGCTGGAATGCAGTGGCGTGATCTCGGCTCACCGCAACGTTCACCTCCTGGGTTCAAGTGATTCTCCAGCCTCAGCCTTCCTAGTAGCTGGGACTACAGGCATGTGTCACCACATCCAGCTAATTTTTACATTTTTAGTAGAGACCAGGTTTCACCATCTTGGCCAGGCTATTCTCAAACTCCTGATCTCAGGTGACCTGCCTGCTTTGGCCTCCCAAAGTGCTAGGGTTACAGGGGTGAGCCTGGCCTATAGGTGCTTTTTTCTGAAGACATGTCATTGACATGTTTGAGAAACTACTCCCTATTCTTTATTAGGCATTTTTGCATTGAGCCACAAATTTTAAAATTTCAAATACAATTCATTTGTATTGATTGATAATACAGAAGTATTTACCAATTTTTGACAGGAGAAAAAATGAAGATACTCCATGCTCTCTGTGGAAAGCTACTGACCCTCGTTTCGACTAGGGATTTTATTGAAGATTATGTTGATATATTACGACAGGCAAAGCAGGAGTTCCGGGAGTTAAAAGCAGAACAGCATCGAAAAGAGAGGGAAGAAGCAGCTGCTAGGTAAGAGATAATTGCAATAATTTTGTTTATGAAAGCTGTTTCTTTCTTTGCATTTAAAACCGTATTTCACATGGTGCTATAATGCGGCATTGGCTTATACTGATGTTTGATGGCTTTACTAAGCTTATGAATGAGGCTGAGGCCAGACAGGCGGATCACTTGAGGTCAGGAGTTCAAGACCAGCCTGGCCAACATAGTGAAACCCCATCTCAATTAAAAATACAAAAATCAACTGCACGTGGTACATGTCTGTAATCCCAGCTACTTGGGAGGTTGAGACACGAAAATCACTTGAACCTGGGAGGCAGAGGTTGCAGTGAGCTGAGATCACAACACTGCACTCTAGCCTGGGCAGCAGAGTGACACTGTGTCTCAAAAAAAAAAAAAAAAAAAAGAGCTTATGAATGATTACTACATTATAGTTTTATAATAACATTTGGGGCACTTGCTATGATTAAAGGCAAGGTGCTAAAAGTGAAAAGTATATGTGTATCAGATAGACTACAATATTTCATTTTAACTTTTAGAATCCGTAAAAGGAAGGAAGAAAAACTTAAGGAGCAAGAACAAAAAATGAAAGAGAAACAAGAAAAACTAAAAGAAGATGAGCAAAGAAATTCAACGGCAGACATATCTATTGGGTATGGTTTGAATCACAATGCTCACATGCTTTACCATACATAAAAATAAAAATCAGATACGTTAAATTGTAAAAATGCTTTCAGATTTTTAGAAAAGTTGCCTTTTTATTATAGGTACATGATAATTTCCCAGAAAAACACTCAATAGGCTATTTTTAACCAATAATATATTTCTCTCTCCCCTCCACCAATATCACGGGTGTACACTGTATTTCACAGAGTTTTCTGAGTGTTACAGAGGAACAGGGTTGAGATTGGTTGTTTTTTGGTAGATGATAAAGGAGAGAAGATAACAGCATCTTAAGTAATTTAGAGACTGCCCAAGTATGTTATTGCATTTTAGAATATTTGGGATGGAATTCTCTATGAAAACAAGTAGGAATTTAACAGAAATAATCTTTTTTATGAAATCTGCAAAGGAAAGTTCTGAAAAAATTCAATATTCCAAAATTAGTATATTGACTTTGACTTTTTAATACTTGCATGTAAAAGTACCCATTAATAAGCCTTATGATCTTAGGTCACAAACTTGCAATAGAAGAAAATACTTGCAAATCATATATCTGATAAGGGACTTGTATCCAGAATGTAAAAGAATTCTTAAAACTCAACAATAAAAATCTGAAAGATTCAGAATAGGGAGTTAATTTTTTAAATGTCAAAAAATAAGGAAGAAATAATAATAATAAAAATTTTTAAAAACAACCCAATTGAAAAGTGAGCAGTAGGCTGAGCACAGTGGCTCACATCTGTAATCCCAGCACTTTGGGAGGCCAAGGCGGGCGGATCACAAGGTTAAGAGATTGAGACTATCCTGGTCAACGTGGTGAAACCCCATCACTACTAAAAATACAAAAATTAGCTGGGCATGGTGGCATGTGCCTGTACTCCCAGCCACTTGGGAGGCAGAGGCAGGAGAACTGCTTGAACCTGGGAGGCGGAAGTTGTGATGAGCCAAGATCGTGCCATCGCACTCCAGCCTGGGCAACAAGAGTGAAACTGTTTCAAAAATAATAATAATAATAATAAACAATAGATTTGAATAGACATTTCTCCAAAGAAGAGATACAATAAGTACATGAGAAGATGCTCAACATCATTAATCATCAGGGAAATGCACATCAAAACCACAGTAAAATACTACTTCATACCCACTAGGCTGGCTATAATCAAATTAACAAAGAATAACAAGTTTTGGTGAGGACTTGAAAAATCAGAACTCTCATACATTATTGGTGGGAATGAAATGATGCAGCTACTTTGGAAAACAGTTTGGCAGTTCTTCAAACAATTAAACCATTTGTTACTGTATGACCCAGCAATTGCACTCCTAGGTATGTAGCGAAAGAATTAAGAGCGTACCTTCACCCAAAAACTTAGACACAAATGTTCATAGCAGCATTATTCCTAATAGCCAGAAGTGATAACAACCCAAATGTCCATCAGTTGATGAATGGATAAACAAATGATGTATCTCTTCCATGGGCTGTCCAAACAGGAGACTATTATTCAACAATAAAAAGGAATGAAGTTCTAATGCAGGCTATAATGTGAATGAACTTTGAAAACATTCTAGTTAAAGAAGCTGGTCACCGCCAGGTGCGGTGGCTCATGCCAGCATTTTGGGAGGCTGAGATGGGCAGATCACCTGAGGTCAGGGTTCAAGACCAACCTGGTCAACATGGTGAAACCCCATCTCTACTGAAAATAAAAAAAATTGTCAGTCATGATAGCTCATGCCTATAATCCCAGCACTTTGGGAAGCCAAGGTGGGTGGATCACCTGAGGTCAGGAGATAGAGACCAGCCAGACCAACATGGAGAAACCCCGTCTTTACTAAAAATACAAAATTAGCCAGGCATGATGGCACATGCCTATAATCCCAGCTACTCAGAGGCTGAGGCGTGAGAATTGCTTGAACCTGGGGAGGTGGAGGTTGCAGTGAGCCGAGATCACACCATTGCACTCCAGCCTGGGCAACAAGAGCGAAACTCTGTCTAAAAAAAAAAAAATTAGCTGAGCATGGTGGTGAACGCCTGTAGAGGCAGGAGAATTCCTTGAGCCCTGGAGGTGGAGGTTGCCCTGAGCCGAGATCGTGCTCCAGCCTGGGCAACATGAGACTCCATCTCAAAAAATAAAAATAAAACAAAAAAGACGCTAGTCACAAAAGACCACATGTTGTATGATTCCATTTATATGAAATGTCCAGAAGAAAGCAAATCAGTAGAGAGTTGGATGCATATTTGCCAGGGGCGGCAGGAAAGAGGAAATGGGAAATGACTACTAATGAGTATGGAGTTTTTCCTTTGGTATGATGAAAATGTTCTGGAATTGGACAGTGGTAATGATTGGGCAAACTTGTGAATACACTAACAACCACCAAATTGTACACTTTAAAATGGTGATTGTTATAGTATATAAGCTCAATTTTTTTTTAAAAAAGTAACATCGTATGGATTTCATGTCTTCATATTTTTAAAGTATTCATTCAGCCCCACTTATTTACATTATCCCTGGCTCTCCTACATTAGAGCTTGCAAAACCTGACTTTGGATTTAGAACATAATGGTGGAATTCATTTCAAGGTTTATATAATTTTGTTTTGTTTTTAGTAAAAGGTGAAAGATTTATACCATCTGAAGAGAAACCAGAGTATATAATTTTAGTTTTAATTTGAATAACATAATAAATTAAATATACATATTGTGTTCATTCTGGCTGTTCAGTATTTCTGAATTTCTCTCCTCCACTATTTGTCATTTTCTCTCCTTCCTACTCTAAGCCACCATCATGGCCTAGCCAGCCACCTAGACCACTACTGATCTGTTACTATTACTGGTTTCTTTACTGATCTCCCCTCTTCTACTTTCTTTCCTAGGAAGATTTTTCACAGTGGCTATAGCACTTTCTAATATTATTTCCCTTTTCTAAACTCTTCCGGTTTTTTCTTATTGTTTTTTGGATAAGGCCTTACAAGGCCCAGCCTAATCTGACCCTTCCTTTTTTTCTCATCTATCTCTTGAATTACTGCTTTCTCCTTTACAGTTTTCTTAAAATTATAAGCTCCTCCCTATCCTCTTGAGCTCTGTGCCATTGCATATGTTATTCCTCTGCAGCACACACCTCCCCATCTCCCTGGTCTCACAGTGTAAAATGTCACTTCTTCAAGCCAACCCTTTTGACCGCTAAGGGTCAGTTTCATTCTCCTTGAAATGTTTTCACAGTACCT
Source organism: Sapajus apella (assembly GCF_009761245.1). Taxonomy (NCBI): domain Eukaryota; kingdom Metazoa; phylum Chordata; class Mammalia; order Primates; family Cebidae; genus Sapajus; species Sapajus apella. The sequence goes on from NW_022436990.1 coordinate 8,220,791, forward strand.
TGAACTTCTCTTGTTTTAGTACTTATTACATATTTTTAAAATGATCTGTGTAATTATCTGTTTTCTCTGCAAGATCATAAACTGTGTCATGTTGTTCATTACTTCCTAAATCTATAATGCCTGGTACCTCATAAGCAGTAAATATTTCATAAATGAAATCATATATTCATTAGTAAATGTCATCTTTGTTTTTATTGTAAAGGGAGGAAGAAAGGGAAGATTTTGATACTAGCACTGAGAGCAAAGACATAGAGCAAAAGGAATTAGATCAAGATATGGTCACTGAAGATGAAGATGACCCAGGATCACATAAAAGAGGCAGAAAGGGTAATACTGAAATTTCTTAACAGCATTCTTGTTTGTTTGTTTTTAACTGATAAAGCATTTTATTAATTCAGCTCCTCTGAAATATATTGCTTTCATTTGTGATTCTGGGCTGTGTTTATTTCTAAATGCCCACCTCATGGCTGTGCCAAGTTGTAAAAATGTGTTATGAAGTGTTAGTACATTCATGATTGGATCATTATTTACACGTCATTTATACTTTAGAAAGAAGAGACAATATGCCTATGTCTTTAATAAGACAGTTTCTCATAACTTCAATTTTTGGCTAGTCAGCAGTTTTGTTGAATATTTACATTCACTGCTTTATTTGGGCCAAATAGAAATTTGTATTCAGCATGCACTGGATGCCTCCTGTGTGCTAGAGATATAAAGATCAATAATGCTCATAATTGGTATCATATTGCTGAAAATGGAAATCTCTCCTACCTTAAAATTATTTTATAAATTGCTAGATCAAAGCAAATACATCTTTTAAAAGCCGTTGATACAAATTTATTTTGAGGATCCTTAACCAATCATATTTAATGACTATCCAAGGAAATCCTTAAGTTAATTCTGTGCCTATAATTTGGATGGGATCTTTTTTTCTGTATTTTTTGCTAAATGGTTACTCTTAAGTAGATGGAAAATTTCCTGTATCATGGAACCTGTATTGTCTGATTACAATGCAATTGATTTCTAAAGCAAACCTAATATGATTAGAGCTTTACAACATACTTCTAAATATTGGGTCAATGGAGAAACCATAACAGAAACTAAAAAATATTTAAAACTAATCATTACTGCGTATTAACACTTGTTGGATACAGTCCCTCTACTTAGGGGGAAATGTATAGCTTTAATACATACTAGAAAAGGTGAAACACAAATTGAGCTAGACATTTAAGGAGATAGTGGGGGAAAAGAATAACGCCCCCAAGTTAGAAGGAAGTAATACATAAGAGTAGAAATAGAAAATAAAAATATAGTAGGGCCAAGTGCAGTGGCTCACACCTGTATTCCCAGCTGTCTGGGAGACTAAGGCTGGCGGATTGTTTAAGCTCAGGAGTTCAAAAATTGGCCTTGGCTACATGGTGAAACCCCCTCGCTACAAAAAGTACCCCAAAAAATATGCTGGGCATGGTGGCATGCACCTGTAGTCCCAGCTACTCAGCAGGCTAAGTGAGAAGGTCACTTGAGCCTGGGAGGTCAAGGCTACAGTGAGGCCCGATCGCGCCACTACACTCCAGCCTGGGCAAGAGAGCAAGACCCTTTCCCAAAAAAAATAAAATAAAAATATAATAGAGAACAACAAATCCAAAAGTGTGTTATTTTAAGAAAGACACAAACTAGACAAACGTTTGTTGAAATTGATTTTTATAAAGAGGGAGATCATAATAAAATCAGGGCTGAAAGGGGAGCAACATAACTATAGATAGAGTAGGAATTTAAAGGAGATAATATATAATTTTTTGATAATAAATTTGAAAATATATGCAAAAATAAAATCCTAGAAAAATACAAATTATCAAAATGGATTTATAAAGAAATTCTTTAATGTGGATGGTCTTAAACCATTAAAGGACTTGAATCAATGCTAAAATTTTTTTGCAGAGAAAACATCAGTACTAGACAACTTTATGAGTGAATCCTGTCACATTTTTTAAAAAGCAGATAATTCCAATCTTACACAGACTCTTTCAAGCAAAAGAAAGAAGGAAAAAACACTTCCCAACTATCAAACCAATCTGACAACAACCAAAACAACAGAGAAATTTAATTCCAACATATTATCAAAGTCAAAGCAGATTATCAGGGGTCCAAGCTCTTTCTATCTTGTTGGTACTGCCATCCTTAGGGTTTTTCTGCCCTTCTCATGTTCCAGAATGATTTATCACTATGTCTGCATTCTAGCTAGTTGGAAGTGGGTAGGAAGAAAGGGAAGCACAGCCCAGAGGTTACATACAATGCTTCTGATTCTGTATCTTTGAACAAAAGTTTTTCATGTAGTCATGCCTACTATGGGAAACGTCCTTTTGGGTTGCTAATTGCCCAGCTAAAAACAAGTGGTTCTATTACCTTACACCAGGAATTAGTAAATAACAGTTTGTATGCCAAATCTGGCCTGCCCCATTTTTTTTTCTTGTTGTTGTTTTTTGAGACGACGTCTTGCTGTGTTGCCCAGGCTGGGGTGAAGTGGTGCCATCTTGGCTCACTGCAACCTCTGCTTTCCGGGTTCAAGCAATTCTCCTGCCTCACTCAGCCTCCCAAGTAGCTGGCATTACAGGCACATGCTACCACACCTGGCTGAGTTTTGTATTTTTAGTAGAGATGGGGTTTCACCATGTTGGTCAGGCTGGTTTCAAACTCCTGGCCTCATATGATCCACCTACCTCGGCCTCCCAAAGTGCTGGAATTACAGGTGTCAGCTACCTCGCCCAGCCCTACCCTGCTATAAGCTAAAAAGGATTTTTCCTTTTTTTTTTTTTTTTTTTACAGCCTATCATGGGACCCTTTTTTTTTTTTTTTTTTTTTTTTTTGGAGACACAGTGTCACTCTATCCCCCAGGCTGGAGTGCACTGGTGTGACTTGGCTCACTGCAACCTCCACCTCCTGGGTTCAAGCGATTCTCATGCCTCAGCCTCCCAAGTAGCTGGGATTAGGGATTACAGGCGCTTGCTACCGCACCTAGCTAATTTCTGTATTTTTAGTAGAGATGGGATTTCACCATGTTGGCCAGGCTGGCCTCGAACTCCTGACCTCAGGTGATCCACCCACCTCGGCTGTAATCCCAAAGTGCTGGGATTACAGGCATGAGCCACCACACTCAGCTGGATTTCTACATTTTAAATGGTGGAAAAAAAAAGAAGAATGCTACTTTGTGATAAGTGAAAATTATATGAAATTCACATTTCACTGTCCATAAATAGTAATATTGAACCAAAGCCATGCTCATTGTCTACGTGTTGCCTGTGACTGCTTTGGGCCACAATAGTGGAACTGAATAGCTGCGAAGACCGTAAGATCCACAAAGACAAATATTTATAAGCTAGTCCTCTCCAGAAGTAGTTTGCTGTGATTCCTGCCATAGAGGAAGGACTGGGATGACTACTGAAGGATAACTAACATACTCTACTGTAGTTACCAGCATGGAAATTACAGATTTTGCATGCCCCTTTAGATATAACTATATTGATTTTTTACTAACAGAGTGTTAGTAACACCAGTCATGTTGGATTAGGGCCCCACCTTTATGACCTTAATTACCTCCTTAAAGATTCTATCTCCAAATACAGTCACATTGGAGGTTAGGGCTTCAGTGGGGAGGGCACACAGTTTAGTCCATAAAACCTAATAACTTGGGGTAACTTTGTATCTCATATTTTTCTAATGGAAATTTGAAATATACTGATTATGAAACATTTTATTTTAACTATAGGGAAAAGAGGACAAAATGGATTTAAAGAATTTACAAGGCAAGAAGAGATCAACTGTGTAACAAGAGATCCTCTTACTGCTGATGAGGAAGAAGCATTAAAACAGGAACACCAACGAAAAGAGAAAGAGCTCTTAGAAAAAATCCAAAGTGCCATAGCCTGTACCAATATCTTTCCCTTGGGTCGTGACCGCATGTATAGACGATACTGGATTTTCCCTTCTATTCCTGGACTCTTTATTGAAGAAGATTATTCTGGTCTTACTGAAGACATGCTGTTGCCTAGACCTTCATCATTTCAGAATAATGTACAGTCTCAAGATCCTCAGGTATCCACTGAAACTGGAGAGCCTTCGATATCTGAATCTACCTCCAACATTGACCAAGGTCCATGTGACCATTCTGTGCAGCTGCCAAAACCAGTGCATAAGCCAAATCGATGGTGCTTTTACAGTTCCTGTGAACAGCTAGACCAGCTTATTGAAGCTCTTAATTCTAGAGGACATAGAGAAAGTGCCTTAAAAGAAACTTTGTTACAAGAGAAAAGCAGAATATGTGCACAGCTAGCCCGTTTTTCTGAAGAGAAATTTCATTTTTCAGGTAAATTTTCAATGAAAATTTTTTTTAATTTTTTTTCCTCCCTCTAATCTCTGGTCATTCAGGATGAAGCATTTTTTCAAGCTATTAGAAATACATTTACAACACCTCATCTTTAATTTAGGTTATCCTCTTAGTTTGCAAGTTAGAGTTTAGGAATGTATTTCTTTATAGAAACAAGATTATCTAAATTCCACTGGCTTATATTTGAATTATGAGGAACACATCTATGGTATAACAAGATACATATTCTTCCTGATCTCCTTATTCCTTGGTCAGCAGACTCTGAAAGCCAAGAATAGACTTTAAGGCTGCCATCAATTTTGGACAGATTATGGAGACTGAGGTTACTCATTAAGGGTTTTGACTGAGAGTCCAGGGAGAAGTTCCACTAATGATCACTTCTTTGGACCTTGGCTGCAAGGGCAGGTTGGAGAGCAGCATTTCCTGTTTGATGGTTCGTCTGTTGATGACAAATAAGATAAAGCAGTAAGGCATTTTTAGATGTGAGTTTTTGTATTAATAAATGGGAGTCTCTAGGTAAAGAATTGCTTACTTGTTTCCTGTGGGGGAGAAAATAGAGCTAAAAACATTTTAATTAAAATAAATTTTTAAAAAGAATTGCTTAAAATTTAGGGGTATGTTACCATGACTACTTTAGTTTTTTTTTTCAGGATTAAAAACTACAGATCACAATTCTTTTTTTGTTATTTATTTATTTATTTATTTATTTATTTCGAGACAGTTTCACTCTTGTTACCCAGGCTGGAGTGCAATGGTGCGATCTTGGCTCACCGCAATCACCGCCTCCTGGGTTCAAGCAGTTCTCCTGCCTCAGCCTCCCGAGTAGCTGAGACTACATGTGCATGCCACCACGCCTGGCTAATTTTGTATTTTTAGTAGAGACAGGGTTTCTCCATGTTGGTCAGGCTGGTCTCGAACTCCCGACCTCAGGTGATCTGCCCACCTTGGCCTCCCAAAGTGCTGGGATTACAGGTGTGAGCCACCACACACAGCCATTTATTTTTTTGAGACAGAATTTCACTCTTGTTGCCCATGCTTAAGTGCAATGGTACGGTCTCAGCTCACTGCAACCTCTGCCTCCCAGGTTCAAGTATTTCTCCTGTCTCAGCCTCCCAAGTAGCTGGGATAGCAGGTGCCTGCCACCAGGCCCAGCTAATTTTTTGTATTTTTAGTAGAGATGGGGTTTCTTTGTTGAAAGATACAGGATCAAAGCATTGTGTATACCCTCTGGGCTGCGCTTCCCCTTCTTCCTACCCACTTCCAACTAGCTAGAATGCAGACATAGAAATAAATCATTCTGGAACCTGAGAAGGGCAGAAAAACCCTAAGGATGGCAGTACCAACAAGATAGAAAGAGCTTGGACCCCTGATAATCTGCCTTGACTTTGATAATATGTTGGAATTAAATTTCTCTGTTGTTTCGGTTGTTGTCAGATTGGTTTGATAATTGGGAAGTGTTTTTTCTTCTTTCTTTTGTGTTTCATTATGTTGGCCAGGCTGGTCTTGAACTGCTGACCTCAAGTGATCCACCTGCCTTGGCCTCCCAAAGTGCTGGGATTACAGGCATGAGCCACTGTGCCTGGCCATTGTTGAGCATCTTTTCATGTGCTCATTGGCAATTTGTATATCTTTCTTAAATATCTTTTCAGATCCTTTGCCCATTTGTAAATTGGGTTGTCCTTTTATTGTGCTGTAAAAGTTCTTTATATATTCTGGATACAAGGGCTTTATTTATTTAGAGACAGAGTCTCGCTGTGTTGCCCAGGCTGGAGTACAGTGGCATAATCATAGTTTCACTGCAGACTCAAACTCCTGGGCTCAAGCAATCCTGCCTCAGTCTCCTGAATAGCTGTACAAGGGGCTTTATAAGATAAATTATATTCATTCATTCATTCATTCATTCATTTGTGGCACTTGGGGATTTACAGAGCACTTTTATATCCATTTATTTCAAGATCATAACAATTACATGGAATAATTGTAGTTTTTTAATAAGAAAATCATGATAAAAGTATTTGATTACTGTTTCAGACAAACTGCAGCCCGATAGCAAACCAACATATAGTCGGGGAAGATCTTCCAGTACGTATGATCCATCTCAGATGTCTGCAGAAAAGCAACTTGAATTGAGGCTGAGAGATTTTCTTTTAGATATTGAAGATAGAATCTACCAAGGAACATTAGGAGCAATCAAGGTTTGTACCTGGTCACCTTTTTAATATGTCTAATCTGCTTGGTCCAGAATTTTGGTCATATTTGTTGTCTACATGACATAGATAAGGCATATGTGTTTTGAATAAACACCAGAGAGTGATAAATTTTTTATGAAAACTAACTTTATTTCCCTGCATCAAAATATTTTTTATAAGATTTTCATCATATGTTGAAATGTATAAGGATATTTTCTTCTTCCTTGACTAGCCCCTGCCTTCTCTGCTGAGTCATTCATTTGTTGGTATCTTTGTCACCTTTTTAAAATCTGTAATTCATGGCTGATAATGTATTCTGTTCATGCCTTTGCCCTCATCGGCCACTTTTTTGCTGCTATCAAGTGACCAATCTGAGAACTGTTTGTGATGTATTTATACAGAAAGTAAGGTTTTCATCTATGAAGAATATGAATTCCAGTTTGGCCACTTAGTAACCTAATTTTTAGATCCCTTTTTAATTCATAATCATTTCTAAAATATCCATGAATTGATTTTATATGTATATTGAACGTCATACCTCTCAGAAACAATATATTCCATTTTTCATGGTTAGTAAGTTTGAATTTTGTTACAGGTTACAGATCGACATATCTGGAGATCAGCATTAGAAAGTGGACGGTATGAGCTGTTAAGTGAGGAAAACAAGGAAAATGGGATAATTAAAACTGTGAATGAAGATGTGGAAGAGATGGAAATTGATGAACAAACAAAGGTCATAGTAAAAGACAGGTACAAAAGGATTTTTTCCAAAGTAACCATTACTTTTCTTTGCCATGTTTTTTTTGTTTTTGTTTTTTGTTTTTAAGTATGTTGCCTTTTCTTATTTTTAAAACTTGTCATGAAGACCACTGGAATAATCATTTTCCAAAACTCAGGATCTTTGTTACTCCACTTTGTACTAATCCAACCAAAAGACAGTTTATTAGAATAATGATAATTTCTCAAGAGTATTTTTTTAAATATTTGAACTTAAGGTTTTATTAATTTCAGAAAGTACCTGTACTATCTTTTTTCTTTTCCGTAGGGAAACTTAGTAAATTGGTAAATTCTGGTAGACTTAAATATTGTTTGAGCCAGGCAAGATGGCGTGGGCCTATAGTCTCAGCTACTCCGGAGGCTGAAGCAGGGAGACTGCTTGAAGCCAGGAGTTGGAGACCAGCCTGGGCAACATAGTGAGAGATCCTGTCTCTTTTTAAAAAAAGAAAAAAAAAATTTTTTTTTAAATTAGCTGGGCACGGTGGCATGCACTTGTTTTTGTTTTTGTTTGGGGGGGGTGGGGCGGAGTCTTGCTCTGTCGCCAGGCTGGAGTACAGTGGCTCAATCTCAGCTCACTACAACCTCCAACTCCCTGATTCAAGTAATTCTCCTGCCTCAGCCTCCTGAGTAGCTGGGATCACAGGCACCACCATGCCCAGCTAATTTTTTGTATTTTTAGTACAGACAGGGTTTCACCGTGTTGGCCAGGATGGTCTCAATCTCCTGACCTCATGATCCACCCACCTCGGCCTCCCAAAGTGCTGGGATTACAGGTGTGGGCCACCACCACTGGCTGGCCTGCACTTGTAGTCCCATCGTCTCCAGCTTTGTATCCCAGGACTTCAAAGCTGCAGTGAGCTAATAATGATTGTGCCACTCTACTCCAGCCTGAGCAACAATGAGACCTCTTCTCTAAATAAATATATAAGTATTAAATATTATTAATAACATATCCATATATCTATAGATACTTTTTTTTTTCAAGATTATTTTGGATATTATGTGCCTTTAAGCAGTTTGTCATCTAGAAGGGAACAGTGGAGATACATGAGGCTAGCATTACATTTACTAGAACGGGGTGCTGATAGAAGGTTATATCCCATGCAAATGAAGTACATGGGAGAGCTACTTGTCTTAGGGGAACATGGGAGATAGTAAAGGAAGTACGAGAGGCAGTGACCACAAAGCTGAACCCTAAAGTTGAGGAAAATAGGACACTGGGAAGAAAAACCATGTACAAAGGCTTTGAGTGAATGAATTTGCACTTCAACGTGATCATTTTAAGCCAGGTGTGTTGGGGCTCATGCCTGTAGTCCCAGCACTTTGGGAGGCTGGGGCAGGTGGATCACGAGGTCAGGCATTCGAGACCAGCCTGGCCAACATAGTGAAACCCCATCTCTACTAAAAATACAAAAAAATTAGCTGGGCATGGTGGCAGACGCCTGTGATCCTAGCTACTTGCAAGGCTGAGGCTGGAGAATCGCTTGAATCTGGGAGGCAGAGGTTGCAGGGAGCTGAGATCGTGCCACTGCCCTCCAGCCTGGCAACAGTGCCAGACTCCATCTCAAAAAAAAAAAAGTGATTATTTTCACTGGAATGTGGAGATTTAATGAAGAGGGAGCAAGACTGGAGGTTAATGAACTAGTTAGGTAGCAATAAATCTACCCAGCAGTTTGAAGCAAGAAAAAATGTTGAAACAAGAGAAATAGAGATAAGCTGCCCAAGATACTTAGGCTTTAAGACCTATTACAATGTCACCTCTCTCAAACCTTTCCCATAAGCCTTCCCTCTTCTACTTTCTCTCCTTCAAATATTTACCGTTAGTCCTTCTAAATGAATCTCCCTTCCCTACTAGTTGGCTGTAGCTCCTTGAGATTGAGGAAGTGATTTTTTTACAAAGGTGGAAATAAGCATTTGAATCAATGAATGGGCTCAAGTTATAATTAATATTGTTTTTAAGTACCATAAACTCTTAAATGTTTTAATTGTAGACTTTTGGGGATAAAAACAGAAACTCCAAGTACTGCATCAACTAATGCCAGTACTCCACAATCAGTGAGCAGTGTGGTTCATTATCTGGCAATGGCACTCTTTCAAATAGAGCAGGGCATTGAGCGGCGTTTTCTGAAAGCTCCACTTGGTAAGTATCTGTTTTTATTTCAAAATATAAGTTATAAGTAATTTTGAGTTGCCCTTTAATTAATAGAACTTTATTGGCTGACATAATCAAATTGATAAACTAATCTTAAAAACTTGAGATTATGTTTTCATTTTTAAATTAGTTATTTTAAGTGAGGTTTATTTTTAAAATAATACAGTCTTTTGTGAAGAGTTTCATTAAAAGAAAGATTACCAGCTAGGCACAGTGGCTCATAACTGTAATCCCAGCACTTTGGGAGGCTGAAGTGGAATTCCTTCAGCCCAAGAGATTTAGACCAGCCTGGGCAACATATAGCAAGAACTCCATCTCTACTAAATTAAAAAAAGAAATTAGCCAGGCCTCATGGTATACACCTGTAGTCCCAGCCACTGGAGGAGTCTGATGTGGGAGGATTGCATGAGCCCAGGAATTTGAGGTTACAATGAGCTATGACTATACCATTGCACTGTGCCCTAGGTGACAGTGTAAGACCCTATCTCTTTAAAAGAAAAAAAAGACCACCAAAACCTATAACTAGTCAGACCTTGAATAATCAAAGATTATGTGTAACTTTTTTTTTCTGTTATTTAAAAGAGAACCCCAAATAAATGACTGAAAAGATTACCATTTGGGGCATAGTTTAATGATAAGGGTCACTGTGACCCACATGCTATATAAGAAGTGCTAAATTAGAAATACCAAGTTTTAAAAGAAACGCAAATGAGGAAATGCTCTATACTTTATAGTGAGGAATAATACTATATGTATCACTTTTTGGCAATTTAGGAAATTATTGGGTTTTTAGGGACTAATCGAGGAACCTAATCATTATGTTTTTGGAAAATACCTGTTTCAGAATTCTAAAATTCTTTTTGAGATGTTTAACTTATAACTCATCATATTGAGATATTTATATTGTAAAGGGATCATGGAAGAAATAACCTTCTTAAGTCATATCTTTTTGGTTCACATTGAAAGAACTACCTGAATTGACTAAAATCCTTAAATAATTTTTTGGGCTGGGAGTGGTGGCTCCACTTTGGGAGGCGGAGGCGGGTGGATCACTGGAGGTCAGGAGTTAAAGACGAGCCTAACCAACATGGTGAAACCCTGTCTCTGCTAAAAATACAAAATTAGCTGGGTGTGGTGGCACATGCCTGTAATCCCAGCTACTTGGCAGGCTGAGGCAGGAGAATCACTTAAAGCTAGGAGGCGGAGGTTGCAGTAAGCCAAGACTGCACCACTGTACTCCAGCCTAGGCAATAAGAGCGAAACTATATCTCAAAAAAATAAAAATAAATAAAAATAATTTTTTTTTTTTTTTTTGAGACGGAGTTTCACTCATGTTATCCAGGCTGGAGTGCAATGGCGCGATCTCGGCTCACCGCAACCTCCGCCTCCTGGGTTCAGGCAATTCTCCTGCCTCAGCCCCCTGAGTAGCTGGGATTACAGGCACGCACCACCATGCCCAGCTAATTTTTTGTATTTTTAGTAGAGACGGGGTTTCACCATGTTGACCAGGATGGTCTCGATCTCTTGACCTCGTGATCCACCCGCCTCGGCCTCCCAAAGTGCTGGGATTACAGGCTTGAGCCACCGTGCCCGGCAAAAATAATTTTTTAATAATATTAAGTATTAGAACAAAGTTTTCATAAATAGACAATGTAATCAGAGCGGTTTTGAAATGTGAATATATTTGTAAACTTTTCAATTGAAGAGTTTGTGGCCAGTATCTCATTAAGTCTGTTCACACTTTTATAAATTGATAATCCTTCCATAAGCTTAATAATGCACTGACCACATTGAAAGTAACAATTATAAGAAATAAAATATGTATAATCAAACAGACACAAGAACAGAAACCCAAACACCACATATTCTCACTCATAGGTAGGTGTTGAACAATGAGAACACGTGCACTCAGGGAGAGAAGCATCATATACGGGGGGCAGTTGCAGGGGTAGGGGAGAGACAGCAGGGGGTGGTGAGGGAGGGGAGGGTGGGGGGGATATCATGGGGAGAAATGCCAGATATAGTATGCACCTAAAGTTAAATAAATAATTTAAAAAAAAGAAAAGAAATAAAATACGTGTAATTACAGCTCCCAAAGGTGTTAGAGTTGGTATTTGCTGTTACTTTTATTTCCCAGTCTTCAGTGTGCCTTAGTATTTTCTTTGTCTAAATCCAGTTATGCGTACAAGGGATCATTCTGTTTATTACAATCACATATTAATACACAATTACCTCAATTAAAATTTCAATTTAAAATTATTTGTAAATCATGCAGCTTTTATAAATGTAAGATACTGCTACTAACACTATGATTCCAAAAGAGTAAAAGAATAAGACGCAATACTGCTTATTTTCCCACATCTGAAATTTTCATTAAAGTTTTTTATAAGTTGAAGGGGGGAGATCAGATTGATAGTTTAGTGTATCTGTGTTTTCATCTGCACATCTCATTAAATATTTAGACAAAGAAAAAGATTAATACTGAGAGGTATTAAACTTTTCTAGTAGGTTATATGAGAGATACTGTTCCTTATGCTGGTTTGTATACAGTGATTTTTCAAACATTAATTTCATCCCAAAAGATAGAAAATTATAATTCAGGGCCAGGCGCAGTGGCTCACACCTGTAATCCCAGCACTTTGTGAGGCTGAGGTGGGTGGATCATCTGAGGTCAGGAGTTTGAGACCAGCCTGACCTACACAGAGAAACACTGTCTCTACTAAAAATACAAAATTAGCCAGGCATGATGGTCCACAGCTGTGATCCCAGCTACTAGGGAGGCTGAGGCAGGAGAATCGCTTGAAAACCCTGTAGTGAGCTGAGATCACGCCACTGTACTCCAGCTTGGGCAACAAGAGCAAAACTCTGTCTCAAAAAAAAAAAATTATAATTCAGGGTCTTAAGAAATAAGTGAAATAAGAAAAGTTTGTTACTTTGGCAGTGTCAAAGTTAAATTTTGGTCAAAGTCAAATGTTGGTCATTTATAACATGAGTGTCTACTGTTGGTGTTCCATGAAAAGTTATTGGAATAACTTAAGCCTTTGAAAGATCTGTTTTGCACAGGACAGCAGGAGATGGAGCTAGGCTGTCTGAAAGTAATCAAGAATATCATGAATTGGGGAGGGAAAAGCAGGTTTTACTTTATGAATACTTGAGATGGAATATATATTGAAATTCTCCATTCACCTGATAATATTTCAGCATAGTAAATTAATCATAGTAGGCATTTTCCCAATCTAGCTTCAGAAATTATTTCAGTTTCCTGAGGAAGTATGTAAAAAATAAAAATTCTACTTATGTTCTACCTTCTCTAGTATGTCCCTTTTATTCTAGAGATTAATCATAGTGATAAAAGTAGACTTCATTTGGGAAAGAGAAAATCTTGTTTTAATTAATTGTCTTAGGTAAGACAAGAGGATATTTTTTAAGATTGATAATTCCATTATTTTTAAAGTCATGGTTAAACCCTTAAGCTAGGAAAAAAAATCCCCAACTAACTTTATCAATTTGAAATTAGGTAACACAGAAATTAATAAGGATCAAAAGGGAGATAGAAAAAAAAAGGACAAGAAAAAGAGAGAGGAAGATCAATCTAGTGTGAAAGATGGTAAATTTTTAACTTTTTAAAGAAATTTTGTGTGTTGTCTTTTTAAAGAATTATGATTTTACCTTTTCTATGGCTGAATAATGATTTGCATATTTAGCTTTTGAAGGAAAACTTTGGATTTGATTTTTTTGAAGGGAATGGACTTGGGAGTAAGCTAAAAATATTATCTACCTAGCGTTTCCTCTATATTTCACACCTCAGCTAATTACTCTTCTAAATTAGCATATACAAAGTTGACATTGGTGTATCTTCGTATACTTAGTGAAAAGAATGAATGCCTATGGAACTTATGTTTACTTGTTTCACATAAAGTATTTTATTCACAGCATTTTTTTTCTTTTCCTAACTTGGAGAGACATAGGGCAAGAGTTTTTATGTTTCGTCCCCTAAAGAAGCCTGTCCTGGTCACACGGATTACTGTGTATTGGCCCTTGAACAGTATGAAGTCTCCCAATTAATATTTGATGTGACCGCCAATATTTTATATTAGTAAGATCCTTTTAATAATTTCTTGAGGAATTTATCTGTACTAGCATAATAGAAGATAAAAGAAACAAGACATATTCTGCCCTTTACAGTTGTGTAATCTGGGGCAAAAGCAAAGTTTAATATAAAGAAACAACAGAAAAATGGAATCGTATATACGGTATTTTATACTTGTACTGATACTTATATCAGTACTATGCAAAAATAGAAAAATAGGTACATTCATTATGGACTAGAATAAGAATTGCTTTGAGCTACCGCTGGTTTAGTTTTCTTAAACCACCTCGTTAATCAAATCCCACAGCATTTCACCAAACTTTGCATTTAAAAATCATTAAACTAATTTCCAAGATTCCAAAAGTTCTTCATAATTTGTCTTTTTTCCCATTCCTTCATTGACCTCTGCAACCTTATTCCTTGCCATTACCAATGAGAGTATTCTCTGATTTACCCAGACAGATCGTCATCTTTGAACTATTGTTGCTGCCTCATTCCTTGGAGGCCCTGGTCAGGCCAGAACTTTTTATGAAGGCTTACATTTTAAAAACCAAGACAAGTTAAAAACTCACAATGAGAGGGGAGAAATAAATCAAATGCATTTAAGTGGACTGTACTTTCCAATTTATATATATATAGTGTGTGTATGTATATATATATATATATGTGTGTGTATATATATATATATATATGTATGTATATTTTAAAGACAGAGTCTTGCCCTTATCACCCAGGCTGGAGTACAGTGCACAATCTGCAACTTCTGCCTCCCAGGTTCAAGCAGTTCTCCTGCCTCAGCCTCCCAAGAAGCTGGGATTACAGGCAGTCGCCACCATGCCTGGTTAATTTTTGTATATTTAATAGAGATGGGGTTTCACCGTGTTGGAAAGGCTGGTCTCAAACTCCTGGCCTCACGTGATCCACCCGCCTCAGCCTGCCAAACTGCTGGGATTACAGGTGTGAGCCACTACATCCAGCTCCAATTAAAAGTTAGAGACAGTTATGGATAGTTGGCAGGGAAAGTGAATAGAATTGAAAAGAAAAAAAAAAAAAAGACTGTATTAACATAAAATCTAGCTGGTTTATAGACTGTCTACAAAAGACACACCTAAAACAAAGCAACATAAAGATGGAAAAATACTATTGTTGCTGCAGTCTAAATAATATTGTATTTTCCCAACTTCATTAATATTTCTTCAGCTTTGAAGAGCCATTTGACCCATCCATTGTGTTTTTGCCTCAGTTTTTAATCTCAATTATTTTGAAAAGTTCTAACTGGTTCTTTTTCAGACTGCCTGGTTATTTATTCATATTTTAAACTTTTACTTATTAAAGCATATTGAACACAGTTATTTTATATTCTGTTTCTTATTGTAATATCTGAAGTCTTAAATGAGTTTGATTCTGCTGGCTTTCACCGAGTGTTTTCTTTCCACATGTGCCCTGTGGTTTTGATTAACTCTCATTCCTCAGACTTGATCTGTGGAAATGTCTTCAGAGAGAATTTGCAAAGATTTGTACTTGTTTCTGCCATTCACTTGAGGTCACTAGCAACCCTAGAGTACTTTAAAATCTTAGCTGTGCTTTTTCGGTTTTAAACCTATTCAAGGCTTTGCTTGATCCTCAGGGAGACTTATTTCCCCTTTCTACCCAATGCTAAAGTTCAGATGAATCAATTTTCTTGCTCCCCATTTTTTATGTAGCACCCATTTCCACCCTGACACTTGAAGGGGTAGCCTTCTGGGGTCCTAGCTTTTTAGAGAGGGACTAGCTACCTTCGTGGGCCCCAGGTTTCATGTCCTGTCTTTCTCACCCTGCCCAACTGATAAACAGGAGTTCAAGGTCCATTGATACTTGAGAGGTTTCAATACAAACAAATTCATTGTGTATTTCTTCACTTTTCCAGCTGTACTAAACATTCCTTTATGATAGGGACCACAGAATAGACTAGTTTCATATCTTATAAAGTGCCACATACAGGGGGAGGTATACAGTGCACAAATAACGATAGTAATATTAGCATTTACTCTGACAGACATTTTATACGCCTTATGCGTATTATTTAATGTTTCCAACAACCCTCAGAGGTCGATACCCTCCATGTATTACAGTTGTCTCTCAGGTTATACATGTATAACCTGAGAGACAGACAGGTTAACTTGCCCAAGTTCATATAGGGGAGCCAGTACTTAGCTCAGAGCAAACCGACTCCAAAGCCTGCATTTTCTTAACCATTATGCTACTGGCCAAGAGGTTTTATTTCAGGATAATAGTAAGAAATAATGTTATTATAGAACCAGATTATGTGTGGAGT
Source organism: Sapajus apella (assembly GCF_009761245.1). NCBI lineage: Eukaryota > Metazoa > Chordata > Mammalia > Primates > Cebidae > Sapajus > Sapajus apella. Next base: position 8,236,694 of record NW_022436990.1, read on the forward strand.
CATATACCTTGCAGAATTAAGTATAATGTTTTAGGAAGATTAAGTGGAACAATATTAAAGATTGAAGTGGAAATCGCACACCGGTGTAAAATGACCATTGATTGATAGCATTTAATCAGATGACTAAATTTTTTAGCTCAGAAGATAAAGGAATGGTGATGTTGAGTGACAGAAGGTTTCAAATGTTTCTAAGTAAGTGTTAGTGCTGAAAAAATTGTTTTTGGTAGTATTAACATTGTTTTTACCACAATTTTAAAACTATTTTCTTAGAGATAGAAGATATTTAAGTTGGAGAACAATCCATCTTTTATATGAAATAAGGAAATAACATAACTTCATTCAAATGAATAGTAACTTAAACTTGGAATCATAGGTAGCCAGTTGTTAAAATTAGATTAAGATTTGATACACAGACTAGATTGGGAACACATTGTCTGAATTATTTTTGTCTTTATTAAAATCCCTTAGCATTTGATTTGTGGATTTAAGTAATTCTTTATGTCATAAACAAGATGTGGCTCAGCAAACATTCTCCATGAGATTTTTGTTTTTAATATCAGCATGGTCTTTTTGTTAAGTATCACAAGAGAAGAAATGTAAAATCTAACCTGTATTTAAAACAGCAACAAACTATTTCTAGTAAGATTACTAGGTTTGCCTAAAAATTGTAATCGCTCTCCCTTTTCATTTAAGATGCCAGTGACAGTGGGCGTTCTTATAAAACAGTTCTGGACCGTTGGAGAGAATCTCTCCTTTCTTCTGCTAGTCTATCCCAAGTTTTTCTTCACCTATCCACCTTGGATCGTAGTGTGATGTGGTCTAAATCTATACTGAATGCTCGTTGCAAGATATGTCGAAAGAAAGGCGATGCTGAAAACATGGTTCTTTGTGATGGCTGTGATAGGGGTCATCATACCTACTGTGTTCGACCAAAACTCAAGGTATTTTTTTTTCTCGTCAGATTAGAATTGAGACATTAAGATTTTGAGTAAGAGATGATTAAGGATCATTTATTTGATTTATTCAGACTGTGCCTGAAGGAGATTGGTTTTGTCCAGAATGTCGACCAAAGCAACGTTCTAGAAGACTCTCCTCTAGACAGAGACCATCCTTGGAAAGTGATGAAGATGTGGAAGACAGTATGGGAGGTGAGGATGATGAAGTTGATGGTGATGAAGAAGAGGGTCAAAGTGAGGAGGAAGAGTATGAGATGGAACACGATGAAGATGACTCTCAAGAAGAGGAAGAAGTCAGGTAAGTCCTAATATGCAATAAAATAAGTCAGTAAGTCTTAGGCAATTTCTCCACTATTCAAATACAAATGGAATACTTAGGGTGTGTAACTTGGTTTAAAACTAATATAAAGGCCAGGCGCAGAGGCTTACACCTGTAATCCCAGCACTTTGGGAGGCTGAGGTGGGTGGATCACCTGAGGTCAGGAGCTTGAGACCATCCTGGCCAACATAGTGAAATCCTGTCTCTACTAAAAATACAAAAAATAGCCAAGGTGGTGGTGGGCGCCTGTAATCCCAGCTAGCAGAGAAGCTGACGTAGGAGAATTGCTTGAACCCAGGAGGCAGAGGTGCAGTGAGCCAAGATAACGGATCACACCATTGCACTTCAGCCTGGGTGACAAGAACGAGACTCCATCTCCAAAACAAAACAAAACAAAACAAAACTAATATGTAATGGCCTGAAGTTACCCTTGCTTTCTATATATTATAAACATTCAAAACTATTCCCAAGGTAGTATTGATAATTTGGGGAATCTCAGAGTGATAGATAAATGCCAGGAAGTGCACTATATGTTTATACTCCTGCCACATCAGCACCTGGAAACAGCTTCTATACTACCATATAACTAAGTATTCTGCAACTTGGCATGCTGTGTCATTCAGGCCTAATGAATGAGTATGGAGCCTGGGTATTTCCTTCTGTGACAGCACTGGGGCAGTCTCCCCTTACTTGAACCTCTGGTTGAGTCTGAAATAAAGGGACATTTATATCCACAAGGTAGATATACAGGCATACCTCACAGATATTGCCAGTTCAATTCCAGATGACAGCAATAAAGCAAGTCCCAAATTTTTTTGGTCTCCCAGGGCATATAAAAATTATGTTTACATTATAGTCTCCTAAGTGTGCAGTAGCATTATGTCTAAAAAAAAAAAAAGTACATTTTTATACTTTAAAAATAATTTATTGCTAAAAAATACTAACAATCATCTGACATAGAGACAAAAAGTTAGCTCATACTGTTGGAAAAATTATGCCAATAAACTTGCTTGATGCAGAGTTGCCACAAACCTTCAGTTTGTTTAAAAAAAAAAAAAAAGAAGAAGAAAACTTTGTAATTATAGCATGCAGTGATGCGTAAAACACTATAAAATGAGGTGTGCTTGTGTCTAACTGGTAGCTGTAAGCTACACAGATCTACTAGGGGTGTTCTGTCAGCAGGCCTGACCATAGCCATCACACCAGGGAAGTCATTGTGCTCCTTGTTCTTACCATTCCCCTCCCCACCCTTTTTTTAAACATTTGAACCCCATTCTTAGAGAAGCAGGAAAATGAGTATGAAGTAAGGGTAACCTAGAACTGTCAGAGTACAAAAGGACCACAGTCGGAGAAGTTAATGTAGAACCACCACATCTGTTTTAAACGAGGTTTTAAGAAATAACAGCTAGAAGAGCCATCTTCCCTGTAGCTTGTGAGGGCAGTATTATGTTCAGCATAAAGATGATAAAGAATGTGAAAAATTCTTGCAAGTACGCAGGATAAACTCGAAGTCCAGGTATATGGGGAGATGGATAATGAGGTTTAATGGAGGTGTTGCATCCTTTTAATTAAAAACAGTTAAAAGATTAAATATAGTTTTGTATTTTATAGTCAGAAGACAACAGAGAGGTTCTTGGTATGGTATTTAGGAACCATGGGTTCAAGGCCCACTTCATTGGCAGCCATTGGCTAAAACTGTAGGTTACCTCAGTATCAATGATAATGAAAAGTGGCAGTCTCCTGTAGCAAAAGGAAACAAAAGAATTTCATTTTAAGATTAGTTCATTACCCTTAAGTTTTCCAACATGATTGACTAAGTCTATTTGTTGGTTCTCCTGAGCATATTACTACAATTTATCAGAAGTTAGGACTTGATTTTCATGATGATGTCCTGAAGTTACCAAGAAAATACTGACTGGGCACTGTGGCTTGTGCCTGTAATCCCAGCATTTTGGGAGGCCGAGGTGGGCAGACCACTTGAGTCCAGGAGTTTGAGACCACCCCGGGCAACATGGCAAAACCCCGTCTCTAAAAAAAACTACAAAAATTAGCCAGGCGTAGTGGTACACACCCAGCTACTCAGGAGTCTGAGATGGGAGGATCACCTGATCACAGGGAGGTCAGGCTGCAGTGAGCCGTGATCGTGCTGCTGCACTCCAGCCTGGATGACAGTGATACTCTGCCCCTCCCAAAAAAAGAAAGAAAATATGAAATTTTCTCTTTGCAGATATTCTCTTTGCATTTCAAAGAAATACATGAAAGCACATTTAAGATTTCCTTGAAAACTTGTTGACTCTAAGGAATTGAGTCTAGGAGTAAGTCTCAGTTAAATAGAAAATGTATATAAACTCATTGGCTAAATACAACAAGGAGAATAGAGTTAATCATATGTTCATCATTGCTCTGTACAATAATTGTGTTTTTTAACAATATTTATAGCCTACCCAAACGAGGAAGACCACAAGTTAGATTGCCAGTTAAAACAAGAGGGAGACTTAGTTCTTCTTTCTCAAGTCGTGGCCAACAACAAGAACCTGGAAGATACCCTTCAAGGAGTCAGCAGAATACACCCAAAACAACTGTTTCTTCTAAAACTGGTAGAAGCCTAAGAAAGATAAACTCTGCTCCTCCTACAGAAACGAAATCTGTAAGAATTGCCAGTCGTTCTACTCGCCACAGTCATGGCCCACTGCAAGCAGATGTATTTGTGGAATTACTTAGTCCTCGTAGAAAACGCAGAGGCAGAAGTGCTAATAATACACCAGAAAATAGCCCCAACTTCCCTAACTTCAGAGTCATTGCCACAAAGTCAAGTGAACAATCAAGATCTTTAAATGTTGCTTCAAAACTTTCTCTCCAAGAGAGTGAATCCAAAAGAAGATGCAGAAAAAGACAATCTCCAGGTATGAAGAAATCTAATTTAAACTCTTCCTTCCCTAGGAAAATTGAATAATTTGGACATATTGCATGTTAAGATGTTTTGGATCATTTTTCAAAGTCTGTCACTAAGATACACAAAGTTATTAGGGAATAGTCTGACCTGAAACATAATAGTCGTTGAAGGGGCAGCTATTTAATGAATAAAGGTAAATTATATTACTAGCCTTTCTACTAGTGAAGCAGGGTAATAAACTTGAAAATGGTGTTCTGTTTTTAATGGAGATATTTGGCCAGTATTTGAAGAGTGTCAGCATACTACATTATAACATATTTCACTCTCTCCTACCTTTTCCTCCCTCAAAATGCACATATTCATCATCACCTAGACAAGCTGCATCAGGTTATTTAGTAAGGTTCTCATCTCTAATACTGAATTTGGGGGAAAGGGAGAGTTAGAAGCAGTAATATTTTTAGGAACTGATGACCAGCTGTCTTTGTATTTTTTATTTTATTTATTTATTTAGAGACAGAGTCTCACTCTGTTGACCAGGCTGGAGTACAGTGGTGTGATCTTGGCTCACTGCAACCTCTGCCACCTGGGTTCAAGTGATTCTCCTGCCTCAGCCTCCTGAGTAGCAGGATTACAGAGATGCACCATCACACCTGGCTAATTTTTGTATTTTTAGTAGAGACGGGGTTTCTCCCTGTTGGCCTGGCTGGTCTTGAACTCCTGGCCTCAGCTGTCTTTTTCTCATTTTTGTTTATAGCAATCATTATTCATAGACAAATCTCTTTACTCATAGATTCATAATCTCTTCAATCCTATCCCTTGTTTTAAATGTTAGTAGTAAAATTTTGGTTTTTTAAGTTTATTGTTAACTATTATACCAGTCGCTCAGGCTGGTATGCAGTGGCGCAGTTGAGCTCACTACAACCTCTGCTTCCCGGGCTCAAGCTATCCTCCAGCCCCAGCCTCCCAAGTAGCTGGGACTACAGGGATGCACCATCAAGCCTGGCTAACTTTTGTATTTTTTGTAGAGACGGGGTCTCGCCATGTTGCCGAGGCTGGTCTTGCACTTGTGAGCTCAAAGCTATCCCACCTTAGTGTCCCAAATGTTGGGATTACAGGTGTGAGCCACCACACCCAGGCCTATTTTTTTTGTTGTTGTTGTTTTTTAATGAACTTAAACATAAAAAATGCCACTATTTCTCAAAAAAAGCCACTGTTCTTTATAGAATTTTAGATATGTTATATTGCATTATTCATTTACACAGCAGGATTAAGGACATAATTGGTGAAAGAATGGCATGTAATCTGTTTATGCAGTCATGAGATTGTAACGTTTTTTAGGGGAAGTGTCACATAATTCTGCACCAGTAAAGACCTAATTTAGCTTTTCCTATCCCCTTATCTGTTTTGCTTTTCCCCAATTCTCCAAGCTATTTTGGAGAAATAATATAATTGAAATGTTTTTATTCAAAAAACTATGGAAGAAAAATTTCTTGTTGTTACTGATTTGTGAAATTGCTAAGCCTGTACTAAGGACAAATAAAAGGGGAAATGTGTGGACCTACCCTGCCAGGAGAGAATTTAGACATCTGGATACATATATGGACTATACTACCCTTTCTACCATTATATACTTTAGATTTCATTATACTATACATTTCTAGGTCTGTGAGAAAGCATTTGCTTTAGAACATTTTCTAGATATTAAAATTAACATCTATGGCCAAATGTGGTTGCTCATGCCTGTAATCCCAGCACTTTGGGAGGCCAAGGCAGGTGGATCATTTGAGGTCAGGAGTTCTAGACCAGCCTGTCTAACATGGTGAAACCCTGTCTCTACTAAAAATACAACAATTAGCTGAGTGTGGTAGCAGGCACCTGTAATCCCAGCTACTTGGGAGGCTGAAGCAGGAGAATCTCTTAAACCCAGAGGCAGAGGTTGCAGTGAACTAAGATCACACCACTGCACTCCAGCCTGAGCGACAAAGCAAGACTCTGTCTCAAAATTAAAATAAATAAATAAAATTAAGCTCTGTAAGAATAATCGTTTACTAGTGAGAATTGCTTTTCCATTATGCAAGGTAATTTACATATAACCCTAGTGTCTACATCTGAAGAAATTACTTTCTAAAGAATATACTTTAGGAAATACTAGAGAATTGCTTAGTTTCAGTTAACTGTAGCTGAAAAGTATTTTTAATAAATTTGAGTAAAAATAATCCACAAACTTTGTGTTCTAGATTTTTCTTTTGCATCACACTCTGAAAATCTATTCTCAATGAATGTTTAATTCAATTGGACTTTTTTTTTTTTTTTTGAGACAGAGTCTTGCTCTGTTGCCAGGCTGGAGTACAGTGGCCCAATCTCGGCTCACTGCAACCTCCGCCTCCTGGGTTCAAGCGATTCATCTGCCTCAGCCTCCTGAGTAGCTGGGACCACAGGTGCATGCCACCACGCCCGGCTAATTTTTGTATTTTTAGTAGACACAGGGTTTCACCATGTTGGCCAAGATGGTCTTGATCTCTTGACCTCGTGATTCGCCCACCTCTCCCTCCCAAAGTGCTGGGATTACAGGCGTGAGCCACAGCGCCCAGCCTCAATTGGTCATTTTTAAGATCAAAAGGAAATAATATTTTGCCCAGATTTTCATCTCTCTCAGAAAATATTTAACATCCCAGTCTATGGAGTATCTATTTTTTGTTTGAATGTGGTATTTATACATCCAGTTTGGCTTGTAGTGAACAAATATTTTGCTTTGTTATCACCTAAAATGTTTAAATTATTTATTCAGAGTCATCGCCTATGACACTGAGTCGAAGGAGTTCTGGCCGACAGGGAGGAGTTCATGAGTTGTCTGCTTTTGAACAACTTGTTGTAGAATTGGTACGACATGATGACAGCTGGCCTTTTTTGAAACTTGTTTCTAAAATCCAGGTAATTACCAGACTTAATAAAATGTATTCATGTACATTATCTGATTTAGTCCACATGACAACTTTAAGTAGTCAAAATACCTGTTACTCACTGTCTACTTCTTTTTTTTTTTTTTTTTTTTTTAAAGACAGGGTTTCTGTCACCCAGGCTGGAGTGCAGTGGCATGACTTTGGCTAGCTGCAGTCTCAACTTCCTAGGACCAAGTGATCCTCCAACTTAGGCACTTTATTTTGGAGTACACATGCCACTATGCCCAGCTGATTTTTTTTCTTTTTTAGAGATGGGGTCTCATTTCATTGCCAGGCTGGTCTTGAAGGTCAGTTCCTATATTGAGAACAATAGAGCTGGATAGCATAGTTTCCTCAGACCCTTCTAATTTTGTGACTTTTCTTTTTTTTTTTTTTTTTTTTTTTTTC
>NW_022436990.1:8244308-8245198 GCF_009761245.1 Sapajus apella
TTCTGAAATGGAGTCTCACTCTTGTTGCCCAGGCTGGAGTGCAGTGGCACAATCTCGGCTCACTGCAATCTCCTCCTCCCGGGTTCAAGCAATTCTCTTGCCTCAGCCTCCTGAGTAGCTGGGCACCTGCCACCACACCTGGCTCATTTTTGGATTTTTACTGTAGATGGGGTTTCGCCATATTGGCCAGGCTGGTCTCGAACTCCTCCCATCAGGTTATCCACACATCTCAGCCTCCCGAAGTGCTGGGATTACAGGTGTGAGCCATCGTGCCCGGCCAAGACTGATTCTTTATAAATGATGAGGGTGTGTTACAGTGACCTCATTGTTTTTGTTCTATGTAATGAATATGAATAGAGTTAATTGAGTACCATTAATCATACTTTTCTTATATAAAGCAGTGGTTCTCAAACTACAGCATGCATCAGAATCATTTGGAGGGCTTGCTAAAACAGATTCCTGAGCCCCAGAGTTTTTGATACATTAGGTCTGGGATGATATCTAACTCGTGGATTTCTGACAAGTCCCCAAATGATACTGATGATCCTCATCCAGAGACCACATTTTGAGAAACACTGATAGAAAAGGTATTCTGGGCCAGGCGTAGTGGCTCACGCCTGTAATCCCAACACTTTGGGAGGCCAAGGATCACCTAAGGTCAGGAGTTCAAGACCAGCCTTGCCAACATGGCAAAGCCCCGTCTCTACTAAAAATGTAAAAATAAGCTAGGCATGGTGGTGCACGCCTATAATCCCAGCTACTCAGGAGGTTGAGGCAGGAAAATCACTTGAAAGGAGGTGGAGGTTGCAGTGAGCCAAGATCTTGCCATTGCACTCCAGCCTGGGCAAGACTCCATCTCAAAAATTGAAAAAGAAAAAAAAAAAAAAAAA
>NW_022436990.1:8245298-8267243 GCF_009761245.1 Sapajus apella
GCAAAAAAAATTAAAAAAAAAAAAAAAAAAAAAAAAAAAAAAAAAAAGAGGTATTCTGGCTGGTTGCAGTGTGTCATACCTGTAATCCCAACAGTTTTGGGAGGCTGAGGCAGATGGATTGCTTGAGCCCAGGAGTTTGAGACAAGCCTAAGCAACATGGTAAAACCTTGACTCTACAAAAAATACAAAAACAAAAAAAATGAGCCAAGTGTGGTGGTTGCATGCCTTTAGTCTCAGCTATTCGGGACTCTGAGGAAGGAGGATCACTTGAGCTTGGGAGGTGGAGGGAGGCTGCAATGAGCTGAGTAACACCACTGCACTCCAGCCTGGGTGACAGAGCAAGACCCTGTCTCCAAAGGGAAAAAAAAAAGATATTCTTAGGTAACAGTGATGCCCTAACCTAACTGAAAGATATGAAATGGTGTTGTAGTTAGGTTATATATGTATGGCAGAATGTGATGTGTTATATAGCAAAGGTAGAACAGTGTTATGGTACTGTAATAGAAGTTAACATGGCGTTACAGAAGTAGAGAAGACAGATTGATTTGAGCATTTCAGAGAGACAAAAATAATAATTAGGATGTTTTTTAAGGAGTTCCAACTGTTTGGAACTGGTCATTGAAGAAAGAATTTCACCAGTGAGAAATGGAGTAAGGATGTTTCAGGGAAAAAGGAATATAATATAAAGTAGACACCCAGAAATTAGACTATGGTGAATGGTTTGAATGAGGTTAAGTTAGAAAGTCTCAGACACAACTGTATGATAAAGGGTCTCACTCACCAGTGTGAGGGAAAGGTTTCTGAATGACAAAGTGACATCATCAGAATTCTACTTGGAGATTTCTAGAGCAAGAATGAGAAGGGTTAATTAATATTGAATAGCATTGAAAAGAATTAAATCTCAGTTTGACTCATTTTGCCTGAGTAATTTTTGTCCTAAGTTACACTTTGTTATATACATTTTATTCCTTATTACAAATGCAATAATGCTGATTGAAGGAATTTTTTTTTTCTTTTGGTCACAAGTGACAATGGGGTGTGTGTATATATATAGATACATAGAGGAGAGAGCCATGAGCAAGACCATACTTTTTTTTCTTTTCACAATAAATTAACATTTTTAATGTATCACTTAGGCTTCTATATGATATTTACTGAAAACATATTGCATGATTTTAGCAGACCACTAGTATTCAGAGGTTAATATGAGTTGCTTTTTAAATCCAAAACTTTTAGTTACTTGAACAGTTCTTTCCAATTAAGTTTTCTGTGTGGAGAGAGATACTTGAATTATTTTACAGGTCCCAGACTACTATGATATCATCAAAAAGCCCATTGCCTTAAATATAATTCGTGAAAAAGTGAATAAATGTGAATATAAATTAGCATGTAAGTAATTTATGTTTTTCTTTGATACTTATTTTTCTAAGACATTCTGTTATATCACCTTTGATATTTATTTTTGTTTAAAAAGGTAGAGGCTGTTTTTCTCTTTTTGAAAGCATGTGTTAATGCAGTTGTGTAGATGGCATGCCATGAGGTTCCACAAGTACTTATTAGTGTTTGTGGAGATGAACGATGGATTAGGATCAAGATGTAAGTTAAAGATATTTTATAGATCTGATCTTACTCAAAGAAGTTATTTATAATTACATAATGTATATGATCACAGAATTGCATAGTTTCAATAAAACAGTTTTAAAGTATTTACAATTAAACAGTTTTAAGCCTCAGTTCTGCTACCTTTTTTCAGAATCTTTTTTCTTTTTCCTTTTTTTTTTGAGACAGGGTCTCATTCTGTTGCCCAGGCTGGAAGTGCAGAGGCGAAATTTCAGTTCACTGCAGGCTTGACCTCACAGGCTCAAGCTGTACTCCCACCCCAGCCTCCCAAGTAGCTAGGACCACCACGGTGGAGGACACTGTGCCGTTTTTTGTTTTGTGAAACGGAGTCTACCCTGTTGCCAGGCTGAAGCGCAGTGGCATGATCTTAGCTCACTGCAACCTCCGCCTCCCAGGTTCAAGTGATTCTTCTGCCTCAGCTTCCCCAGTAGCTGGGACAACAGACGCCTGTCACCACGCTGGGCTTTTTTTGTATTTTTAGTAGAGACGGGGTTTCACCATGTTGGCCAGGCTGGTGTCAAACTCCTGACCTCAGGTGATCTGCCTGCCTCAGCCTCCCAAAGTGCTGGGATTATAGGCATGAGGCACTGCACCTGGCATGCCTGGCTAATTTTTTATATTTTTTTGTGGAGACACGGTTTCACCATGTTGCCAAGGCAGGTCTTGAACTCCTGACCTCAAATGATCCTCCCACCTTGGCCTCCCAAAGTCCTGGAATTACAGGCATGAACCACCGTGCCTGGTTAATTTTTGTATTTTTTGTAGACATGGGGTTTCACTGTGTTGCCCAGGATGGTCCCAAACTCCTGAGCTCAAGTGATCTTCTTGCCTCAGCCTCCCAAGTGCTGGGATTACAGATGTGAGCTACCATGCCTAGGCAGAGTCTTCTCTTTCTAAAGAAAATGTAGGCTTCCGTTTTTTTTTTTCTTTTTTGGAACCTCAACTGCTACTATTCCCTGGATCCATTTTTCTTAATGAGATTTCCAGATAGGATACAAGAATTTTATTATAATTTATGTACTTTCATTCTAATCTTGTTTGCTCTTTTTCCCTTTCTAGCTGAGTTTATTGATGATATTGAGTTAATGTTTTCGAACTGCTTTGAATACAACCCTCGTAACACAAGTGAAGCAAAAGCTGGAACTAGGCTTCAAGCATTTTTTCATATTCAAGCTCAAAAGCTTGGACTCCATGTCACACCCAGTAATGTGGACCAAGTTAGCACACCACCGGCTACGAAAAAGTCACGAATCTAACTTTGTCCTTTGAAAGGATGTATATGAGGAAAAACAAATTGTTCATGAAAATGGAACATTAAATCATTCTCTAAAGCAGACATATATGTTATAAAGCAATAACAACTGATTGACCACATGAAAGTGTGGCCTGCACTATATTCTCAATTTTAATATTAAGCACTCAGGAGAATGTAGGAAAGATGTCCTTTGCTACAGTTTTGTTCAGTATCTAATAAGTTTAATAGATATATTGGATACAGTACTGGTTTACAGAGGTTTTTGTACATTTTTGAGATCATTCATGTGTCCAGAGGTCTTGGAAAATATTTTTTCACCTATGATTTTTTTTTGTTATTGATGATTTTTTTTAAAGTTGTGGTATTAAGGGAGAGTTATCTACATGGATGATTCTTCTACTATAGGACAGTTTAGAAAAATTTGTTTATGTCTTGTTTAATGAAGACATTCTTTCAACACTACACATGAATGAATCCAATCTTATATCCTTGAAGTGCTGTACCAGTGCTAGCTGGAGGTATTAAGTCTGAGTTTATTAACTAGATATTTATTTAGTATTGAAAGTAATTTGTGAATTTTTTTTGTATTTATAAAATTCATACCTGAAAAATGTTCTTTAATGTTTTAAACTTTTTACTGTGTTTTTTTATTTCTCTAACTTCCTTAATGAACAATCAAAAAAAGTAACACCCTCCCTTTTCCCTGACAGTCTTTCAATTTTACAGAACTGTATTATAAGTTTCTATATACAGCTTTTTAACTGTACAAATAAAATAACATTTTTTCAAGTAATCTGGAATTCTGTAGTTTTTACAATCAGATTTGGACTTTTCCATGTGATCCAAACAGACCATAGGAACCAATGTTTCATTGTACCTGAGTCTCTATAGCAGTAATTTGCTTATTTTTCTGCCCAAACCCTTGAAGAGTAAGATCTGTTTAATCAAAAATAGTAACATTATGTGCATGGATTCTCATTAAAAAAGAGGAGAGAAAGTTTGGAGTACACTTACCTCTTTAAGAAACACTCTAGAAATTAAAGTTTGCATGCAGATATAACATAAAAAGAGCTACTTCTTAGGTATGGAAGACACAGGAGCTTTAGTTTTGTAACATACTTTCCAGGATGCAAAAGGCAGGTGTCTTCCCTATTCTCTGGGACTCTCTGGTAGGTGGGAGAGAACCTACCCTCTATCTTAAAATCGTGAGGATACTGCATTATTATTTAATTAATTTACTTGGAAGTTTACCCCTCTTTCATTTCTTTCTCATATAATTTGAGATTATCAGTTTTCTAGATTCTTTACATGAATACGTCTACAACTGTAACTTTTGGCAAATTTATATAATTTTATATGCCATAATTTTACTTAGTAGCATTTAAATATGGAGACTTCTGAAAATACAATGACATTTTAATAATAAGTTACCTGATTACTATTCTTCACTTTTTTAAAAAATAAAATTTTAATGTTTTAATTTTTTAGAATAGAGACAGGGTCTTGCTGCATTGCCCAAGACTAGTCTTGAACTCCTGAGCTCAAAGTGAACCACCTGCTTCGAACTCCCAAGGTGCTGGGATTACAGGTGTGAGCCACTGTGCCCGATCAATATTCTTCATTGTTTGTTTAATGTTAATAAGAAACAGCTTTTATATTAGATTTTCTTCTATACTCTAAACACTAAGGAACCATTTCTGACCAACTAATTATGGAATTATTTAATCTGCAAGTCAGTCATAAAACTTGCAGTTTATTTACCCTTTCTCAGACTGAGTTGACTGAGTTAAAATTTAAGACATTACCCTTTTTTTATTTTCTGGCATGCAGTGGCACGATCTTGGCTCACTGCAACCTCCATCTCCCGGCTTCACGCAATTCTCTTGCCTCACCGTCCCAAGTAGCTGGGATTACAGGCATGTACCATCACACCTGGCTAATTTTTGTATTTTTAGAAGAGACAGGGTTTCACCATGTTGGCCAGGCTGGTCTCGAACTCCCGACCTCAGGTGATCCACCCACCTCAGCCTCCCAAAGTGCTGGGATTACAGGCATGAGCCACCACACCCAGCCAAGACATTACCTTGCAATCTGCACAGCCAAATTGTCTTTTACATGCCGAATTCATCATTTATTCCCATACATATCTGCAGTAGTTAAAAATTTTAGGCTGGGCGTGGTGGCTCATGCCTGTAATCCCAGCATTTTGGGAGGCTGAGGTGGGCAGATCACCTGAGGTCGGGAGTTCGAGACCAGCCTGACCAACATGGTGAAACCCTGCCCTACTAAAAATACAAAACTTAGCCAGGTGTGGTTGCAGAGCTTATAGCTTGCAGTGAATGCCAAGAACTAAGTACTCAGACAGTTCCAGCTGAACGGGGCTAGGGGATAGTTCTTCCAAAACAGTCCACCCCAGCATCCATCTGGCAAGTATTTATTGAAAGGGCTTGTATTAACTACAAACATCCACTAGATGGTCATTTGAGGTGAGTTGCTGAGGCACCTGTGACCTTGTACCACTCAAACTGCATTCTCAGGAGGCTGTTTTCAACATTCCTTATCACACCACACACTCCGCTCCCTGTCCTGTTTTCAGGGTCAAGGAGTTCCATTCCCATGCACAAATAACAAACGGTGCCTCAGTATTTTTCCATGCCCTGACCTCAAATGCCATGTACATAAGCTTGAATATGTTGCCGTGTGCCCCCTACAGTGGTGGCAGGCAACTGTAATCCCAGCTACTCGGGAGGCTGAGGCAGGAGAATTGCTTGAACCCAGGAGGCAGAGGTTGCAGTGAGCTGAGATCGCACCTGTGTACTACAGCCTGGTGACAGAGCAAGACTCCGCCTCAAAAATAAATAAATAAATAAATAAGCTTATGGTTTTAAAAGCATTAAAGCAAACTTCTAGATTGGGGGAAAAAATAAAAAATACAGAAACATCAGTATATATGTTATTTACTGGTATGCAAATAACCAAGCATTTATTTATTTATTTAGAGATAGGGTCTTGCTCTGTCGCCCGTGCTGACATACAGTCTGTGACACTATCATAGCTCACTGTAACTCTGTAGCCTGAAACTCCTAGGCTCAGGCAGTCCTCTCACCTCAGCCTCCCACAGCTGTAAGATGACAGGTGTGAGCCACTGCACCCAGCCTAATCTTACTTTTCTCTGTGAACATTTTGTCTTAGGAGCTAGCAACTTTCTATCAAAAAATTTTGAGAAAATAATAGTATAGATGAACAGATCTCTAAAATTTAATATTGTGACTTAAGGCTTTGTTGTGGCCATTATTAGAGCTATACTCCTTTTTCCCCCAATAAAATGAAAATTTTATTTCTAGTTATAAAATTAACAAATGGTGATTGTCCATAAAAATAGAAAACAACAAATATATAAAATAGAAATAAACTTAGTGTATAATTTTCCAGATTCCTTTCTTCAACAAAATGGGATCATGGTATACAAATCCTATGTTAGACATTTCATTTGGTAATATATTTGTTTGTGAGCTGTCCAGTACTCCAGTGTATCTAGATCTCACCTCATTTGGAACCCTTCTCTCAGATAACTCAGTCTTACATTTGTTTAACCAGTTATCAAATGACATCTTTTTTTCACTGTGAAGTCATATGACATTTAGATCATACAAAATTATAATGTCCTTGGGATATTTTGGCTACTATAATTAACTCATGTTAGTAATACATTCCATGTATATAACAGCTGTTTCTGATCCAATAATCTGAAGAGTAGCAATAGGCATTTGATTGTAAATACTTCCTTGGCTTAGCTTTTTGTGACTTGTATTTGTTCTTTTATCTGATCCTATGAACTTCCCCATGAAGGAGGAAGTGGGATAGAATTTGATATCCTGCTGTAAACAATTTAAAAATTAGACAAAATAACTAACTCTGGCAGCAAGACTAAGTACTGCAAGATTTCCCTTTCACCTTCCTAAATGATAAAACCAAGCAACTCAACTTTTTTTTTGAGATGGAGTCTCACTGCCATCCAGCCTGGAATGCAGCGGCGAGATCTCAGCTCACTGCAACCTCCCCCTCCCAGTTCAAGTGATTCTTCTGCCTCACCCTCCTGAGTAGCTGGGACTAGAGGTGTGCACCACCACGCCCGGCTAATTTTTTGTATTTTTAGTAGAGACAGGGTTTCACCATGTTGGCCAGGCTGGTCTTGAACTCCTGAGCTCAAGTGATCCACCTGCTTTGGCCTCCTAAATTGCTGGGATTACAGGTGTGAGCCACCACACCTGGCCTCAACTTCTTATTTGTAAAATTCATTCTTTTCCCCATTATCTATAGAGGAATTTATCTTGGCCTGCATGATCTGACACTGTTCTGTAGGCCTCGTCTATCACCTTGCACCATATCAGCTATGTACTGGTTTCTGCTCACTGGACTCTGTTGTTTCTCAGATATTGGGAGTCTTGTAAGACTATGCCTTCTCGCTTGCTGTGCATTCTGCTTGAAATGCCTTTCTACCTCCACTTCACCAGGAGGAAGCAAATTACCTAAACACTTGTTAAAAAACATCCAGAAGAGAGTTTGTTTGAGATGATGGACAGTTCTGAAAATGGATAGTGGTGACAGTTGCACAACAATGTACACTTAATGCCACTGAATTGTACACTTTAAGATGATTAAATCACACCTATAATCCAAGCATTTTGTTAGGCTGAGGCAGGGAAATTGCTTGGGCCAAGAGTTTGAGACAATATGGTGAACCCCTACCTTTGCAAAAAATTAGGGTTTGGCACACACCATGGGTGTGGCACACACCTGTGATCCAAGCTACTCAGGAGGCAGAGGTGGAAGAATCGCTTGAGCCTGGGAGGTTGAAGCTGCAGTGAGCCATGATAGTGCCACTGTACTCCAGCCTGGGCAACACAGTGAGACCCTATTTCAAAAAAAAAATAAAGTGGTAAATGTATTGATTTATTTATGAGACATGGTCTAGCTCTATTGCCCAGGCTAGAGTGCAGTGGCTCAATTATAGCTCCCTACAGCCTCAAAACTCCTGGGCTCAAACAATCTTCCTGCCTCAATCTCCTCAGTATCTATGACTAAAGTGCATGCCACCACGCCCAGCTAATTTTAAGATTTTTTTGTAGAGATGGGGTCTTGCTATGTTGCCCAGGCTGGTCTTGAACTCCTCCCCTCAAGCTGTCCTCCTAACTCAGTCTTCCAAAGTGCTGGGAGTACAGGCATGAGTCACCATGCCCAGCCTGATTTACATTTTTTAAATACCTAAAAATGCTAAGTAAAATACTACAAGCATTTGATCTGACTAAATGCATCACTAAGTACACTTGAGAGACTGGAAAGCCATTCTGGAAGTCACATGAGCTGAAGCTACAGCTCTCCTTATTGTGGTGTGGCAGTTGCCAGCCTGCGAAGGACAGTCAGTCTCAACACTTCAGGGACTTAGGTTTTAAAACCTATATGGAGACAGGAGACAGGCCCGTGGGATCATTCAAATCAGGGCTGAACTGAAAACCCATATAAACCCGGAACTCACATAGGAATATACCTTTATTGAAAATGTGGGCTGGAAAAAAAAATCTGCCAATATGTAGTCCAAAAACCTAAGAAGAAAAACTCTGCTTTAAAAAGTGGTCCTGGCCGGGCACAGTGGCTCATGCCTGTAATCCCAGCACTGTGGGAAGCCAAGGTGGGTGAAGCATGAGGTCAGGAGATTGTGACCATCCTGGCCAACATGGTGAAACCCAGTCTCTGCTAAAATACAAAAAACTAGCTGGGCATGGTGGCATGCGCCTGTAGTCCCAACTACTTAGGAGGTTGAGGTAGCAGAATCACTTGAACCAAGAAGGTGGAAGTTGCAGTGAACCGAGATTGTGCTACTGCACTCCAGCCTGGCAACTGCGTGAGAGACTTTGTCTCCAAAAAAAAAAAAAAGTGTATTGGGCTACTCGGGGCTCACTGCCTATGGGATAGCCCTGCTCTACAAAGAGCAGTTTAAAAAAGGAAAAAAAAAGCGGGGGAGGGAGATGGCCAATTACGAACAGCTCAGGATTGCAGCTCCCAGTGAAAGTGCAGAGGATGAGTGGACACCGCATTTCCAGACAGATTTTTATTGCCCACAGACCAGGAGATTCCCAGGCGCAGGAGCCCCCAGCACCGCTGTTTCGGCCGCCGTGGCTGTTTCAGCCCGCATGGCTGCTTTGCCCACGCCCTGGCACAGCGGTTCTCCATACAAAAGACACTAGTCCGGGTGCCCTCTTAGCTGGCGACTGGAGCCCTGAGACAGCAGAGTCGCCCATTCATCTGAAATAGTGAGCCAGGCCAGGAGATTCCTAGGCAAAAAAAACCGCCAGAAATCTCAGCACTGCTGTTTCAGCCAGCTCAGTGAGTCGGGGCGCGGGAGATCCCGGCGCCTTTTGAACAGGCGACTGGAACACTGGGAGAGATTGACCATTCAACAACAACAACAACAAAAGACTCTGGGTCAGGGAGCCAGGTGATCAGGCTCAGCTGGTTCCACCCACCCTGCCCCCCACAAAAAAAAAAAAAAAAAAAACAGTAATTGAAAACGCTCTGGGTTGAGAGTTTCACAGCAAGCACAGCTGAACCCGGGACGGTCCGCCCCTGTGGGGGGGGGGGCGTCTGCCATTACTAAGACACTCCACTACTACGGAGGCAGTCTGACCATCGCTGAGGCAGCCCTTCGTTGCTGAGGTAACCCACCGTTGCCAAGGCAACCTGCCATTACAGAGAGAGGCAGGCCACCATTGCCAAGGCAGTTCTAACTACACCCATATAAACAGGACTGCAGGGAAGATCACACAGCAGCTGCGTGGAGCCCACAGCAGCTCAGCAAAGCCTCTGCAGGTATACAGTGACTAGGGTGCCTCCTTGCTGGGCAGGGCAGCCCCGAAAAAAAAAAAAGGCAGCAGCACAACGGAAACTCATAAATAAAGCCCTAACTCCCTGGGACAGAGCACCTGGGGGAAAAAAAAAAAGGGAGTTTATGAGTTCTGCTGCAGCAGACCTAAATGTACCTGCCCAGCAACCCTAAATGAACAACGGAGCTCACAGCTCAGGACTTGAGCTCCAATAAAGGACAGACTATCTCCTCAAGAAACTCCCTGACCCCTGTATATCCAAAGAGTCACCTGATAAAGGAGAGAACAGACTGACATTTGGCGGGCATCCTTCTGGGACAAAGATAGCAGAAAAGGAAACAGGTAGCAACCCTTACTGTTCGGCAGCTGCTGCAGGTGATCCCCCAGCAAGCACTGCGTGGAATGGACCTCAGCAATCCTACAGTAGAGGGACCAGACTGTTAGAAGGAAAGCTAAGAAAAAGAAGGAACTTCAGCATCCACAAACTGGAAGTTCACTCAGAGACCCAATCTGAAAGTCAGTAACTACAAAGACAATAGGTGGATAAACCCACAAAGATGGGAAGAAACTGGTGCAAAAAGGATGAAAACACCCGAAACCAGAACACCTATCCTCCTAAAAGGGATCACAACTCCTCACCAGCAAGGGAACAAGGCTGGATGGAGAATGAGTGTGATGAAATGACAGAATCAGACTTCAGAAGGTGGGTAATAAGAAACTACACTGAGCTAAAAGAACATGTTCTAACCCAATGCAAATAAACTAAGAACCTTGAAAAAGATTTGACGAAATGCTAACGAGAATGGACAACATAGAGAGGAATATAAGTGAATTGATGGAGCTGAAAAACACAACACGAGAACGTCGTGAAGCATGCACAAGCTCCAACAGCTGAATTCACCAAGCAGAAGAAAGGATATCAGAGGTCGAAGATCAACTCAATGAAATAAAACAGGAAGGCAAGAATAGAGAAAAAAGGGTAAAAAGGAATGAACAAAGTCTCCAAGAAATGTGGGACTATGTGAAAAGACCTAATCTACGTTTGATAAGTGTACCTGAATGTGACGAAGAGAATGAATCCAAGCCGGAAAATACTCTTCAGGATATTATCCAGAAAAACTTCCCCAACCTAGCAAGGCAGGCCAATATTCAAGTCCAGGAAATACAGACAACACCACAAAGATATTCCTCAAAAAGAGCAACCCCAAGGCACATAATCGTCAGATTCACCAGGGTTGAAATGAAGGAGAAAATACTAAGGGCAGCCAGAGAGAAAGGTCAGGTTACCCACAAAGGGAAGCCCATCAGACTCACAGCAGATCTCTCAGCAGAAACCCTACAAGCCAGAAGAGACTAGGGGCCAATATTCAACATCCTTAAAGAAAAGAACTTTCAACCCAGAGTCTTCTATCCAGCCAAACTAAGTTTCATAAGTGAAGGAAAAATAAAATCCTTTGTGAACAAGCAAGTACTCAGAGAATTCATCACCACCAGACCTGCTTTACAAGAGCTTCTGAAAGAGGCTCTACACATATAAAGGAACAACCAGTACCAGCCACTCCAAAAACATACCAAATGGTAAAGAGCATCAACACAATCAAGAATCTGCATCAATTAACAAACAAAACAGCCAGCTAGCATCCAAATGGCAGTATCAAATTCAGATATAACAATATTATCCCTAAATGTAAATGGACTGAATGCCCCAATCAAAAGACACAGACTGGCAAATTGGATAAAAAGCCAAAACCCGTCAATGTGTGCTGTATCCAGGAAACCCATCTCACATGCAAGGATACACAAAGGCTCAAAATAAAGGGATGGAGGAAGATTTACCAAGCAAATGGAGAGCAAACAAAAGCAGGAGTTGCAATTCTCGTCTCTGATAAATTAGACTTTAAAGCAACAAAGATCAAAAGAGACAAAGAAGGACATTACATAATGGTAAAAGGATCAATGCAACAAGAAGAGCTAACGATTCTAAATATATACGCACCCAATACAGGAGCACCCAGATTCATAAGGCAAGTTCTTAATGACTTAGAACTTTGTAAAGAGACTTAGATTCCCACAAAATTATATTGGGAGACTTTAACACCCCATTGTCAATATTAGACAGATCAATGAGACTGAAAATTAACAAGGATATCCAGGACTTGAATTCAGACCTGGACCAAGCAAACCTAATAGACATTTACAGAACTCTCCACCCCAAATCCACAGAATATACATTCTTCTCAGCACAACACCACACCTACTCTAAAATTGACCACATAATTGGAAATAAATCACAACTCAGCAAATGCAAAAGAACGGAAATCATAACAGTCTCTCAGACCACAGTGCAATAAAGTTAGAACTCAGAATGCAGAAACTAACTCAGAACCGCATAGCTTCATGGAAACTGAACAACTGGCTCTTGAATGTTGACTGGATAAACAATGAAATGAAGGCAGAAATAAAGATGTTCTTTGAAACCAACGAGAACGAAGACACAACATAACAGAATCTCTGGGATACAATTAAAGCAGTCTCTAGAGGAAAATATACAGCAATAAGTGCACACATGAGAAGCAAGGAGAGATCAAAAATTGAAACCCTAGCATTAAAATTGAAAGAGCTAGAGAAGCGAGATAATAAAAACTCAAAACCAGCAGAAGACAAAAAGTAACTAAGATCACAGCAGAACTGAAGGAGACAGAGACACAAAAAACCCTTCAAAAAATCAATAAATCCAGGAGCTGGTTTTTTGAAAAGATCAACAAAATAGACAGACCACTAGCCAGATTAATAAAAAAGAAAAGAGAGAATAACCAAATTGATGCAATAAAAAACGATAAAGGGGTTATCACCACAGATTCCACAGAAATTCAAACCATCATCAGAGATTATTACAAACAACTCTATGCACAAAAACTAGTAAACCTGGAAGAAATGGATAAATTCCTGGACACTTGCCTCCTCCCAAGCCTAAACCAGGAAGAAGCTGAAACCCTAATAGACCAATAACAAGGTCTGAAGTTGAGGCAGCAATTAAGAGCCTACCACCCAAAAAAAGCCCAGGTCCAGATGGGTTCACAGCCAAATTCTACCAGACATACAAAGAGGAGCTGGTACCATTCCTTCTGAAACTATTCCAAACAATACCAAAAGAGGGAATTCTTCCCAAATCATTTTATGAGACCAACATCATCCTGATATCAAAACCTGGCAGAGACTCAACAAGAAAAGAAAACTTCAGGCCAATATCCATGATGAACATAGATGCAAAAATCTTCAATAAAATACTGGCAAGCCGATTGCAACAGCACATCAAAAAGCTTATCCACCATGATCAAGTAGGCTTCATCCCGGGGATGCAAGGCTGATTCAACATACACAAGTCTATAAACGTTAATTCACCACATAAACGGAACAAAAGACAAAAACTACATGATTATCTCAATTGATGCAGAGAAGGCCTTTGACAAAATTCAACAGCCCTTTATGCTAAAAACCCTCAATAAGCTAGGTATTCACGGAGCGTATCTCAAAATAATAAAAGCTATTTACGACAAACCAACAGCCAATATCATACTGAATGGGCAAAAACTGGAAGCATTCCCTTTGAAATCTGGCACTAGACAAGGATGCCCTCTCTCACCACTCCTATTCAATATAGTACTGGAAGTTCTAGCCAGAGCAATCAGGCAAGAAAAAGAAATAAAGGTTATTCAAATAGGAAAGGAGGAAGTCAAATTGTCTCTATTTGCAGACAACATGATTGTATATCTAGAAGACCCCACTGTCTCAGCCCAAAATCTCCTGAAACTGATAAGCAACTTCAGCAAAGTCTCAGGATACAAAATCAATGTGCAAAAATCACAAGCATTCCTATACACCAATAACAGACTTAAAGAGAGCCACATCAAGAATGAACTGTCATTCACAACTGCTACAAAGAGAATACCTAGGAATACAACTAACAAGGAAGGTAAAGGACCTTTTCAAGGAGAACTACAAGCCACTGCTCAACAAAATAAGAGAGGACACAAACAGATGGAGAAACATTACATGTTCATGGTTAGGAAGAATCAATATCGTTAAAATGGCCATACTGCCCAAAGTAATTTACAGATTCAATGCTATTCCCATCAAGCTACCAATGACCTTCTTCACAGAACTGGAAAAAACCACCTTAAACTTCATATGGAACCAAAAGAGAGCCCGCATAGCCAAGTCAATTCTCAGCAAAAGGAACAAAGCAGGAGGCATCACACTACGGGACTTCAAACTATACTACAAGGCTACAGTAATCAAAACAGCATGGTACTGGTACCAAAACAGAGATATAGACCAATGGAACAGAACAGAGGCCTCGGAGGCAACACAACATATCTACAACCATCTGATCTTTGACAAACCTGAGAAAAACAAGCAATGGGGAAAGGATTCCCTGTTTAATAAATGGTGTTGGGAAAACTGGCTAGCCATGTGCAGAAAGC
This sequence comes from Sapajus apella, assembly GCF_009761245.1. NCBI lineage: Eukaryota > Metazoa > Chordata > Mammalia > Primates > Cebidae > Sapajus > Sapajus apella. Next base: position 8,259,539 of record NW_022436990.1, read on the forward strand.
AGAAACTGGACCCCTTCCTGACACCTTACACTAAAATTAACTCCAGATGGATTAAAGACTTAAACATAAGACCTAACGCCACAAAAACTCTAGAAGAAAATCTAGGCAAAACCATTCGGAGGCGTAGGCAAGGACTTCATGACCAAAACACCAAAAGCATTGGCAACAAAAGCCAAAATAGACAAATGGGACCTAATCAAACTCCACAGCTTCTGCACAGCAAAAGAAACAGTCATTAGAGTGAATTGGCAGCCAACAGAATGGGAAAAAATTTTTGCAATTTGCCCATCTGACAAAGGGCTGATATCCAGAATTTACAAAGAACTAAAACAGATCTACAGGAAAAAAACAAACAAGCCCATTCAAAAGAGGGCGAAGGATATGAACAGATACTTTACAAAAGAAGACATACATGAGGCCAACAAACATATGAAAAAAACGCTCATCATCACCGGTCATTAGAGAAATGCAAATCAAAACTACAATGAGATACTGTCTCACGCCAGTTAGAATGGCGATCATTTAAAAATATAGGGACAACAGATGCTAGAGAGGATGTGGAGAAATAGGAACACTTTTACACTGTTAGTAGGAGTGTAAATTAGTTCAACCATTGTGGAAGACAGTGTGGCGATTCTTCAAGGACCTAGAAATACAAATTTCATTTGACCTAGCAATCCCGTTACTGGGTATATATCCAAAGGATTATAAATCGTTCTACTATAAGGACACGTGCACACGAATGTTCATTGCAGCACTGTTTACAATAGCAAAGACCTGGAACCAACCCAAATGCCCATCGATGATAGACTGGACAGGGAAAATGTGGCACATATACACCATGGAATATTATGCAGCCATCAAAAACAATGAGTTTGTGTCCTTTGTAGGGACATGGATGAACCTGGAAACCATCATTCTCAGCAAACTGACAGAAGAGCAGAAGATCAAACACCGCATGTCCTCACTCATAGGCGGGTGTTGAACAATGAGAACACATGGACACAGGGAGGGGAGCACTACACACTGGGGTCAGTTGGGGGGAAATAGGGAAGGGATGGTGGGGGGTGGGGAGCTGGGGAGAGAGAGCATCGGGAGAAATGCCAGATATAGGTGATGGGGAGCAAGGCAGCAAATCACACTGCCATGTGTGTACCTATGCAACAATCTCACATGTTCTTCACATGTACCCCAATACCTAAAGTGCAATAAAATAAATAAATAGAAAAAAAAAAAAAACAAAACTGGAGGCATTATACTCCTTGAGTTCAAAACGTGTTATAAAGCTATTGTAATAGCATGGTACTGGCATAAAAACATACAGTGGAACAGGGAGCTCAGAAATAAACCCAACTATTTGTGGTTAATTGATTTTTTACAAAGGTGCCAAGAACACACAATGGGGAAAGGACAGTTTAATAAATGATTTTGGTAAAACTGAATATCCACATGCAGAAAACTGAAATTGGACCCTTATCTCACACCACATACAAAAATCAACTCAAAGCCAGGTTGCAGTGGCTCACACCTGTAATCCTAGCACTTTGGGAGGCCAAGGTGGACGGATTGCTTGAGCCCAGGAGTTTGAAACCAGCCTGGGCAACATGGCAACACCATCTCTAATTCAAACATTCTTATACAAAAATTAGCCAGGTGTGGTGGTGCATACCTGTAATTCCAGATACTTGGGGGGCCGAGGCTTGAATCTTGGAGGTTGAAGATGCAGTCAGCTGTGATTCTGCCACTGTACTCCAGCCTGGACAACAGTGAAACCCTGTCTCAAAAAAAAAAAAACCTCAAGATGGATGAAAGACTTAAACATAAGACCTGAAACTGTAAAACTACTAGAAAAAAAAAAAAAAAGCAGAGGAAAAGCTCCACCACATTGGTCTGGGCAATGATTTCTTGAATAGGACTGCAAAAGGATGAGCAACAAAAGCAAAAATAGACAAGTGGTTTATATCAAACTAAAAAGTTTCTGTACAACAAAGGAAAAAATTTTTTTTTTTTTTTTTTTTGAGACGGAGTCTCAGTCTGTTCCCAGGCTGGAGTGCAGTGGCACAATCTCGACTCACTGTAACCTCTGCCTCCTGGGTTCAAGCAATTCCACTGCCTCAGCCTCCCAAGTAGCTGGGATTACAGGTCCACGCCACCACGCCCAGCTAATTTTTTTTATTTTAGTAGAGACGAGGTTTCACCCTGTTGGCCAGGATGCTCTCGATCTCCTGACCTCGTGATGTGCCTGCCTCAGCCTCCCAAAGTGCTGGGATTACAGGCGTGAGCTACCGCACCCAGCCTGCAAAGGAAACTTTTAACAGAGTGCAGAGATAACACAACTTGGAAAAAGTATTTTCAAACCATACATTTATAAAGGCGCTAGGCCGGGCCTGGTGACTCACGCCTGTAATCCGAGCACTTTGGGAGGCTGAGGCAGGCACATCACTTGAGGTCAGGAGTTCAAGACCAGCCTGGTCAATATGTTGAAACCCCGCCTCTACTAAAAATATAAAAAATTAGCCTGACATAGTGGCACACATCTATAATCCAGCTACATGGGAGGCTAAGGCAGGAGAATCTCTTGAACCTGGGAGGTGGAAGCTGCAGTGGGCTGATATTGCACCACTGCACTCAAGCCTGGGTGACAGAATGAGACTCTGTCTCGAAAAAAAAAAAAATTACCCTGCAACTTAGTTTTTTTTTTTTTTTTTAAGGGAGGGGCCAATATCTAAAATATATAAGGAACTCAATTCAGTAACAAGAAAACAAATAACCCAATTAATAAATGGGTAAAATACTCAACATCTCTAAGCATAGGAAAATGCAAATAAAATCATGAGATATCACCTCGCACCTGTTAGAAGGGCTATATGGAGGTTCCTCAAAAAAATAAAAATAGAAATATCTTATTATCCAGCAATCCCACTTCTGGCTATATATCCAGTAGAGTTGAAATCAGTATGTTGAAGATGTATCTGCACTTCCATGTTCATTTCAGCATTATTCACAATAGCTATATAGATATGGAAGCCAACATATGTCTACCAACAGATGAGTGGATAAATCAAATGTGGTGTGTACATACATAAAAGAACTATTTAGCCTCAAAAGAGAAGGAAATTCTGTCATTTGCAACAATATAGATGAACCTGGAGGGCATTATGTTAAGTAAAATAAGCCAGACACAGAAAGACAAATATTGTATGATCTCATTTACATGTAGAATCTAAAAAAGTTGATCTCATAAAAACAGATTAAAAAATGACCAGAGGTGGGATGGGTGGGTGAAGGGAATGGGGATAGAGGAGATGATGATCAAAGGGTACAAAGTTTCAGTTAGGGCTGGGCGAGGTGGTTCACACCTGTAATCCTAGCACTTTGGGAGGCCGAGGTGGGTGGATCACCTGAGGTCAGGAGTTCAAGACCAGCCTGGCCATCATGGTGAAACCCCATCTTAAAAATAAATAAATAAACAAAAAAACAAAGTTCCAGTTAGACTGGAAGGATATGGTTTAGTGATATGGATTATATTACTCTCATAAAAGTATTACATGTTCATTTTCTAATTTTAAAAGATTCAAATATTTACTAAGAATTTTTTTTTTTTAAGATGGAATCTCACCCTGTTGCCTAGGCTGGAGTGCAGTGGTGTGATCTCAGCTCACTGCAACCTCTGCCTCCTGAGTTCATGCAATTCTCCTGCCTCAGCCTCCCAAATAGCTAAGATTACAGGCTCAGGCCACCACGCCTGGCTAATTTTTGTATTTTTAGTAGAGACGGGTTTCACCCTGTTGGCCAGGCTGGTCTCAAACTCCTGACCTCAAGTGATCCACCCACCTCAGCCTCCCAAAGTGCTGGGATTATAGGTGTGAGCCACTGTGCCAAGCCAGAAATTTTTAAACCATATGAACTGCCATCGCCTAGAAGATAGTACGTAGAATGTTCTTCATTAAATTAACAACAATAATAATATTGAAGCTGAGCACAGTGACTTGGCTATAGTCTCAGCTACTCAGGAGGCTGAGGCAAAAGGATCACTTCAGTCTGGGAGTTTCATTCCAGCCTGGGCAAAATAAAATAGCAAGACCCTGTTTTTAAAAATATTATGTATTGAATATTTATACTACAATCAGTAAACATGGAAGTAAATATAAAGACCTCAGGAATTCAACAGTGGCCTGTGTGTCTCAGGTGAAAACTATCTCTAGGACTGAAATTATTCTTTCAGAGATAAAAATGCATTATGAAAAAAAAATTAAATAAGTAAATAATGCATTACAGGAAAAGATATTTCCTTTCTGAGGAAATACAATACAATGTCAAGTACTCCATGATTCAGAGCAAGTGTCTGTTTTTCATAGTAAACATTGGATCAACACCTGATTGCTGCCATGGTTTGGCTGTGTCTCCATCCAAATCTCATCTTGAATTTTAGTAACTCCCATGTGTCAAAGCAGGGCCAGGTGGAGATAACTGAATCATGGGGGGTGGTTTCCCCCATAGTCAGTGAATAAGCGTCACGAAATCTGATGGTTTTATAAAGGGAGTTCCCCTGCACAAGCTCTCTTGCCTGCGACCATGTAAGGCATCACTTGGCTCCTCATTTGCCTTCAGCAATGATTGTGAGGCCTCCCCAGCCATGTGGAATGGTAGTCAATTGAACTTCTCTCCTTTATAAGTTACCCAGTCTCAGGTATGCCTTTATCAGCAGCATGAGAACAGACAAATCGCCATTTTGGCATGTTTTAGGGGAGGGAATAAGTTTCTCCTTTTCTCTCATGCACAAATTTTCTTTAAATGTCATTCCTATAGAGGCTTCGTCATCAGCATTCCTATTAAAAGACCTTACCTATGACACATTCTGAATTTGGGTGGACTAAGAGAAAACAGAACTGATTTCACGCAGTACCACATAAAATATGCTCTTTCCTGCCTTTGATCCCCTCCAGCCCCAGGATACTATCTCTTCCTGTTCCCTGGTGGGCCTCTCTGGATAAGATTTGGGAAGTGCACCAATCGACCATGTGAGGAAATCAACATCTTATTCTCACGAATAATCTCTGTAGCCCTCTAGAGAGGGGTCAAAATTAATGACAAAATCTTTCAATATATTTTTACAAACACATGAGTAACACATTAAAAAGATCATAGACTTTAGAAATAACAATCTTAAGTTTAAAATTTTTATGGACATTTATTTTATGGACAAGTTACTTAACTCTCAGAGCCTGTTTCTTTAACTGTAAAAATGGAAATAACAACATCTACCTTGTTAGAATTGAATGTGCTCACTTTGAGATTACATTAGCTGTTCTTACTTTTCCTTTTTCACTTTCCACATGATACTGAAAGGCTCATAAATATTACATCTCTCTCTATACACCTTTCCTATCCATGACAATTTATAATTCCATTTCTGGTTCAAGACTGCTACAGAATTACTGTTATTGAGTATGGATTATAAAATTGATATATTGAGAAATTATTTCTATGGTCAGGATATATGTAAATGGGGGTGGGGAAAAGAGAAAAAAAAATTACTCTGCTAAACTGCCTAAGTAATGCCAAAGAAATGCCTGGGCTAAAAACATTGAGAATAAATTTGGGACTGAAATAGTGCCCAAAGGAAAAAAAAAATCTGGGGGAGGACCCAAGATGGCCGACTAGGAACAGCTCAGGATTGCAGATCCCAGTGAAAGCGCAGAGGGTGAATGGACACCACATTTCCAGACGGATTTTTATTGCCCACAGACCAGAAGATTCCCAGGTGGAGGGGCCCAATGGGTCACCAGCACAGCTGTTTTGGCCAGGGCAGCTGTTTCGGCTGGCGTGGCTACTTTGCCTTGCCCTGGTGCGACGGTTCTCCGTACAAAATACACTGGTCCGGGTGCCCTTTTAGCTGGCAATTGGAGAGCCAGGAAGGCGGATCGCCCATTCATCTGATTTAAAAAGGAACTGAAACATGGAGCCAGGTCAGAAGATTCCGGAGCAAAAAAACCGCCACGAATCTCAGCACCGCTGTTTCAGCCTGCGCAGTGAGTCACCGCAAGGGAAATCACACAGATCCCGGCGCCTAAAACAGGCGACTGGTGCACCTGGGAGAGAGTCGACCGTTCAACAACAAAAAAAAAAAGACTCTGAGTCAGGGAGTGAGGTGATCAGGCTCGGCTGGACCCACCCCCACAAAAACAAAACAAAACAAAACAAAAAAAACAGCAATTGAAAACGCTCTGGGTTGAGAGTTTCAAAGCAACACAGCTGAACCCAGGACACTCCAGCTCTGTGTGGGAGGGGTGTCTGCCACTACCGAGACACTTCACCACTATGGAGGTAGTCCACCATCGCCTGGACAGCCTGCCGTAGCCGTGGCAACCCGCAGCTGAGGCAACCTGCCATTACAGAGAGAGTCCGCCATTACACAGGCGGGCCACCATCGCCGAGGCAGTTCTAACTACACCCATACAAACAGGACTGCAGGGAAGATCACTCGGCAGTGGGCGGAGCCCACAGCAGCTCAGCAAAGCCTCTGCAGGCAGACAGTGACTAGGCTGCCTCCTCGCTGGGAAGGGCAGCCCTAAAAAAAAAAGGCAGCAGCACAATGGAAACTCATAAATAAAGCCCTAACTCCCTGGGACAGAACACCTGGGGGAAAAAAAAAAAAAAAAGGAGTTTATGAGTTCTGCTGCAGCAGACCTAAATGTACCTGCCCAGCAACCCTGAATGACCAACGGAGCTCACAGCTCAGCATTTCAGCTCCAATAAAGGACAGATTGTCTCCTCAAGCAGCTTCCTGGCCCCCATATGTCCAAAGAATCACCTCATAAAGGAGAGAACACAGTGACATTTGGCGGGTATCCTTCTGAGACAAAGATAGCAGAAGAAGAAACTGGTAGTAACCCTTACTGTTCTGTAACTACTGCAGGTGATCCCCAGGTAAGCAGGGCCTGGAGTGGACCTCAGCAATCCTAAAGCAGAGGGGCCAGACTGTTAGAAGGAAAACTAAGAAAGAGAAATAACTTCATCATCCACAAACTGGAAGTTCACCCAGAGACCCAATCTGAAAGTCAGCAACTACAAAAACAATAGGTGGATAAATCCACAAAGATGGGAAGAAACCGGCGCAAAAAGGATGAAAACATCCAAAACCAGAACACCTCTCCTCCTAAAAGGAATCACAACGCCTCATCAGCAAGCGAACAAGGCTGGATGGAGAATGAGTGTGATGAAATGACAGAATCAGACTTCAGAAGGTGGGTAAAAAGAAACTTGAGTGAGCTAAAAGAACATGTTCTAACCCAATGCAAAGAAACTAAGAACATTCAAAAAAGATTTGACGAAATGCTAACAAGAATGGACAACAGAGTGGAATATAAGTGAATTGATGGAGCTGAAAAACACAACACGAGAACTTCACGAAGCATGCACAAGTTTCAACAGCCGAATTCACCAAGCAGAAGAAAGGATATCAGAGGTCGAAGATCAACTCAATGAAATAAAATGAGAAGGCAAGAATAGAGAAAAAAGGGTAAAATGGAATGAACAAAGTCTTCAAGAAATGTGGGATTATGTGAAAAGACCTAATCTACGTTTGATAGGTGTACCTGAATGTGACGAAGAGAATGAATCCAAGCTGGAAAATACTCTTCAGGATATTATCCAGGAAAACTTCCCCAACCTAGCAAGGCAGGCCAATATTCAAGTCCAGGAA
>NW_022436990.1:8267253-8335381 GCF_009761245.1 Sapajus apella
TAGGGACATGGATGAACCTGGAAACCATCATTCTCAGCAAACTGACACAAGAGCAGAAAATCAAACACCAAATGTCCTCACTCATAGGCGGGTGTTGAACAATGAGAACACATGGACACAGGGAGGGGAGCACTACACACTGGGGTCTGTTGGGAAATGGGGGAGGGACAGTGGGGGGTGGGGAACTGGGGAGAGATAGCATCGGGAGAAATGCCAGATATAGGTGAAGGGGAGGAAGGCAGCAAATCACACTGCCATGTGTGTACCTACGCAACTATCTTGCAACGTTCTTCAAATGTACCCCAATACCTAAAATGCAATAAAAAAAAAAAAAGGAAAAAATATCCTTCAATACTAAATAAATCATCTGTTCAGGTGTCAGTCCCCACCCTGGACAGACAGCTCAATGGCTGGAACCTTATTTCAGGTAATCATATATCACAACTTTTGTTTTTTGTTTTTTTGAGACGGAGTCTTACTCTGTTGCCAGGCTGAAGTGCAGTGGCACGATCCCAGCTCACCGCAACCTCCCCCTCCTGGGTTCAAGTGATTCTCCTGCCTCAGCTTCCCGACCAGCTGGGACTACAGGTGTGCACCACCATGCCCAGCTAATTTTTTATTTTTTAGTAGAGACAGGGGTTTTACCATGTTGGCCAGGATGGTCTTGACCTCTTGACCTTGTGATCTGCCCATCTCAGCCTCCCAAAGGGCTGGGATTACAGGTGTGAGCCATATCACAACTATCAAGACAGAGCTGCTAACATAAAACAAAGAGTAGTTGTAGTCAAGTAACAGTGTCTTGAATGAGACAGAAATTTCTCTTTTACAGACTATAAATTCTGCAAGGAGTAAAAAAAATAAAAATAAAGAAATTTCCAGTTGGGCATGATGGCCTATGATCCCAGCACTCTGGGAGGCCGAGGCAGGTGGACCACCTGAGGTCAAGAGTCCAAGACCAGCTTGACGAACATGGTGAAACCCTGTCTCCACTAAATACAAAAATTAGCTAGGCATGGTGGCACATGCCTGTAATCCCAGCTACTTGGGAAACTGATACAGAAGAACCGCTTGAACCTGGGAGACAAATGTTGCAGTGAGCTGAGATTGCACCACTGCACTCTGGCCTGGGCGACAGGAGCAAAACTCTGTCTCAAAAAAAAAAAAAAAAAAAGACACACACCAGAAGATGGAGGTCCTCTTTCCTTGACTAACACAGCCATGGCTCATGGTCCCAAGAAGCATCTGAAGAAGGTAGCAGCTCCAAAGCATTGGATGCTGGAGCAAAAACCGGTGTGTTTGCTCCTTGTCCATCCACCAGTCCTCACAAGTTGAGACAGAGTGTCTCCCCCTCATCATTTTCCTATGGAACAGACTTAAGTGTGCCCTGACAGGAGATGAAGTAAAGAAGATTTCCTTCTTGGCCTTTTGGCTAAGATCAAGTGTAAAGATTTCATGCAGCAGTTCATTGAGATCCATGGCAAGGACTAAAGTGATAGTCCTGCTGGATTCATGGATGTTACCAGCATTGACAAGACTCGAGAGAATTTCCATCTGTTCTATGACACCAAGGGCTGCTTTGCTATACATCATATTACACCTGAGGAGGCCAAGTAAAAGTTGTGCAAAATGAGAAAAATCTTTGTGGGCACGAAAGGAATCTCTCGTCTGCTGACTCATGATGCCCACACCAACCGCTACCCTGATCCCCTCATCAAGGTGAATGATGCCATTCAGATTGATTTGGAGACTGGCAAGATTACCGATTTCATCAAGTTACACTGGTAACTTGTGCATGGTGACTAGCGGTGCTAACCTGGGAAGAATTGGTGTGATCACCAACAGAGAGAGGCACCTTGGATCTTTTGACGTGGTTCACGGGAAAGATGACAATGGCAACAGCTTTACCACTCAACTCTCCAACACTTTTGTTATTGGCAAGGTCAACAAACCATGGATTTCTCTTCCCTGAGGAAAGGGTATCTGCCTCACCATTGCTGAAGAAAGAAACTGGCAACCAAACAGAGCAGTGAGTGAAATGGTCCCTGGGTGACATGTTAGATCTTTGTATGTAATTAAAAATAACGTGGCATGATTAATAGCAAGAAAAAAAATTTCCCTTTCACATTAAAGTCCACAGGAAGGCCATCCAGGACTGGCATGATGGCTCCACAATCATCCAAGATCCAGGCTTTCCTCTCTCTTTCTGCTTCATTACCCTAGCAACTGGCATTCATTCTCAAGATCACCTCATGGTCCAAGAGGGCTGATGGCCCTCTAACCAGCAAGTCTGTGACACAAGCCAAAAGAAGGAAGGACAGAAAGGCAGAGAGAACACACCTGCCAGCTGAGTCAGCTCCTTTTAGGCAGCCTTCTGGGAAATTGACTTGATACTGGTAGAATTAGTCACATAGCCATATCTCATCAGAGGGGATGGAAAATTCAATCTTTTAGCTGGGGACATAAGCTCCAAATAAACCGGGGACTGATATTCTTTTACTAAAGTGCAACGGAAGAATGGACATTGGTGGTCCCAGCAATCTCTGCTATAATATTTCAAACCCATGTGAGAAGGGACAGGCAAAGTGGCTCACATCTGCAATCTCAGCACCTTGGGACCCAAGGTGGGAGGATCACCTGAGACTTAGGAGTTTGAGACCAGCTAGGGCAACACAATGAGACCCTGTCTCTACAAAAAATTAAAAATTAGCCAGGCATGGTGGTGGCATGTACCTGCAGTCCCAGCTACTGGGGAGGCTGAGTTGGGAGGATTAGTTGAACCTAGGAGATCAAGGCTGCAGTGAGGTATAATCACACCACTGTATTCCAGCCTGGGCAACAGAAGAAGACCTTGCCTTTAAAAAACAAAAACAAAAATTATTTGAGAGGATAAAAATTTCAAGCACCTTGGAAAGAAGACAGCTTTATAGGCCTCATCTACCTAGGAAGTCTGTTCCATCTTTTCCAATTTAAGTGATCCCAGGGACATCAGAAAAGTAGTGAGTCCTTCCCACAGCCCCTCACCCTTTTGTAGGGAGTTTGTGGAAAGAGAAACAATTTAAAAGTCAGTTAAGTCAACTCTGTTCCCATTCTTGATTGGTCTCTAACTAGCTGTGGGGCAAACTTGTCTCTTAGGGAGGAAAACATTACAGCCTTTAATTAGAGTTTTGAAATTCAAGCCTAAGTAAGACCTTGTGATAACTGAACAAGTAAGTGAAAACAAAAAATCACTTTAGGTAAAATGTCTAGATTTGTAAAATATTGTTTTACTAGAAAATATTAAAGCCTCCACAGCACTCTCCTCTTTTAAAAAAGCTTTCCAGCTGGGCACAGTGGCTCATGCCTATAATCCCAGTACTTGGTGAGGCCACGGCAGGCGGATCACGAGGTCAGGAGTTAGAGACCATCCTGGCCAACACAGTGAAACCCCGTCTCTACTGAAAAAATACAAAAAATTAGCTGGGCGTGGTGGCAGGTGCCTGTAATCCCAGCTATTTGGAAGGCTGAGGCAGGAGAATTGCTTGAACCCAGAGGCGGAGGTTGCAGTGAGCCAAGATAGCACCACTGCACTCAAGCCCGCACGACAATGTGAGGCTCCATCTAAAAAAAAAAAAAAAAAAAAAAAACTTTCCAGGCCAGACATGGTGTCTTATGCCTCTAATCCCAGTTCTTTGGGAGACAGGGCGGGCAGATCACTGGAGTCCAGGAGCTTGAGACCAGCCTGAACAACAGAGCAAAACCCTGTTTCTACTAAAACCACAAAAATTAGCCAGGCATGGTGGCGCTCACCTGTAATTCTAGCTACTCGGGAGGCTGAGGCAGGAGAATGGCTTAAGTTCAGGAGGCAGAAGTTGCATGCAGTGAGTCAAGATCACACCACTGCATTCCAGCCTGGGTGACAGGGTGAGACCCTGTCAAGTAAATACATACATACATACCCTTCCATAGCATCCTATAATCCTTGGAACAAAACCCAAAACTCCTTAACAGTAAACACTCTACATTTTCACGGTTCAAGGTGCCCTTAGTGTCTCAGCAGTTTTTTTTAAGGCCCACTCAGGCCAAAAGAAATAGGTAGCATTTTGGTCTACTAAGTAGTTAGATCTAAACAATAAATATTCACGTCCTAACTACTTAGTGTCTTTTGGGCACTCCATAACTTCTGAAACCTTAGAATTGTATTGGACACAGCCATCCTCATCTCTTGCTCCACGCTGATTTTCCCATAGGTCTTGTTTTATCACAGCAAGGAGGAAAAAACACATCCAAAGGAACGTAGCTGGATTTAAGATGGAAACCAGCTCAAGGTAGTAGTTCCCATGATGTTCGACAGATGTCGCTGTGTTTCCCTCAAATTTTAAAAATATCCAAGGTGTCCTGGTAAGTTTGCTGGTACACCCCAGGAAGCCTCAAAACACAGTTTGGAACATGTTTTATAAAGCCTTGCATTAACTGATCCCTGACCATTTCTTCAGCCTCATCTGCTACTGCTATCCTTGTTTACTACACTCCAGTTCTACTGGCCTTTTATTTTCCCAAACAAGCCAAGCTCCTCAGTCTTTTTTCATGCTTTGCCTTCGTTTGGAGGACTTTTCAACTAGATAAGCCTTCTTTACTTCTCCTAGGCTATATCAGGGACCTCTGTTACTCTCTCACTAGCCTACAGGCTCCACGAAGGCAGGGACCGTGTCTGTTTTCTATACCATCTTAACACTCAGTGTCTAGCACAGTTCCAAGCACACAGTAGAAACTCAAGTGGTTTAAAAATATATGTTTCTGGCCAGGCGAGGTGGCTCATGCCTGTAATCCTAGCACTTTGGGAGGCCAAGGCAGGTGGATCACCTGAGGTCAGGAGTTTGAGACCAGCCTGGTCAACATAGTGAAACGCCATCTCTACTAAAAATCCAAAATATTAGCTGGGCATGGTGGTGTGCACCTGTAATCCCAGCTACTCAGGAGGCTGAGGCAGGAGAATCACTTGAACCCAGGAGGCTGAAATTAGAGTGAGCGGAGATCATGCCACTGCACTCCAGCCTGGGCAACAGAGCAAGACTCCATCTCAAAAAAAAAACAAAACTAAACTAACTAAATAAATAAATAAAAAGATATGTTTCTATTTGACATTAATTAATAATCTTCAAACACACAAGTAATCCAGTTGTGAAATACAAGAGAAATTCCTTTCTTGTTAACAGTTCAGTTCATCATCTAAAAATTGATGGCATCTTAGAATGTGACTGCTAGCATACTTATAGTGGCATTTTAATTAATTTATTTATTTTTTTAAATGAGACGGGGTTTCTCCATGTTGGTCAGGCTGGTCTTGAACTCCCGACCTCAGGTGATCCACCCACCTCTGCCTCCCCAAGTGCTGGGATTACAGGCATGAGCCACCGCGCCCAACAATGGCATTTTAAAAAACAAATTAGAGGCCAGGTGCAGTGACTCAGGCCTGTAATCCCAGCACTTTGAGAGGCCGAGGTGTGTGGATCACTTGAGGCCAGGAGTTCAATACCAACCTGGCCAACATGGCAAAACCCATCTCAACTAAAAATATAAAAATTAGCCAGACATGGTGGCATGTGCCTGTAGTTCTAGCTACTCAGGAGGCTGAGGCAGGAGAATCACTTGAGCCCAGGAAGTGGAGGTTGCAGTGGGCTAAGATCCTACCACTGCATTCTACCTGGGCAACACAGTGAGGCTCCTTCTCAAAAAAAAAAAAAAAAAAAAAAACTAGAGAAAAAATAGTCTTTTCAATGAATGGTGCTAGAACAACCGGATGTCCATATGCAAATGGATGAAGTTGTTCTTTCAGGCCTCTTCTTGCCTAAAAAAAAAAGAATGAAGTTGTCCCACTACCTGACCATATTAAAAAATTAATGCAAAAAATGTTATAGACTTAAATGTAAGAGCTAAAACTATAAAACTCTTATAAGAGTAAATTTTTATAACCTTAGATTAGGCAGTAATTTCTTTGATATAACACTAAAAGCACAAGCAACAGAAGAAAAATTAGATAAACTTCATCAAAATTTAAAACTTTTTGGTTTCAAAGGACACCATTAAGAAAGTGAAAAGAGCCTAAAAAATGGGAAAAATTTTTTGCAAATCATATATCCAATAAGGGACTTGTATTCAGCATATTTGAAGAACTCTTACAACTGAATAAAAAGACAATCCAATTTAAAAATGGAGCAAAGATAAGAATTTCTCCAAAGAAGATGCAAGAAGCACATGAAAAGATGCCCAGCATCATTAGACATTAGGGAATGCAAATCAAAACCACCAAGAGATACCACTTCACAGCCATTAGGATGGCTAAAATTAAAAAGACAATAAAAAGGGTCAACAAGGATGTGGAGAAAGTGAAATCTTCAAACATTGAGATTATAGAAGGTATGAATGGGATTATAAAATGGGGCAGCCACTTTGGAAACAGTTTGAGAGCCCTCCAAAGTGTTAAACATAAAGTTACCATATGGCCCAGTAATTTTTTTTTTTTTTTTTTTGAGATAGCGTCTCACTCTGTCACTTAGGCTAGATTGCAGTGGTGCAATCTCAGCTGACTGCAACCTCTGCCACCTGGGTTGAAGCGATTCTTCTGCCTCAGCCTCCCAAGTAGTTGAGATTACAGGCACCCACCACTGTACCTGGCTAATTTTTGTAGTTTTTAGCAGAGAGCCTGGCTAATTTTTGTAGTTTTTAATAGAGACGAGGTTTCACCATGTTGGCCACCCTGGTCTTGAACTTGTGACCTTGTAATCCACCCACCTCAGTCTCCCAAAGTGCTGGGATTACAGGCGTGAGCCACTGAGCCCAGCCATGACCCAGCAATTCTACTCACAGGTATATACCCAAAAGAAATGAAAATTTATGTTCACACAAAAGTTTGTACATGAATGTTTACAGCAGCATTATTCATAATAACCAAAAAGTACAAACAACTGAAATGTCCATCAACTGATGAATAACGGAAGTGTGACAGTGCTATGCAACAGAATATGATTTGATCATAAAAATAAATAGTGATACATGCTACAAACTAGACAAACCTTCAAAACATTAGGCTAAGTCAGAGAAGCCAGTCACAAAAACCATATATTATAAAATTCCACTCATATAAAATGTCTAGAACAGGGAAATCTACAAAGATAGTAGATTAATGGTTGCCAGGGGCTGAGAGGAAGACAGGATGTAAAGTGACTGTTAATAGGTATGGGGTTTTCTCTTTCAGGGTGATAAAAAGGTTCAAAATTAGATAGTTGTGATGGTTGCAAAACTAAATATACTAAAAAAAACATGAAATGGTACACTTAAAGGGGCAAAAATCTTGGTCTGTGGATATCTCAATATAACTATTATTTTAAAAACATTTGAAAAATCATGTCTCCATCATCTGCAGAATAAAGTTCTGACTGTAAGACTGTCTACAAGGCTCCTAAGATCTGATACTTCCTACCACTCTTTCTTTATTTCCTCCAATCCCAGAGGCTCCAATAAACTACCTGGGGTTTCTTCTGCTTCACTCATGCACTGCAGCTTTGTACATTTGGTTCCCTTTGCTTTGAGTGACCTTCCTTTATCTGCCTAGTAAATGCCCACTTGTCCCTAAAGGCCCAACTCATTGCATACTGTGCTGGTGGCCCTTTTCTGTGCTCACCTGACATCCTGTGCATATGCCATTGTAGCATGCTTGAAATTGTTTCATAAATGTCAGCTTCCTTGTTGTGCTCCTACAGGACTGACTTTCTTCAAGGCAGGAACTATGTTTATCTTTGCATTCCCAACACACAGCAGAGGTGCTCAATAAATGAAATAAAGGAATTAATGGATTGAATCTATAAATTCTTCATGCTTGTATTTGTTTTATGATCTCTGACTCTTATTCATGTCTCTTAACATACAGTTTTTATATGTTACATTTTTCATGTCTGTACGATTAGTCTATTGTTTTAAAATCTACAGCTTTTGGCTAGGTGTGGTGGCTCATGCATGTAATTCCAGTACTTGGGAGGCTGAGGCAGGAGGATCCATTGAGCACGGAAGTTCAAGGCTAGACTAGGCAACATAGAGAGACTCCATCTCTACAAAAAATACAAAAATTAGCTGGGCATGGTAGCACACACCTGTAGTCCCAGGTACTCAGGAGGCTGACCCTGCAGTGAGCCATGATCACGCCACTGCACTCCAGCATGGGTAATAGTGAGACCCTGTCTCAAATAAATATTTTTTTAATAAAAACAAAAATAAAATATACTGGGTTTTTGTTTTTTGAGAGAGAGTCTCTGTCACTCAGGCTAGAGTGCAGTGACTTGATCTCAGCTCTCCGCAGCCTCGACATCCTGGGTTCAAGCCATCCTTCTGCCTCAACCCCTCAAGTAGCTGGGATTACCGGTGCGCACCACCATACCCAGCTAATTTTTGTATTTTTTGTAAAGATGAGGGTCTCATCATGTTGCCCAGGCTGGTCTCGAACTCCTGAGCTCAAGCAATCCGCCCACCTTGGCCTCTCAAAGTGCTAGGATAACAGGCATGAGCCATCATGCCCAGTGAAAATCCACTGATTTGTAATAAAGTAAGTTAAACACAGGAGTGTTTAATAAATTACAAGTGCGTTTCTTTTCTCAGGTGATGTTTTATAAGGTTTGTATAATTTAGGTAACCAGTTGCTATTTACTATCACAATTCAATTACTATTAATTAACATTGTGATTGAAATTTTACAAATAACTGGCGAGTGAATCTGATAAATTGTATCTGAATTAATAAGTTGAAGCTGGTATGCATTTACACCATTGAAGTTGGTAATTACAGAGTTTGAGACCACTTTGAACTACATTTCACTAATTATTGTATTTCAATACTGCTACCTCTTCATTACCGCTTCATGTGACACAGATTACTAATAAATTCCTCTACTGTGAGGTCATTCTCCTAAATTAGAAAGAACCAGAGATGAGACACGTAAGACCCAAAGTGAGTTTGTGGATCACATAGTGAGTCACAGAGATCAGACTCCAAAAAATACCTCCCACTATGTCTATTTTCTAGTTCTAAGTTCAAACCTGGATTTAGAAGAATATATGACTTGACTCCTCATCAGTCTTTTAGCTCAGGTGTGGGTTAGGAAGGATATGTCAGAGTGAAGACGGCATGTGTGTAGAAAGGTACATTTTGAAGTGGTAGACAAATGCTCACATTTGTCTTTGTCAGGAAGTGGCTGTGGGAGCTGAGAATGTGATATCTGCTGACAGGGAATAGGGCTTACGCAGAAGTTGTCTGCATAAGCTTCCAGATTCACTGTTTTAGATAGTTCTTTCAAACTTTTACACGCCACAGAATCTCCAGCTACACTGTTTCTCAGGTGTAGTGGCTCATACCTGTAATTCCAACACTTTAGGACGCCAAGCGGGGAGGATTGCTTAAGCCCAGGAGTTGAGGCCAGCCTGGCCAACATAGTATGACCCCTGTCTCTGTAAGTAATAAATAAAAAGATACATAATAAAAATAGATTGTTTTGTGGGGGAATATATTATGTATATTAAGGGATGATCACCTTTCCAATTTTTTTAAGAATCTTGAGTAAACAAATTTTAGCTGAGCTTTCAGAATCAATGAGGATTGGGATGGCTTCAAGACTATTGCCTATGAGTTGATAATTTAGTGCTATCAACTTTACTCTGCACTGAGGGTAATAATAGCTCCAGGGTTCCTATTTGTTTGCTGGACAAGGGCTTTACATGTATTATCTCTCTTGATCCTCCCCATAATCCTGAGAGGGAGGAGGCCACATAATCCCTATTTTACACATGATTTGGAAACAGCCTTACAGCAGCTAAATCAATGGCCTGAGATTGCACCACTACTAGTGTCTGAGCTGAGATTACATTCAGTGGTTACTCTCACTAAGTTTCTAATAGTTGTTACTGCCATCCACAGTGTGATCTAGTAAATGGATAATTATAGCTTAGATGTTTACAGCACAAAAGCATCTAGTACCAGACTGTGTTTTTCTGTCACATCTGTTAACCGTTTGCTTGAGCCTGAAATTCCTCAGAACAGTTGCGGTGTGGTAGGCAGAATAACGCATCCCCGCCTCACCAAGATGTTCCTGTCCTAAGCTCCAAAGTCTTTGAATGTTATCTTATATGACAAAAGGGATTTTGCAGATGTGATTAAGTTAAGGCTCTTGAGAAGGGGGATTATCCTAAACCAACAAGTAGGGCCCAAAGTAACCATGATGGTCCTTATAAGTGAAAGATGGAGGCAGGAAAGACAGAGTCAGAGGAAATGTGGTGACTGAAGCAAAGGACAGAGTGATGCGATTGCTGCCTGGAGCCACAGACCAAAGATTATGGGCAGCCTCTAGAAGTTGGAAAAGGCAAAGAGAGTCTCCCTCTACAGTCTCCAAAAGCAATGAAGTCTTGCTGACATTTTGACTTTAGCCCAAATCAGGCTTATTTCTGCCAGTTGCAGTGGCTCATGCCTGTAATCCCAACTATTCGGGAGGCTGAGGCAGGAGGATCACTTGAGGCCAGGAGTTTGAGGCTGCAGTGAGCTCTGATCACACCCTGCACTCCAGCAGCCTAGGTGGGGAACAGAATCAGAGACTATCTCTTTTTAAAAAAACAGACTTATTTCTCGGACTCTGTGAGACAATAAATGATAAATTTGTGTTTTTTGTTTTCTGGTTTTTGGGGGTTTTTTTTGAGACAGGGTCCTGCTCTGTCGCCCAGGTTGGAGCCCAGTGGCACAATCTCAGCTCACTGCAACCTCTAACTCTGACTTATGGGTTCATGTGATTCTCTTGCCTCAGCCTCCCCAGTAGCTGGGATTACAGGCAACCACCACAATGCCCGGCTAATTTTTTTGTATTTTTAGTAGAGATGGGGTTTCTCCATGTTGGCCAGGCTGGTGTCAAAACCTGACCTCAGATGATCCCCCCAGCTTGGCCTCCCAAAGAGCTGGAATTACAAGTGTGAGCCGTCATGCCCAGCATATTTGTGTCGTTTTAAGCAAGTAATTTTGTGGTAATTTGTTATAGCAAAAATTGAACACTAATACATATGGTGTCTGGCACTCAGATCCCTCCATTACACAGGGACCAAAATTCAGGCAGCAATGATTGGCAATGCTGCACCTTTACCAAGTGGTGGTAAGTTCTGGTTATTACTCACAGGGGTGAAGACAGAAGGCTGCTACTGGCCCTGAGGTTCTCAGCACCATCCTCACAAGGGCATGTAGAAAGGCCTTGAAATCTTCAGGAGCTTCTTTTATGTTGTCTTTATACCACTAAAGCATTTTAAATTTATTTCAGCATCTGTTAAGCACCACTGTTGTTTAATACATACAGGTTCCAGAAATTCAAAGATAACTAGGACTCAGATCCTTAAGGAGCTTACAGCTCAGTAGGGTGGCAGAAGACATAAACAAATTATTACAATGTAACAAAATGTATGCAAGACAAAAATATCTTCAGGAAAAGAATCCTAGAGCATGAGAATTACAATCTCTGGGGAAGGTAAGAGGGAATGGGAGGCTTGGAAAGGGGTTGATGTCCAAGCTTGGGGCTGACTAACATGTTTGGAATCCCCAGCTTTGGTGGGAGAGGTTCTGACAACCACTCTAGGTCCCAGTGTCATCAGACCTAGTTTCTGCTGGGGCTGGTGCAAAACTTTGAGGTTGGGAAAGGAAGGAGACCCCAAAATGAAGTGGACAGTAATTTGCTGATACCTACACATAGCAGATGATCAGAACTCTGGAGATCCATTCTCCATAACTTCTTGGAAGTTCAACAGATAAAGAAAGTGAAAGGTTTCATGAATTATAATGTGCCAGCTAGACATGAAGTATTATTCACTTGCTTGGGATTCATGCTTAGACACTGGGAAATTCCTTCTCAATTTTTGTCTCTAAGTGAAGTCTACCTTCCAATTAAGTAAACAAACCCAAGATATAAGACAGAAAAGTAGGTCTATGTTTCAATGCCTAACATGTTCCATTTAAAATACAGCAAATTTTGGCTGAAAGAAGTTATCACACAATCTAGGACAAACACCATCTCATGATTCTCCAGGCCTAATCTTAATCCTGAGACCACCACAAACACACCATTTCCTACTGAACACTGATACACTCAGAAACTGAAATCTAAAGCTGGAAAGGGCCTTAACAATTAATTTAATAACAGTTTCTTTTACAGATGAAGAACCCTGAAGCATGGAGGAGTTAAGGTTTAAAAAAAAGAGAAGCTGCCTTGGCGGAGTTTAATGGGCTTTACTAGAAGAGGCTGCGTCGGCTTATTTGATGTCTGTCATAGCTGGAGCTTCATGAAATGACTAAGAGAGAGTACAATCTATTTCTTATGAAGTCTAAAATGTAAAAGAGTATAAAGAATGCTACCACCTAATTTTTTTAAATCATCATTATTATTTCAACTGGAGTTTGAAAAAGTGATTTTCCAACACTGCGTATCATTTTGTTTTTGCTAAGTACTAGCAACTGGGGCAATCCCTTGTAGTGTTTATTCTCATTTAACTCTGAACAACTGGAGGTTTTCCAAAAAGGCTCAAAATGTCGAAATCCATCCTCTTTCGGGGAAACCACAGGTAAATAAGGAAAGACACCTTCGCAGGAGTTCCCCTCACACGCACTCACCCTGGCGCAGGGCCCCACGGAGGCGGTGGAAACGCCCCTCTGGGAGTCGAGCATATTCTCCCGCCGGCTGACGGGTGGTGCCCGGGGGCTGAAGGCGGCTCTGCCAGGTCCCCGGGCTCTGCTACCGCCGCGCCGCGCCGCTCCCCCGGCCTGCAGGACTCGCGCTCTGGGGTCACGTCCAGGACGCGGACAGCTGGGGGGCCGGGGCCGCGAGACAGAAGGGCCTGCCTGGGAGCGGGCGGCGCCGGCGGGGAACCGGGCGTGCCCACGTGACTGCCCCGCCCGCCGCCTGCGGCCCGCCGAGCCCCGCCGCCTCCCTCGGGCTGCAGCTCCCGGCGTGCCCCGCACTCGCCGCTGCCCACCCGCCTGCCCCTCCTTCTCCTCCCAGTGCCACAGAGCCGGAGCCCGAGCTGCCGCCGCAGCCACAGCCGAGGGCACTATGGTAAGAGGGGCGCGCCGGCCTGGAGGCCGCGGCGTGGCGAGAAAAGCCCCCCGCACGGCCCCGGGAGTGAGGCCGCCATTTTAACCTGATTTTGGCCTCCAAGGTGGGGGCTTCTGCGCTGCGGCCGCGCTGCTCTCCAGCCTACCGGCCTGCCCTCCCGCCGTGAGGCCCGGCCCTGCTGCTCTTTGGATTTTGGGGGGCGGGGAGGGCTCGGGCTCGGGCGCCGGCGCGGGTTCAGGGGTAAAGGCCCGGCGGCCGGAGGCGCGAGAGGGTCTTCGGGCTGCAGCTGCTCGCGCCGCCTTTGGCTTTCGCTTCCTAATTTTATCTAACACGCGGGGCTTTAAAATTGGTATGTGCTGCGAAGGCTGTGTGGGTCAGGGTCTGGACGGCCTGTAATAAAACCCTTACGGGGAGATTAAGGAAGAGGGAAAACACTTTTTAAAATGCTTTCTCGCGGTAAAAGCTTTTACACTGGACCCGTTAGTTTTGGAGTGTCTGCATGTGAGCTGTGGGGCCGTGGGCGGTTTGGAGTTTATACTTGATTCTCTTTCCTTATGAGGAAACGTTAGTGGCTAGGATGACTTTAAAGAAAAAAATAGTAGAAGCATTAACTGAAATCCAAAAGTGTTTTTTTAAGGCCAGCCGAGTTGACACAATACAGAAGGTATTTTTGCTGCAGCTCCTGAAGCTCTGACATCACCCAGTGAAATAGGAAACATTTCAGGGATGGGACAACTTGTATTTGTCCCGTTCGCTTCCACGTCCAAACCCCTTTAAGAAGGATGAATGGGCAGGGTGAGTTAGACTCCTTCGCTGTATCGTCTACTTATTCTTAAAATGTGACAAATCTGATTGGACGACTTACATGGTACGGTTCAATTTTTGATGTCCAGACTAAAGTGAGTCTTCTCTAGGCAAACAGTAATTTTGGTTAAAACCAAAATACATGTTCTGAATTACTGTTCTGTGTTTATTTTCAGGCTTCTGGAGTTACAGTGAATGATGAAGTCATCAAAGTTTTTAATGATATGAAAGTAAGGAAATCTTCTACACAAGAGGAGATCAAAAAGAGAAAGAAAGCAGTTCTCTTCTGTTTAAGCGATGACAAAAGACAAATAATTGTAGAGGAAGCAAAGCAGATCTTGGTGGGTGACATTGGTGATACTGTAGAGGACCCCTACACATCTTTTGTGAAGTTGCTACCTCTGAATGATTGCCGATATGCTTTGTACGATGCCACATACGAAACAAAAGAGTCTAAGAAAGAAGACCTAGTATTTATATTCTGGTGTGTAAAAACAAAAGAAAAAAGTACTTTTAAAATGCAAGGATTGTTGTTATCATAGTCGGTCATACCTTTGTTTTTCTTATAAGTGGGATTAAGCAATTTTTTTTTTCCATAGGGCTCCTGAAAGTGCACCTTTAAAAAGCAAGATGATTTACGCTAGCTCTAAAGATGCCATTAAAAAGAAATTTACAGGTACAAACTTGAATATTTTGTGCAGAGAAATTACTCTTTATTAATTATAATAAAGTAATAGGATAATGTTTTTTCTTTTAGGTATTAAACATGAGTGGCAAGTAAATGGCTTGGATGATATTAAGGACCGTTCGACACTTGGAGAGAAATTGGGAGGCAATGTAGTAGTTTCACTTGAAGGAAAACCATTATAAAATGACAGTCAAGTGCCATCTGGATCTTAAGGAGCTTCCATTTCTCTAGCTCAGACCATTGGAATAGTATTAGGTTTTGGTTTTTGGTTTTGTTTTTTTTTGTTGTTTTTTTTTCCACTGGGCCCTTCCAACACAATGAAGGAAATATCATTTATTTAAGCAGCCTATCAGTGATTGCCATTAGACTGTTTAATACTGTTACTTTTATGTAGAACCCAAGGAATGCCTTCCTGTCATATTTTAGCCAAAACAACTGGTTATATGCCTCCCTTGCAGCAGACACTACAATGAATGTGATCGTCAATGTGAATAGCTTAGAATACTACAAAGGAT
The DNA here is from genome assembly GCF_009761245.1 of Sapajus apella. Lineage (NCBI taxonomy): Eukaryota > Metazoa > Chordata > Mammalia > Primates > Cebidae > Sapajus > Sapajus apella. The sequence continues at coordinate 8,282,357 of NW_022436990.1, forward strand.
AAGCTAACTGAATGCCTTGAAAGTATTATCCACTGGTCAGATGGTCAACTTTTTTCAGTATTATTTATAGTTGCACTTGATTGCAGTTCTGTGAGGCTTGAGCATTCATACACCTCACCTGCCTTGGCAAGCCTATTTTTGTGACATGGCAGCACGGATATAACACTATGCATTAAAAGCACTTTTTGTAACAAGTTTAATACCCTAAAAGGAATGCCAATTAAGTTTTGTTAACTGTGTCATCAACTTATCCTAGTACCTCAGTGTTCATTCCTGTTACCTGCATATCTTAAATAGCTGTTATTAATGCCTATTTGTTTTCCATTGAGTGTACACTACTGAATAAGTGTAGGAGTTTTATGTTTACCATGTGAGTCCTGCAACACTAAAGATATTTTGATTATCAGTCATGATGGCAATTTCTGTATAAAAGAGCCTTAAATGGAACATTGTTTTGAGATCAAACTCCCCACCCTCACAAAAATGGCCACGTTGCAATAAAAATTGTGGCATATTACAGAACGTTGCCTTGTTTTCCTTGGAAATTTTGCAAAATGTTATGTGAAACAACTTCTAGGGTAAGAACAGCTATTAATCTCTGCACTGGTCATTTGAGAATTTTTTTGTATAACATTCATGTGTGATATTTTCCAGATTTGTTGGATTTATTTGGTTTAAAAAAGATTCTATCTTAAAGCCAACTAATATAAAATACCATTGTTAAAGAATGGTACTTTTATAAACATTAGTGTATTTATTATGTGTTAATATGAAGATCAGAAATTATTTTTTTCACTTTGGCATAAATACTTTTCAATATCTGATTTGTTCTCTGGATAAATTAGCATAGTTATTTTTTTATTTACATTTACATTTCTTAGTAGTTGTATAGTAGCAGGAAGCTCTCATTGCTTATTTGGTCATAAGGAAAATATTTGTAAAATGTTGTCCTTCAACACTTTAATATTTCTGATGTTTTGGAACAGTCATTTCACCTATTTCTGAATATATTTTGCAAATTGAATTGGAGTAGGAATTGATAAAGCAGTCTTAAACATTTGTAGTGGGATTTGGCTGTGGTCCAGGCTGCGCTCCTTATAGAGAATTTGATCTGTTCAGTGTGAGCAGTTTGCTGTTAGCCAGGGCTATTTATGGCAAACACATGCTTTTGTATCTTGTCATAGTTATCCACAAATGGCAAAACTGGACTTGATTCTACTGGTATGCAAAACAGGCATGCTAGTAAGCAGTCAGTCATGGCTCAGAACTTAACCCCGTAGTTCTGAGGAATGCTTTTATGAGAAAACAGGAAAGAAAATATCCCTTAAAATTTTTTTTTGAATGTGTGGAAATAATTTGAGAATGATTAGGTTTTTTCCATATTTTTGAAAGATTTTTCAGACGTGAACATTAAAAATAGGGTTGAAATGTCTAGGCTTCCACTTATATGAATGGTTTGGGATCTTTTTGCACTGAGCAATTTTATTTCAGGCTTCCAGCTGTCCCTGTGAGTTTTCCTGGACATTTCGACCGTTTTTGGTAAGGCCAAACTCTAATAAGCAAAAAGAGAATAATGACATATACTAAACAATATGCGTAACCGATACTTGCACCATGGAATTTCATTTATTTCCTCATACTTTTAAAAAGTAAGGGACTATAAATCAGTTATGTGGTATCTTTTGTTCTTGTAGCTGATTCCTTAACTTTCTTGTATGCCTCATTAGTAATTTCAGAGATTAAATATTGCTTTAAACTGTGATACTTTGATTTGCTAGATTGACAAAACTGATAGTTAATTTCATCTTTGAAATACATCTTTGTGCATAGAGGCAAAAAAATGATAATAATAGTTCACTTGTTGAGAATAATTTGGCATTTGAAATGATTATTTTCTTTTACAATCATTTATAATGAATCAATGTTCCAGTTAGCTTTAAAAGGTATACGGTGCTAATTAGTAAAATATTGAAGGCAATATTTTACTGCTAGCTTGCAAAGTTATGAGTTTAAAAAATAAAATATATGAAAATATTTAAAGCTGTTGAGATGTGTTTACTTATACTGCAGAACATTAAAAGTTTAAAAACTGGTATTTCAGATCAAAAAGGCATTATTATCTTCAGTTTTTTAGGATTTTAGTTGATAATACTTTGTCATTTATCAATACCAATTTTCCTTGAAAACTGAGTATTACAGCAATTAATTTTAGCATTTTCAGACAAATGGGAATAGCTGGCATGTGGCCCAAACTGGCTGTCAGCTGTCATCTTCCATCATTATCTAAAATAGTGTGGCCAGCATTGTGTATTGAAATATGCCTTTTACGTAGATTCGAAGAGAAGGCTTTTTACTGAGTTTGAGTTTCTGTGATACAGAACATTTGTAGCAGCTAATCTATGGAATCTGGCAAATAAACTTTGGGAGGAAATTCTTTTAAAATTGTTTTCTTGTTAAGGAATAATCTCAACAATGGTAAATCATCGAGAGGTTGAGAACACTTCATTAGGTTTGCCACTCAAAAAACAATCTCATTCTGCTCTTCATAGGTCCTGTTTTGCTTGCAAATTTAATAGTAGGAGATGCAAAACAACATGAATGTTCATTTTTCTATGAATAGTATTAAACCTACTAGGGATTTGCAGGCAGGTGCCAGTGAATGTTGCCTTTTTTTGTTGTTGTTGGTTGGTTTTGTTTGTTTGTTTGAGACAGGGTCTCACCCTATTGCCCAGGCTGGAGTGCTGTGGTGCAATTTCAGCTCACTTCAACCTCAACCTCCCCAGCTCAGATGATTCTACCACCTCAGCCTCCCAAGTAGCTGAGACTATAGACATGTACCGCCATGCCTAATTATTTTATTTTACTTTGTTTTATTTTTGTGTCTCTTTTGTAGAGACTCAGTTTTGCCATGTTGCCCAGGCCGATCTCCAACTCCTGGGCTCAAGCTCTGCCCCCACCTCAGCCTCCCAAAAGTGCTAGGATTGCATGTGTGAGCCACCGCACTCTGCCCAAATACTGCTTTTGAAGATAGCATGAGTTTATTGATGTTCTCTGTCTCCTCTCAGCCCATAAAGAAGTCTGAGGCTTCTCTTCTGCTCTGGAGCATCCAACTAATTGCTTTTTCCATGTAGAATTGGAAGAATTATCCCTCCACTTAAATTTCCTGTCATAATGCAATTGGGCAAATTAAATCTCTGAGCATCAGTTTCTTAACCCATAGTATGGGAATGATAATATCTGTCTACCATATGTTTCCTGAGCACTAAATATGGAAATGGTTTTTGAAAACAGGAAAATGCTATGTAAATATAATCTGTTTAAACTACTCATTCCTAATAACTGTATGTAAGTAGATAAATATTAAATGTTTTCGTTAAAGGATGTATTATAAATCATTGAACCTCTATTTTTGTAACTTCCGTGTGTGTGTGTGTGTGTGTGTGTGTGTGTGTGTGTGTGTTTGTTACAGAGTCTCACTCTATCAACCAGGCTAGAGTACAGTGTCGTGACCTCAGCTCACTGCAACCTCCACCTCCTGGGTTCAAGCAATTCTGCCTCAGCCTCCTGGATAGCTGGGACTAGAGGCACATGCTACCACACCTAATTTTTGTATTTTTAGTAGAGATGGGGTTTCGCCATGTTGACCAGCTGGTCTCAAACGCCTGACTTCAGGTGATCTGCCTGCCTCAGCCTCCCAAAGTGCTGAGATTACAGGCATGAGCCACCACACATGGCCTGCACAGCTAATTTTTTAAAAAAATTTTTGCCAAGACGGGGTCTGATAGTGTTGCCTAGGCTAGTCTTGGATTTCTGGCCTTAAGCAATCCTCCCATCTCAGCCTCCCAAAGCACTGGGATTATAGGTGTGAGCCACTGGGCTGAGCCTATTTAGTATATATAGAGATGGGGTTTCACTATGTTGGCCAGGCTGGTCTTGAACTCCTGACCTCAGGAGATATGCCCACCTCGGCCTCTCAAAGTGCTGGGATAACAGGCATGAGCTATTAGGCCAGCCCTATTTAGTATATTTTTAAAGTAGCATCTTTCAAGAATATTTGAAAAACAGTCTTAAGAGTTTTTTCTGAAAAAGCTCGTGATCATAAAAATCTAAAAAGTTTTATATCTCAAAGATGTTCTGAAATATTTCAGTACTGTCAACTTATGGAATCTGTGGGAAACAAGGATTGTTTAGACACATTTACAGAAAGCTGGTGTCTCTTACTTTTTTTTCCAGAAACTTGGATATTTCCCTCCCCTACCCATCTTTTTAAGAAGAGATAGTACTTTATGTTATAATATTTAAGTCCTAGGACTTTGGCATTAGATTCCCTGGTTTTTTACATAGAGCCCTTTAACACTTAGTAATTGGATGGTGTTAGATAAATCATATAGCCTCTCGGAAGCTTACATCTACAAAATGCGGATAATTGTACTCCCATCTCATAGGATTGTGAGGATAACTCAAAGTACTTGGAATAGTTCCTAGCACATAGTAAGTGCTCAGTAGGATGATCCTAAGATTTACAGTCCAAACCAGAACACTTTTTGAGAATGAAAGGGAGAGCTATTAATTATGCCAAGACAACAGGCTTGAGATAAGCCAATCTCAAGCAAACCAGGAGGTGTGGTTCAGAAGTATAGGCTAGTATTAAAATGTAATACTCAAATAGAATGAACTGGCCGGGCACAGTGGCTCACACTTGTAATCCCAGCACTTTGGGAGGCCGAGGCAGTGGATCACGAGATCAGGAGTTCAAGACCAGCCTGGCCAACATGGTGAAACCCCGCTTCTACTAAAATTACAAAAATTAGCTGGGTTTGGTGCCAGGCACTTGTTAATACCAGATACTCGGGAGGCTGAGGCAGAGAATTGCTTGAATCCGGGAGGCAGAGGTTGCAGTGAGTGGAGATCGTGCCACTGCACTCCAGCCTGGCAACAGAGCAAGGCTGTGTCTCAAAAAAATAGAATGAACTATAAAGACTCAAGATCATTTATTTTAATTATATAAAGTATTAGCATACTGACTTGAGGATCTCATGAAGTATATGAGTATTAAGTAAACCTCGGAAAGATCAAATTTGCCTTTTTAAGAGCTTTTCTTTTGACTTTCATACTTGTAAACTGTCAGATATTATATTTTGCTACTACCAGTATGTTTTATCTCTAGCAGCTTCTGCTAATTGTTGCCTTTCATCTCGTGGATTTGGAAAACCAGGTTTGTTATAATTGCGTATAAGCAAATAAATAGACCCAGAGTGAAAGCTTGAGAGAAAAATGGCCGAACACATGAACCTTATTTGTTTGGGCTGTTTAAATAATTTTGTAGTGTACTTTCTGGGTTTGGGATTTTTTTTTTTTTAAATTTAAAAAAGAGAGCTGTAAATAAAAGAGGCATTACTGTATCCCGGGGAAGCATCTGCAGTATTAGTAGTATTTAAGGAAATCATACCTCCGTTGACTGTACCTGTATCATTAAAGGCCCACAAATAAATTTAGAATTTTTTCCCTTTTTTTTTTTTTTTTTTTTTTTTTTTCTCGTTGCCCAGACTGGAGTGCAATGGCACAATCTCGGCTCATCGCAACCTCCATCTCCCAGGTTCAAGTGATTCTCCTGCCTTACCCTCCCAAATAACTTGGATTATAGGCATGCGCCACCATGCCTGGCTAATTTTTTTTTTTTTTAGAGTGGGTTTCTCCATATTGGTCAAGCTGGTCTTGAACTCCCAACCTTACGTGATCTGCCTGCTTCGGCCTCCCAAAGTGTTGGGATTACAGGTGTGAGCCACAAAGCCTGCCCAATTCTTATATTTTTAGTAGATACAGCGTTTCACCCTACTGGCCAAGCTGATCTCGAACTCCTGACCTGAAATGATCCACCCGCCTCAGCTTCCCAAAGTGCTGGAATTACAGGTGTGACCCACTGTGCCCAGCCAAGAGAAGGTTTATTGATCTTTTTTTTTTTTTTTAGATTATTGAAACAAGTAATAAGCTATAAGAGCAATCATTTGATAACCAAAGTACTCTAAAAATATTAATGCCAGCTGGGCATGGTGGCTCACACCTGTAATCCCAGCACTTTGGAAAACCGCGGTAGGTGGATTGCTTGAGTTCAGGAGTTCAAGAACAGCGTAGGCAACATGGCAAAACCCCATCTCTGTAACAAATACAGAAAATAGCTGGGCAAGGTGACGCATACCTATGGTCCCAGGTACTTGGGAGGCTGAGGTAGGAGGACTGCTGGAACCCAGGAGAGCTGAGATCCTGCCGCTGCACTCCAGCCTGGGCGACAGAGACCCTATTTCAAAAAAGAAAAAAATCCCGGTTGACTTTTTTTTTTAGTTTATTAGAATTTCTCTCTCTCTTTTTTTTTTTTTTTTTGAGATAATTTCGTCCTGTCGCCCAGATTCGAGTACAGTGGTGCAGTCTCAGCTCATTGCCACCTCCACCTCCCGGGTTCAAGAGACTCTCACATCTCAGCCTCTAGAGTAGCTGGAAATACAAGTGTGTGCCACCATGCCCGGCTAATTTCTGTATTTTTATTTATTTGTTTTCTGTTTGTTTGTTTGTTTTTAAGACCGAGTCTCGCTTTATTACCCAGGCTGGCGTGCAGTGGCGCCATCTTGGCTCACCGCAATCTCCGCCTGATTCTCCTGCCTCAGCCTGCCAAGTAGCTGGGATTACAGGCATCCGCCACCACACCAAGCTAATTTTTGTATTTTTAGTGGAGACGGGGTTTCACCATGTTGGCCAGGCTGGTCTAGAACTCCTGACCTCAAGTGATCCGCTCACCTTGGCCTCCCAAAGTGCTGGGATTCCAGTGTGAGCCCCGGCACCCGGGCTAGATTTTCGTGCATGTACTCTAGACATGTAATCTAGACACTTTTCATTTACCCTTGACTTCTGACAGCTGATTTGATTCTGCATAGATAGCAATTTAGTAGTTTATCTGGGATTACAGAAAACTTTGAAACAGATTTTTGTTCAAATGAGTAGTCATTTTTCTCTTACATGTGAAAAAGCACTTATGTTAATGGTATATTATTGGGGCATGTTTTCTCTCATGTGTTCTTAATAGTGGAATTTCAAGTATTTCCCTTGGAAAGTTGATAGTTACTGAATTACAAAATTCTTGGGCATATAGCCCAAAGCCTCCTTAATACGTGTTTCTGTGAGCTGATGGGGACTTTTTTTTTTTTTTAACTGCAAACTAAATCACCAAAGAGAAAGGCAGTTCCCAAATTGGCATAATTAGACCTTGTTTGTTTGTTTATTTGTTTATTTGAGACGGAGTTTCACTCTTGTCAGTCGCGCATGTTGGAGTGCAATGGTGCGATCTAAGCTCACTGCAACCTCTGCCTCCCAGGTTCAAGTGATTCTCTTGCCTCAGCCTCCCAATTAGCTGGGACAACAGGCCTGTGCCACCACTCCTGACCTCAGTTGATCCACCTGCCCCAGCCTCCCAAAGTCCTGGAATTACAAGCATGAGCCACCACACCTGGCTTAGACCTAGTTTTATAAAAGGTAGAAATGGGCCAGGCGCAGTGGCTCACACCTGTAATTCCAGCTACTCAGGAGCCAGGTGGGTCACCTGATGTTAGGAGTTAGACACCAGCCTGGTGAATATGGTGAAACCCTATTTCTACAAAAATACAAAAATTAGCTGGGTATAGTGGTCCATGTCTGTAATCCTGGCTACTGGGGAGGCTGAGGCAGGAAATCACTTAATCCTAGGAAGTGGAGGTTGCAGGGAACTGAGATTATACTACTGCACTCCAGCCTGGACGGCAGAGCAAGACTTTGTCTCAAAAATAAATAAATAAGGTAGAAATGGCAGCAGAGTATTTTGTTCTAGAAATCATAAAACTTAGCTGCACCACACAAGAAATAAAATGATATGAAAGATGTCTTATATCCTGGCCAGGCGTGGTGGCTCATGCCTATAATCCAAGCACTTTGGGAGGCCGAGGCAGGTGGATCACCTGAAGCCAGGAGATCGAGTCGAGCTTGGCCAACATGGCGAAACCCCATCTCTACTAACAGTACAAAAATTAGCTGGGCATGGTGGTGAACACCGGTAATCCCAACTACTCAGGAGGCTAAATCGGAAGAATCGCTTGAACCCAGGAGGCGGAGGTAGCAGTGAGCCGAGATTATACCATTGCACTCCAGCCTGGGCGGCAGAGCAAGACTTCATCTCAAAAAAAAAAAAAAAAAAAAAAAAAAAGAAAGCCTAATGACATTCTCATAAGAACATCCTAAAAATGGGCTGATTTATATGATTAATATCATTGAGTAATATGAATGATATTCTGGCTAACTCTCAGAAAATTGTATTTATTTTTATTTCAAAAATAACACATATTTGGTGGGGAACCTCTGCAAAATATAGAAAAGAACAAATAAAGCTAAATCATGAATTGCTTTTAAACACTACAAATTACTGTGTTAAGCAATTATAACTAATAGGAAGACTCCTGTAGTTAAACTGGTTTTAAGTTCTCAGTATATGTTGGTAAGATGGAAACTTTACTGAAATACTGTTTGTGCAGATTCCTTAGGATTTTTCATCCCAGATTTGAATCTTGAAAATTATGCATTGCACCTTCCTGAATGCTCGATGCATGACTTAATGCCATCTACCATAAATATCTGAAACCAAAAAATTTTCTTCTGTTTCTTGTGCCACCTGCTTTTGTTATGTTGGGAATTGATAATAGGCACCCCATGCATAATTTGTACTGTTCCCCAAAGGAATTATTTTACAAAATAAATCCAATATATCAGGATTCTACTTTTCCCCTTCTATTGGTATGATAAAGTTTAATAGTTGCTAGTTCCTGGTGCTCAGTGTAAATAATCCACCCTCTAATCTACTTTGTCCCTTTCATATAAAGATGTAAGATAAAACATAATGTATATATTTTGCACTAAGCCAGAAGCACTCAATTATATTTGATTAAAAAGTGATAGTTACTAATTTGGCTCAAATTACACAGATTATATATTGACTAATTGCCTCGTGGATATTTAGTTTTCATTTAACTAAGAGTTTGCATTTTGTGTGCTATTCCAAGAAAGTCTGGTAATCCCTGTGATTAAAGAAACATGATTTATGTTTGCTGTGGAGAAACATGATCATCCTGGCTACTATGAATCACTCTGGAAACATCCCGTCTGTTTCCCAATTACTCAGCTCAGATCATTAGATCAAATTCAGTTCAACAAACATGAAACACCTTTCTTGGTTTCAAAAAGCTTTCCATGATATAGGGAAGGCAAGCAAGCATATAAACAAATAGTTATGATATAATACAATGTGATAAATACAACCATATGTTACTACTAGATTTAGAAGAGGGAATGCTTAACTTTGGAGTTGATATGGGCTTGGAGAAGGCTTTCCAGAAGTAATGTTTGAGCTGGGTTGTGAAGGATGATAGAGAAGTCAGTATGAAAGGATTTTCCTAGAGAAAGAAAAACTGCAGATGCCTTGCAAATGGTTCATTACAGCTGCTGCTGGGTCAAGCATAAAGTACTGTGATGACAGGAGTGCAGGAGACTTGGGTATGCGCTACATCATTGAGGGCCATGGATACCATGTGAAATTGTGTGCTAAGGAGCTGGTTCAGGGTTTTAAGCAAGTAAGTGGTATGATCTTTCTGAAATACAAATCTGATTGTTTTGTGACCATGATAAGAATGTGGGTAAGGAGAAAGAAATTGAAGGCGATTAAGAGGCCTGAATCAAGGCAGTGGTAAATTCATTTGGAGTGGGTGGATTTGAGAGGTATGTAGGAGAAATGACTAGACTTGATTAATTTCATAATTAAATGAAAGGATGCCGAGCTTTAATAATTACAGGTATTGATCGACTTATGACCTATGCAACTTACGACCATTCGACTTTACGACCACAATCGCTAGCCACGACTGCTCCGCGTCTGGCAGTGCAAACGTTGCCCAGCTGGGCGTAGGACAGTGCAGACCAGCTTCCGGCAGCACTACCATCTCCGCATGCATATAGCCTACTCAACTTACGACCAAATCGTGTTACGACTTGGTATGTCGGAACCAATCGTGGTCGTAAGTCAAGCACTAGGTGTATTTGGAAGATATTGACTATACTTTTAGTATTGTCGACACTTAAGATTATTTAAGTTTTAGAATTGGCTCAGGAAATTCATAAACGTGGAAATAAAAAAAAAAAAAATATATATATATATATATATTTTTTTTTTTGGAGACGGAGTTTCGCTCTTGTTACCCAGGCTGGAGTGCAATGGTGCGATCTTGGCTCACCGCAACCTCCGCCTCCCGGGTTCAAGCAATTCTCCTGCCTCAGCCTCCTGAGAATCTGGAACTACAGGCACGCGCCACCATGCCCAGCTAATTTTTTGTAGTTTTAGTAGAGACGGGGTTTCACCATGTTGACCAGGATGGTCTCGATCTCTTGACCTCGTGATCCACCCGCCTCGGCCTCCCAAAGTTCTGGGATTACAGGCTTGAGCCACCGCACCCGGCCAATAAAAATATATTTAAAACATTTTTAATGAAGATAACATTTTGATAGCATGAAATAAATCATTGGCCAAGAAAATCATGTGTTGTATCTGAATTTAGATTTGTAAGCCTGATTTGCAGCAGCATGTAATAATGGTTTCAATAGATAAGAATTTTTAAAAACTATCATAGCTATAAGATCTTTGAAATGGAATATCCTATAGTTTAAAAAATCATGGTTATATTTTCTGTTATTCTATGTTTTTCCTTTTACTGTAAAACTTGTCTGTCCACATATAAGCCATGGCCGAATTCCTCTATCAAGTATTTGTTTTTATGAATTTTTAACATCATAGAGATTAATACAGGTTTTGCATTGAGATTAATACTGAATTTAACTAGCATATTATTGTCAGCATTTCCCCATCTGGTGACATTTTCAGAAACTCAATTTTTTTTTTTTTTTTTTGAGATGGAGTTGTGCTCTGTCACCCAGGCTGGAGGGCATCAGCCCACTCATGGATCACTGCAACCTCCATCTCCCAGATTCAAGCAATTCTTCTGCCTCAGCCTTTCAAGTAGCTGGGATTACAGGCGCCCACCACAATACCCAGCTAATTTTTGTATTTTTAGTAGAGACAGGGTTTCACCATATTGACCAGGCTCGTCTTGCACTCCTAACCTTAAGTAATCCACCCACCTTGGCCTCCCAAAGTGCTGAGATTAAAGGCGTGAGCCACCGTGCCCAGCCCCTGTATCAAATATTTTATAAATAACTTAATTTAGCAATGTTCTTTTATCATATAATCTGCTCATTAGAGAAAACCTGGCCTCCTCTTTGCTGGTGATAGAAAATGGAATTTTCAGGTCATCTGAAACATCACTTTCTATTAAAGAAGGTTTTAATTTTTACTAGTAAGTACAAGTTATTTATAAACACAGTGTTTATAAATACACAATTCCTTTTACAAGTACCATCCAGAATCAAAGTTTCCTCTTTTTTCACCTCCTTGCAGTAAAACAACAATATTGTTTTTTCATCTTGCTTTTATGGTAAATAAGCTCATTTTTCTGAGAGGCCTTGCACTCATCAGGAAGCATTTACTGAGTGTCTATTTGTAGAACACTGTTCTGGTCATCCTGAGAAATAAATAAACTTCTCAAGGGCACTTTTATAATCCAGTTGCAAAGACAAAATAGACCTGTAAACTAATAAGTATACAGTGATAAGCAATTGAATAAGCATCAAGGGAATGCGAGAAAAAAAAAGAAGGATCCAAAAGAGAACAGATTTTCTGGAACTGAGTTTTATTCATTCATTCATTCATTTTGAAACAGAGTTTTGCTCTATCACCCAGGCTGGAGTGTGATTGTGCCATCACATCTCACTGCAACCTAAAACTGGGCTCAAATGATCCTCTCACCTCAGCCTCCTGCGTAGCTAGGACTATAAGTGCACCACTATGCCTGGCTAATTTTATATTTTATTTTTTTAGAGATGGGGTCTCGATTTGTTGCTCAGGCTGGTCTTGAACTCCTGGGCTCAAGCAATCCTCCTACCTCAGCCTCCCAAAGTGCTGGGATTATAGGCATGAGCCACCACACCCAGCCTAGAAGTGAGTGTTAAACAGCACTTAGAGGGAATAAATGACATTTCCCTTCAAATATAGCTGCTTATTTATTTATTTATTGAGACAGAGAATTGCTTTGTCTCCCAGGCTGTAGTGCAGTGGCTACATCTTGGTTCATTGCAACATCTGCCCCCCAGATTCAAGCGATCCTCGTGCCTCACCGTCCCAAGTAGCTGGGACCACAGGTGTGCACCACCACGCTCAGCTGATTTCTGTATTTTTAATAGAGACAGAGTTTTGCCATGTTGGCCAGCTGGTCTTGAACTCCTGGCCTCAAGTGATCCACCCACATTTGCTTCCCAAAGTGCTGGGACAACAGGCATGAGCCACTGAGCCCAGCCTCGAATTGTTATTTGAAACGTTCCAACAGGCTTTCTTTACTAAGAATCTCTTTAACATCAAGAACAAAAAGGGCCTTTTAATCACCACCTCCATTAAATCATTTGGGAGAAGGCCTAGGGTCAAAGTAAAAACCAATTGGGAACTCCATGTTCCTCCTGGGTATTGTCATGGAGCCCTGAGTTTCTACAGGCCTTCCTAACCTTTTTTCAAAGATCCTCTGGCCCTCCGGTAAAGACTATGAACCCCTCTTCAGAATATGTTTTTGAACTAATATACATTTTTTATATTAATATATAAAACTTGCAATACCGCAATATGTATGTTTCTTTAGCAAATTACATAATATTTACTGGCAGTCTGATTACTATAGTTAATATGTAGATGAACGTAAATAATACTTGGAGATATTCTGTAACAACATAACATAACATAAATATGTCAGAGATTTCTTTTTTTTGGTTTGAGATAGGATCTTGGTAACGGATGCCTCTTGGTTTACCTTCCTTTCCCTCTTCAAGGGCATACATTAACAAAGGACGGGACAGGTTTGGGACCATGCCATTGAAACGGGAAGTTTTCTTGTGCCCCCTCGAAGGGCGTGCAGAGGGTGTGACTTGCCTTTTCAGTGCCCCGATGCTCAAACTTCTAGGGGAGCATACAGACGGGCAGGCTGTGGGGCTCCGACCCCACGGCAGTGTCTAGGGGTGAATGTTTACAGCTCCTGAAGCTCCAGTGGGCATGTGTTACAGGGTTCTTTTTTAGTTTTGCCATCTACAGACAGCTTGTGTTAATCAGGTCAATTAGACCCTCTACCTTATCTCAAGGACAGAGGGCTTTCTATATCCCGGTGTACCGGAAGAATCGGATCACGGGTGGGCTTGGAGAATGAGTATCAGGTTTTATTGAGTGGAAGTAGCTCTCAGCAGATGGGGGAGCCAGAAGGGAGATGGTTTTCCCCTGGAGTTGGGCAGCGGCCCCAGTGCTCCTCCTACTGCCCCAGCCAAACTCCAAAGTCCACTTCATTTTGCTGGTCAGTGGCCTGCCTGCGTGCTGGTGCCTGTCTGTACCTTCCTCTCGAAGTCTAGCTACCTATGTGTTCCTACACTGATTTGCTCCTCTCGAGGTCCAGCTGCTGCTTCTGTCTCTGCCTTGCTAGGGTCTCGGGTCTTTATAGGCACAGGATGGGGGTATGACAGGCCAGGGTCGTCTTGGGAAACACCTGTCCTCACCTAGGCCCCTAGGGGTGGAGCCCTAGCCAGAGACCACGCCCTCCTCTCCCCAGCACTTCCCTTCCCTTCTTTCGTGTCTTTTTTTTTTTTTTTTTTTTTTTTGAGATGGAGTCTTGCTCTGTCGCCCTGGCTAGAGTGCAGTGGCACAATCTCAGCTCACTGCAACCTCCGCCTCCGGGTTCCAGCGATTCTCCTGCCTCAGCCTCTCGAGTAGCTGGGCATACAGGCGTGCGCCACCAAGCCCGGTTAATTTTTTTATTTTTAGTAGAGTCGGAGTTTCACCTTATTAGCCAGGTTGGTCTCAATCTCTTGACCTCATGATCCACCCACCTCGGCCTCCCAAAGTGCTGGGATTACAGGCATGAGCCACCGAACATGGACTCTTGAGTGTCATATAAAGGGACCACGCCCTTCCCTTCCCAGCACTCCCCTTGCATATCACCATGACAGCAGAAGAAAGAGAATTGACCTGCACAGAGCTCAAACCTTAAGATAATATTTTAGCATAAAAGAACTCTGGTAGTTCATAAATCTTTTCACTTTCTTCTTTCTCTAACTGGACTGATTTTCAAATATCCCTCATCTTTTCTCATCTAAAGCATTGCCCCTAGCCCAAACAGTGGAACTCAAATCTGTCCCTGAAAAAAATGAGAATGCTGATATAAAATGTGGGCAATGGTTGGACATGGTGGCTCATGCCTGCAATCCTAGCACTTTGGGAGGCTGAAGTGGTGGATTGCCTGAGCTCAAGCGTTTGAAACCAGCCTGGGCAACATGGTGAAATTCCATCTCTACAATAAATACAAAAATTGGGGCAACAGAGTGAGACCCTGCCTCAAGTAAGTACATACAGACTTACATACATAAATACAAGGTGGGCAACATGATCAGGAGTCAAAGAAAAGTGGATAATTTCAGTCACTGATTCAGCAAACATTTGTTAAATGCTTAGTATGTACCAAATACAGCACTGACTCCAGATGTTTAGTTTCCCTCCAGGGACACATAAAACTATCCAGACTTTTTCAATCAAAGCAACTGGAAGGCTTTTTGCAGTGTCTACCACTTACATAGCTAAAGCACATCCTATAGTAGAGTGTTAACCTTAAACAGATATTGTTTAACAGGTTTAAAGAAGAAGCAGGAAAACAGAAAAATCCCTGTGGGGTGTGTGTGTTTGGGGAAAGGGGTGGGGAAAGGTGATTGAATGGTAACTTTCAGACTTTTTGGAAATAAGTGGTGGTTGAATTTATGGCTTAATCAATAAGGGTATTTTTTTTTTTTTTTTTTGCTTTTTTGCCCTGTTCTGGGGTAAGGAAGACCTCAACCCTTACTCTGCATCTGGTCCTTAGCATAAATTACTTAATCTGGGCTGGGTACAGTGGCTCATGCCTGTAATCTCAGCACTTCGGGAGGCCAAGGCAGGTGGATCATGAGGTCAGGAGTTTGAGACCAGCCTGACCAATATGGTGAAATCCCATCTCTGCTAAAAATACAAAAAGTAGCCAGGAGTGGTAATGCACACCTGTGATCCCAGCTACTCCGAAGGCTGAGGCAGGAGAATCGCTTAAACCCAGGAGGTGGAGGTTGCAGTGAGTGGAGGTCACGCCACTGCACTCTAGCCTGGGTGACAGAGCAAGACTCCATCTGGGTGGGGAGTGGGGAAGTACTTAATCTGTAGAAAAAATATATTGCCACATTAGAGGTGATGATTATTGAAGTGTGTGGTGTTCGTATATTTGTCCATTCATTTAAAAACAATTTAGTGAATACATTTTCTGTGTAGCATCCTTAACTGCCCTAAAGAAGCTTTCGGAGAAGAGAAATGCAAATGGTCCCAGTTTAACCATGGTTTGACTAAACGATTTTTCAACTTTTACAATGGTGAAAGTGACATGCATTCAGAACCCTTCTAGATTTATGATGGTATTGCATCCAGATAAATCCATCATAAATTGAAAGTTTTCAACTTTCGATATTTTCAGTTTACAGTGGATTTACCTGAACATGACACCATCGTAAATGGACCAGCATCCGTATGTCAGTGGCCACCACGCAGAGGAAAGTGTTTGTGCTGCACTTTAGTTAATATGTTACATGGTTTTTGATGGTATATTATTAATTCCATTAACTTGACTGTAAATCGCTCAAGGCCATTTAGTAATATGCTCAAGGCCATTTAGAAATACAACATGAATAGAGGAAAAGTCCATTTTATTTATTTTTCACAAAGACAATTGGGATCTCGTTGATCCCCTTTGTACCAAATGATCAAGCTAGAGAAATTGGGGAATATTAAATAAATATCACTTTGTCATAAAAGGCTATGTCACATTAGAAATGTTTTTTTGTAATACAAAAATTAGCTGGCTGTGGGGGAATGTGCCTGTAGTCCCAGCTACTCGGGAGACTGAGGCAGGAGAATCACTTGAACCCAGGAGGTGGAGTTTACAGTCAGCCACGATGACTGTACTCCAGCCTGGGCGACAGAGTGAGACTCCATCTAAAAAAAAAAAAAAAAAAAAAAAAAAAAGCGTATTTTTGTAGCATATTTCTTTCTCAGGTGCAGTTACATAATTCTTAGAGCACCTTCTATGAATGCTTATCATACCACAAAAAACATGTCTACACTGGCAGGCAAAATTACCTGGTAGAAAAGCCTGGCTTTTGCAGTCAGATGTGTTATTAGAATGCATGCTCCTGCTTTATACTAGGTGCATGCCCTTGGGAAAAGTGTCAACTTTTCTGAATGTTAGATCCTCATCTGAAAACAGAAATAGTACTACCTCTAGAGTTGTTGGATAATCAATAATAGCTAGCTTTTTTAAAAAAGCTTACAGGTATAAGCTGTAAGCTTTTTTAAAAAAGCTAGCTATTACATTGGCTGAGTGCAGTGGCTTACACCTGTAATCCCAGCAATTCAGGAGGCAAAGTCTACAGAATCATTTGAACCCAGGAGTTTGAGATCAGCCTAGGGAACATAGAAAGATCCTGTCTCCACAAAAAGTTAGAAAGTTAGCTAGGCATGGTGGTGTGCACCTGTAGACCAAGCTACTTGGAGAGGCTGAAGTGGGGGATTGTTTGAGGCCAGGACGTTGAGGCTGCAGTGAGCTGAGATTGCACCACTGCGCTCCAACCTGGGTGACAGAGCAAGACCCTGTCTCAAAAATAATAAAAATTAACCGGGCATGGTGATGCATACCTGGATTCCTACCTACTCAGGGGGCTGAGGAAGGAAGATCACTTGAGCTTGGGAGATCAAGGCTCCAATGAGCTATGAACATGCCACTACACTCCAGCCTGGGCAGCAAAGCAAGATCTTTTCTCAAAAAAAAAAAAAATCAACATGTAATAATTGTACATATTTATGGGGTGCAACGTGATGTTTTGATATTTGTATATTGTGCAGTGATCAAATCAGGGTAATTAACATTGTTAAAATGCATGCTCTGAATGAGGAGACCCCCCCCAAACAGGCTTTGTGTGAGCAACAAGGCTGTTTGTTTATGCAGGTGTGGGTGGGCTGAGTCCAAAAAAGAGAGCAGAGGCAGAGGGATAGGAGTTGGTTTTATAGGTTTGGGATAGGCAGTGGAAAGTTACAGAAGTTACAGTTTAGGGCAGTTTTTTGCAAGCTGGGAGGGAGTCGTAGGGCCTAGAGTCACGACGTTGACCAAGGTCAGTTACAAAGTCCAGTGGCTTTGTCAATTGAGGCCGAAATAAGAAAAAATAGAAGAATGTGTCAGGTTAGTTAGGCACCACAGAGGTTGATCTCTCTTCCATTTTTCATGATCTTCCAGCTACTTCAGGTTTTCTAATTGCAGAAGTCCCTCCAGAGATGTACGTGTGGGTCACAGGGGTCATCATAGCATTCATGGCGCCGTCAGCTAAAAGACCTTATATTCCTGTCTTTTTATATTAGTAATATAAAGGAAAAAGAAGAGTGGAGAGCAGTGGAATATTAGGAAGGCCAGCACAGAGGGATGATGGGGTGATGTTTCTCAGGGCTTCTTCGAGCGGGATTGGGGGCGGGGCAGAAACCTAAAAATGGGAAAGAATTTAGACTGCTGGGAGATCTCGGGGCAACAGTGATATTGTGGGGTTGATAGAAGAAGCATTTGCCATATTGACCAATTGGGTATCGCTTATATATGATTTTGTAGGAATTGAGAGATTAATCAGAAAACACAGGGTCCAAATAAGAGAAGGAGAAAGATAGGTATCAGAGGACTAAGGATTGGAAGAAGCCATAACTCACAGTTAGAGAGTGTCCAGCCAGTCCAGCCAGGTCCAGAATAGCCATTTGCCTGATTGGTGAGCCTTTGGGCCCTGTCTTTTAATTTACTGATTAAATAAATTATTTATCATATAAATAAACAATTTATACCATTATTTATCATATAAATAAACATTTATTTTTAATCAATAAATAATTGAATAATTGTTTATTCAATTGTTTATTAATTGATTAAATTATCTATCATATAAATAAATAATTATTGTTTTTATGTAAACCAGTCGGGCCTTGTATATGATACAAGCTTTAAGTCGTTATATGGTTTACATAAAACAACATTCTTCATTTAGGAATAGGCAAAGACCTCCAGTCAGTAAATCAAGACCTCTGCAGTTTTGGAGGACAACTGCAGCTAGAGAATTTACTTGAGCTTGAAGAAGGGATGGTGATTGATTAATTCCACAATGCTAGCAGAGAAATTAGAGAAGCTACGGAAGGTGAGGCTTTAAGTGGTAAGGCCTACTATGCCTGTGCCAAGTGCAGTAGTAATTCCTAACCCTACAAGTAAGGGGATCAATGCAATGACCCGCTTGTGGCGTGTCGGGACCACATGGGGAACAGGGAGGCTTTTGTTTCCATTGGCAAACTGAATTTTGGGAGTAAGGAAATCTAGGGTACAAGTGCCTGTCCAGTTGGTAGGAAGGCAGATGTAAGAAGAAGAACCACAGAGGAAAAAAAGTCCTTGGCTTAGACAGAACTGGAAGTGTAAACTGAAAAGGTGAGAAAGTGTTCTGAGCGGGCTGGGGCCTTGGACCCAAATGCCGAGGGAAGCAGCAAGGGCTGTGGCTATTATCAGGGCAGCAGCTGCTGCTGCTCGTAGGCATGAGGGCCAGCCCAGGACTGCGAGGTTAAGTTGTTTGGATAAAAAGGCTACAGGCTGGGCTGTGGGCCCGGCTCCTGTGTAAGAATTCTGACTGCACAGCCTTTTCTTTCTGCTATGTAGAGAGAGAAGGGTTGGGAGGAGTTGGGGAGCACTAGCATAGGGGCTGTTTCTAAGGCCTTCTTTAAAGAGCGAAAGGAAGAGTGGGAGAAGGATTTGGGGTTTATGGGTTCAGCTAAGTTTCCTTTTGTAAGTTTACAGAGTGGTTTGGTTAGGGGGGCAAAACCTGGTATCCAGAGGTGAAAGTACCCTACAACGCCTGGGAAGGAGAGGAGCTGCTATTTAGTAAAAGGAGTTGGGGTCTGGGATAGCAACCGGACACAGTCAGCGGGGAGAGCACATGTGTTCTGTTGGAGGACTATGCCAAGACAGGTGATGGATGGGGAAGAAATTTGGGCTTTGGGAAAAAAAAGCGTTTTTGAGGTCAAGAACAGAATAGTGAGTTGTGGAAGGGAATATGGAAGATAGGAGGGTACAGGGATTTGGTACAACCAGGTAGATGGGAAGTACTATCTGATTGATGAGGCAGAGGTCTTGGATTAGTCTGTAGAATTTGTCTCGGTTTGGACAGGTAGGGAAGGGGAGTTGTAAGGAGAATTTGTAGGCTTTAAAAGGCCATGTTGTATTAGGTGGGTGGTAACAGGCTTTAATCCCTTTAACACCTGTTGTGGGTTGGGGTACTGATGCTGAGCAGGGTAAGGGTGATTAGGTTTTAATGGGATACTAAGGGGCATGTGACTGGTTGCTGAGGAAGGAGTAGAGGTGTCCCATACACATGGGTCGAGGTAGGGAGATGTGAGAGGAGGTTGTCAGAGAGGCTGTGAATCAGGCAAAAGGGCAGCTATAAAATGTGACTGTAGTCCAGGAATAGTCAGAGAGGCAGATAATCTAGTTAAAATGTCTTGGCCTAGTAGGGGAACTGGACAGGTAGGAATAACTAAGAAGGAGTGTGTAAAAGAATGCTGTCCAAGTTGGCACCAAAGTTGGGGAGCTTTAAGAAGTTTAGAGGCTTGGCCGTCAGTACCCACAACGGTGATGGGGGCAAGGGAAACAGGCCCTTCAAAAGAAGGCAAGGTGGAGTGGGTGGTCACCGTGTCAATCAAGAAGGGGACGGACTTACCCTCTACTGTGAGAGTTACCCGAAGCTCTGCGTCTGTGATGGTCCAGGGGGCTTCCGAGGTGATCAGACAGCGTCAATCTTCTGCCCCTAAGCCAAGCAGATCTGGGAAAGAGACAGCATTTTGAGCCGGGCTGTCTGACTTCCAGTGGGGTCCTGCACAGATGGGGACATGGCTTAGGAGAAATCCTGGGCTGCAGGCGTTCCTTGGCCCAGTGGCCAGGTTTCCGACACTGGAAGCAGGTCTGGGAGAGGCGGCTGGACGCTGCAGCCTGGGAATTTTGAAGTATTTGTGAACCAGTGGTGTGGCTGGGATGTGTCTTACGGCAGAGGCAAGCATCTGTAGTTCTGAGATGCACTGCCTCCCGGCAGCTTCTTCCCGATATTGAACACCTTGAAGACAAAGTTGATTAATTCCCGTTGAGGGGTTTGAGGGCCAGATTCTAATTTCTGTAGCTTTTTTGTCATGTCAGGGGCTGATTGAGTGATAAAATGCATATTAAGCGTTTTTCAGGAGTAAGAGAAGTAAGGATGACATTTAAGTAATTCCAGGTGACATTATAGGACTGGGTTAAGTATTAAAGGATCTGATGAAAAGGAGCCTAACCGTTGGTTGATTTGGGAAGGGTCAGATAAAGAGAAAGGAATGTGCACCCTAACTGCGCCCTTGGCTCCAGCCACCTCTCAAAGGGGGAATTGTCGGAGGAGTTAGCTGCAGGACTAAACTGTAAGCCAGACCAGGTATAAGGTGGGGAGTTGACAGGAGGGGCATAAGGAGGTGGTGTGTGGACAGAGGAAGAGGAGGAAGCCTGGGGGGGGGGGGTGGGGCCTCGATTAGGGTCTGGTTGGAACAGGCAGGGAGAAGAAAGGTCGGAAGGGAGGATACACAAGGAGGACTCTGGGTTACCCGCAGAGGCAGGAGAGGCGGATGGAAGGGAGAGAAGGAGCAGAGATTATGGAGGGATTAGAGTGTAAAAAAAATGCCTGGATGTCTGGCTCCTTAGACCATTTGCTCATTTGTTGACAAAAATTGTTTAGGTCTTGCAGAATAGAAAAATTGAAAGTGCCATTTTCTGGCCATTTGGAACAATTGTCTAATTTGTATTGAGGGAGTCCATGTTACTGAAAAAGAATTCGACTTTTAGGTTTTAGATCGGGCGACAGTTGAAGAGGTTTTAGGGTTTTTAGGATGCAGGCTAGAGGCGAAGACAGAGGAATAGAGGGCAGAATATAGCCCATGGCAAAGGAGATAAGTTTTTTTGTTGTTGTTGTTTGTTTGTTTGTTTGTTTGTTTTGAGACGGAGTTTCACTCATGTTACCCAGGCTGGAGTGCAATGGCATGATCTCGGCTCACCACAACCTCCGCCTCCTGGGTTCAGGCAATTCTCCTGCCTCAGCCTCCTGAGTAGCTGGGATTACAGGCACGCACCACCATGCCCAGCTAATTTTTTGTATTTTTAGTAGAGACGGGGTTTCACCATGTTGACCAGGATGGTCTCGATCTCTTGACCTCGTGATCCACCCGCCTCGGCCTCCCAAAGTGCTGGGATTACAGAGATAAGTTTTAAGGAAAGGAGCAGAGACTAGGAGAAGGAGCGAGCAGCTACCAGGTGTTCAGTAGGCATCCCTGACTGATTCCTGGGCTGTAACGTAGGTGAGTGATCAAGGCAGGCGTCCCCAAAATTGACCAGACACCAAGGGAAGAGTCTTGCCTTCCTGAGTCCATGACCTATGCTGGAGTTTTTGAGCGAGAGGGAAAGACTTGTCTCCTCTGGCTCTACAAGTGTCTCCATTGTCTCTACTAGAAGGAGAAAGATTTAAAGGAAAAGACAGAGAAAGAGGGAGAGACTTGTCTCCTTGGTATCTAAAGGAAATGAGAGAGAGAGAAAAAGAGGGAGAGACTGCTTACCCGATCTGAAGGTGGCTCAAGCTGCTGGGCTGGTCTGATATGTTGAGGTCTCAGGTGGGTCTCTTCACAGAGGGAGAGCTGGTCTCCCGAAAGGAGTACCCCGTCCCTGGTTTCGGCACCAAATGAGTTTCGCTCTTGTTACCCAGGCTGGAGTGCAATGGCGCGCGATCTCGGCTCACCGCAACCTCCGCCTCCTGGGTTCAGGCAATTCTCCTGCCTCAGCCTCCTGAGTAGCTGGGATTACAGGCACACGCCACCATGCCCAGCTGATTTTTTGTATTTTTAGTAGAGACGGGGTTTCACCATGTTGACCAGGATGGTCTCGATCTCTTGACCTCTTGATCCACCCGCCTCGGCCTCCCAAAGTGCTGGGATTACAAGCGTGAGCCACCGCGCCCGGCCTCGGCACCAAATGTTAAAACACGAACTCTAAGGCCGGGCGCGGTGGCTCAAGCCTGTAATCCCAGCACTTTGGGAGGCCGAGGCGGGTGGATCACAAGGTCAAGAGATCGAGACCATCCTGGTCAACATGGTGAAACCCCGTCTCTACTAAAAATACAAAAAATCAGCTGGGCATGGTGGCGTGTGCCTGTAATCCCAGCTACTCAGGAGGCTGAGGCAGGAGAATTGCCTGAACCCAGGAGGCGGAGGTTGCGGTGAGCCGAGATCGCGCCATTGCACTCCAGCCTGGGTAACATGAGTGAAACTCCGTCTCAAAAAAAAAAAAACACGAACTCTAAATGAAGACCCCTCCCCCACCCCCTGCCCCCAGACAGGCTTTGTGTGAGCAAGAAGGCCGTCTTTTCACCCAGGTACAGGCAGGCTGAGTCTGAAAAGAGAGTCAGCAGAGGGCAGAGGGATCGGAGTTGGTTTAATAGGTTTGGGGTAGGCAGTGGAATGTTACAGAAGTTACAGTTTAGGGCACTTTTTGCAAGCTGGTAGGGGGTCATAGGTTTGCAAGCTGGGAGGGAGTCATAGGGTTTGGAGTCACAAGGTTGACCAAGGTCAGTTTCAAAAGTCCAATGGCCTTGTCAATTGAGGCCGGAATAAGAAACACTAGAAGAACGTACCAGGTTAGTTAGACGCCGCAGAGGATGATCGTTCCTCTGTTTTTCATGATCTTCCAGCTACTTCAGGTTTTCTAATTCTGGAAGGCCCTCCAGAGGTGTACATGCTGGTCACAGGGGTCGTCATAGCATTCATGGCACGGTCAGTCGGCCTAAAAGACCTTACAAACATATCCATCATCTCGAACATTTATCATTTCTTTGTGGTTGGAACATAAAATTGTCTCTTCCATCTGCTTTGAAATATGCAATATCTTATTGTTGTCTACGGTCACCTTACTGTGCAATGGGGTACTAGCACTTCGTCTTCCTTTCTAAATACAACTTTGTATCTGATTAACATGCTGTCCTCATTGCCCCTTCCCCTACCCTCACCAGTCTCTGGTAAACATTATTCTATTCACTACTTCTGTAAGATACACTGTTTTAGTTTTTGTTTTTGTTTTGAGATGGAGTCTCTCTCTATTGCCCAAGCTGGAGTGCAATGGTACCATCTCAGCTCACTGCAACCTCCACCTCTCAGGTTCAAGCAGTTCTCCCTCTCTCAGCCTCCCAAGTAACTGTGATTGCAGGCCGCTGCCACCACACCTGGCTAATTTTTGTATTTTAGTAGAGATGGGATTTCACCATGTTGGCCAGGCTAGTCTTGAACTCCTGACCTCAGGTGATCTGCCTGCCTTGGCATCCAAAGTGTTGGGATTCCAGGCGTGAGCCACCATGCCCGACCAAGATCAACTGTTTTAGATTCCACATATGAGCAAGAACATGTCATTCTTTTTTTTTTTTTTTTTTTTTTGATGGGTCTCACTCTGTTACCCAGATTGGAGTGCAGTGATGCGATCTCAGCTTGTAGCAGGAAATTAGAGATTTGGAGAGACAAATGGGTTGCAGGGGGATTTTATTTAACATGATCACGGGCTCAGCCGAATCGCTTCCTAATTCTGAGCAAAGGACAAAGAAAATGGGGTACTTTTTATGCATCTAGAATGACACAGCAGGTACAGAAGCCAGAACAAAGAACAGTTAATCAATTTGTGACATGTCTTGTGATATACTATACATTTGAAAAGTAACATTTTGGGAAATACATTCCGCAGTTTCTTTTTTTTTAATTCTTCAGCTAAGACAGCGGAAGAGGTGATTTATTTTACGGTTGTTACACTCGGCCACAAATAAACACAGAAATAGTCCAGAATGTCACAGGTCCAGGGCAAAGGACCAACATGGGCAGTTTTGGTTATGAGCAAGGTGGGTCTCAGAGGTGATCGGCGATCAGATGGCGATGAAGTTCTAGATCTATTGAGACAAGCTCTAGACAGTAGCATGCAGTCCCACAACTTGTACCAGCATCCCCAGCGTCTGGCATTCCATGTTTCTGCTCCTGCCTGTGACCTTGCAGCTGGTCAGCAAGAAAAACAGGAATTTCTAGATGCCTGGGAACTTTGCTAAGAATGTGGGGACGATAAATAAGGGTTGAATGTTTTGCAGGAAGGCAGTTTAACATTCTGCCTTAAACAGAGCTGGGGGATATTATATTACACAACACAACAAAATATACTTTATTATATAGCAGCTGTAAATTGTAAGGTTTTGTTTTACTACTATTGCTATAATTTCCTTCTGCAAGCTTACTGCAACCTCCACCTCCCAGGCTCAAGCAATCTCCTTACCTCAGCCTCCCAAGTAGCTAGGACCACAGGTGCAAGCCACCATGCCTCACTAATTTTTTGTAATTTTGGTAGAGACGGGGTTTTGCCATGTCACCAGGCTGGTCTCGAACCCCTGGGTTCAGGCAATCCCAAAGTCCTGGGATTACAGGCATGAGCCACCATCCTGGCCTGAACATACAGTATGTTTTCTGTGCCTGGCTTATTTCACTTGACATGATGTCCTCCAGTTTCATCCATGTTGAAAATGACAGAATTTGGGGGGCTTTTTTATGGCTGAATAGTATTCCATTGTGTACATATGCCACGTTTTCTTTTCTTTTTTTTTTATTAACAGAGTCTCACTCTGTTGCCAGGCACCAGGCTGGAGTGCAGTGGCATGATCTCGGCTCACTGCAGCCTCTGCCTCCCGGGTTCAAGCAATTCTCCTGCCTCAGCCTCCCGAGTAGCTGGGAGTACAGGTGTGCACCACCACACCCAGCTAATTTTTGTATTTTAGAAGAGACGGGGTTTCACCATGTTGGCCAGGATGGTCTCCATCTCTTGACCTTGTGATGTGCCCGCCTTGGCCTCCCAAAGTGCTGGGATTATAGGCGTGAGCCACGGCACCCGGCCATGCCAGGTTTTCTTTATCCGTCCATTCATTGCTGGATGCTTAGGTTGACCTCATATATTGGCTAATAAGAGTTAACTTTTATTGAGCACTTACTATGGGTACTTCTTATACATTATCTCATTTTTTCCCTAAAATAAGTTAGTAGTAGTGCTACTACTTACTCTATTTACAGAATAGAAACTAGCTTAGAGGTTAAATTACACGACTAGCAAAATAAAGAGACAGAATCCAAACCCAGGCAGTTGTGGCTCCAGTGATTCTTTTTTTTTGAGTCAGGGTCTTATTCTGTTGCCCAGGCTGTAGTGCAGGGGCACGATCACAGCTCACTGGATCCTCCTACCTCAGCCTCCTGAGTAGCTGGAAGTACAGACACATGCCACCATGCACAGCTAATTTTTTGTATTTTTTGTAGAGATGGGGCCTCACACTGTTGCCCAGGCTGGTCTCAAATTCCTGGGCTCAAGAGATCTACCTGCCTCAGCCTTCCAAAGTGCTAGGATTACAGGTGCATCACATCCAACTTCTTTTTCTTTCTTCTTTCTTTCTCTCTCTCTTTCTTTCTTTTTCTTTTTTTTTTTTTTGAGACGGAGTTTCACTCTTGTTACCCAGGCTGGAGTGCAATGGCACAATCTTGGCTCACCGCAACCTCCGCCTCCTGGGTTCAGGCAATTCTCCTGCCTCAGCCTCCTGAGCAGCTGGGATTACAGGCACGCGCCACCATGCCCAGCTAATTTTTTGTAGCTTTAGTAGAGACGGGGTTTCACCGTGTTGACCAGGATGGTCTCGATCTCTTGACCTCGTGATCCACCCTCCTCGGCCTCCCAAAGTGCTGGGATTACAGGCGTAAGCCACCGCGCCCGGCCTTTTTTTTTTTTTTTTTTTTGAAACAGTTTCACTCTGTCACCCAGACTAGAGTGCAGTGGTGCCGTCTCAGCTCACTGCAACTTCCACCTCCCAGGCTCAAGCAATTCTCCTGCCTCAGCCTCCCGAGTAGCTGGGATTACAGGTGCATGCCACCACACCTGGCTAATTTTTTATTTTTAGTAGAGATGGGGTTTCACCATGTTGGCCAGGCTGGTCTCAAACTCCTGACCTCAGGTGATCCTCCTGTCTCAGCCTCCCAAAGTGCTGGGATTACAGGCATGAGCCACTGCCCCCAGCCTCTCTTTTTCTTTTTTTAAACCGTCTTATTAAGATATAATTCACATGCCATACACTTCACCCATTTAAAATATATAATCCAGTGCCAGGCACAGAGGCTCATGCCTGTAATCCCAGTACTTTGGGAAGCCAAGGCAGGAAGATCACTTGAAGTCAGGAGTTCCAGACCATCCTGAGTAACATAGTGAGACCCATCTCTATGAAAAAGTTAAAAGTTAACCAGAAAAACCTTCTATGCTCATGGATTAGAAGAATCAATATCATCAAAATGGCCATTCTATCCAAAGCAACTACAGATTCAATGCTACTCCTTTCAAATTATCTACGTTATTTTTCACAGAATTAGAAAAAAAAAATTCTAAAATTCATATGGAACCAAAAAAGAACCTGACTAGCCAAAACAATTCTAAGCAAAATAAAGCTGGAGGCATCACCTTGACTGACTTCAAACTATAAGACTGCAGTAAGCAAAACAGCATAGCACTGGTACAAAAACAGACACATAGACCAATGGAATAGAACAGAGAACTCAGAAATACAGCTGCCTTCTGATCTTGGACAAAATTGACAAAAGTAAGCAATGAGGAAAGGACTCCCTATTCAATAAATGGTGCTAGGATAGCTGGCTAGCTACGTTCAGAAGAATGAAACTGGACCACTACCTTTCAGTATATGGAAATATTAACTCAATAAGGATTAACAATTTAAATGTAAGACCTCAAACTATAAGAATCCTAGAAGAAAACCTAGGAAACACCATTCTGCACATCACCCTTGGGAAACAATTTATGACTAAGCCTTCAAAAGCAATTTTTTTTGAGATGGAGTTTCACTCTTGTTGCCCAGGCTGGAGCACAATGGCATGATCTTAGCTCACCACAACCTCCACCTCCCGGGTTCAAGCAATTCTCCTGCCTCAGCTTCCTGAGTAGCTGGAACTACAGGTGTGCACCACCACGCCCAGCTAATTTTTGTATATTTAATAAAGATGGGGTTTCACCATGTTGACCAGGATGGTCTCGTTCTCTTGACCTCGTGATCCGCCTGCCTTGGCCTCCCAGAGTGCTGGGATTACAGGTCTGAGCCACCACAGCCAGCCTCAAAAGCAATTTTGACAAAAACAAAAAGTGATAAGTAGGGCCTAATTAAACTAAAGAGCTCGTGCACAGCAAAAGAAACAATCAACAGAGTAAGCAGACAACCTAGAGAATGGGAGAAAACATTCACAAACTATGCATCCAGCAAAGGTCTAATATCCAGAATCTACAAGAAACTTCACAACTCAACAAGCAAAAAACAAAATAAGCCCATGAAAATGTAGGTGAACGACGTGAACAAACACTTTTCAAAAGAAGGCATGCAAGCAGCCAACAAACATGAAAAAATGCTTGTCACTAATCATCAGAGAAATGCAAATCAAAACCAAAATGAGATATTATTTCAGGCCAGTCAGAATGGCTATTAAAAAACAGGCCAGGCCAAGCGTGGTGGCTCACGCCTATAATCCTAACACTTTGATTACAGGCACCAGCCTGGCCAACATGGTGAAACTCCATCTCTATTAAAAATACTAAAATTAGCCGAGCATGGTGGCGGGCCCCTGTAATCCCAGCTACTCAGGAGGCTGAGGCAGGAGAGTGGTTTGAACCCTGGAGGCAGAGGTTGCAGCGAGCTGAGATTGCAACACTACCCTCCAGCCTAGGCGACAAACTAAGACTCTGTCTAAAAAAAAAAAAAAAAATTAAAACAAACAAACAGGCTAGATGCAGTGTTTCATGCCCGTAATTCCAGACTTTGGGAGGCTGAGGAAGGAGGATTGCTTGAGTTGAGGAGCTCAAGACCAGCCTGGACAACATGGTGAGACTGTCTCTACTAAAAAAAAAAAAAAAAAAAAAATACACCATATATATATGTAGCTAGGTGTGGTGGCATGTACCTGTACTCCCAACTACTCAGGAGGCTGAGGTGGGAGGATCGCTTGAGCCCAAGAGATCAAGGCTATAGTGAGCTATGATCATGCCACTGTACTCCAGCCTGGGGGACAGAGCAAGACCCTGTCTAAAAAATAAAAAGACAATATATTAATACAATCCAATGGTTTTTTTAGTATATTTATAGGATTGTGCAACTATCACTACAATTTACTTTTAGAACATTATTGTTCTCCCTAAAAGAAATCCCATACCCATTAGCAGTTGTTCCATCCCCACCTCCTCACTCCCAACTACTAATCTACTTTCTGTTCTATAAATTTGCCTATTGTGGACATTTTATATAAATGCAATTCATTTCTATAAATGAAATCATTACTTACCATGTTTTCAAAGTTCATCCATGTTGTAGCTGTATCAGAATGTCATTCCTTTTTATTGCCAAATAATATTCTGTTGTAAGAATATACTACATTTTGTTTACCCAATCATTAGCTGATGAGCTTTTGGATTGTTTCCACTTTTTCACTGTTATAGCTAATGCTGTTTTGTTTCCCCTGCTTAAAGCATTTGATACATAACAATCTCTGTCTAACTCCATTCCAGAGTAAGACAGAGATGCTTGGTCTCAAACATTTTTTCCTTGAGGATTACTGTGAAAGTTGTGCTACAGCATAATCATTGTCTCTATTTATTTATTTGTTTGTTTATTTTTGAAATAGAGTCTTGCTCTGTCACCCAGGCTGGAGTGCAGTGGCATGATCTCAGCTCACTGCAACCTCTGCCTCCCAGGTTCAAGTAATTTTCATGCCTCAGCCTCCCAAGTAGCTGGGACTATAGGTGTGCGGTACCACACCTGAATAATTTTAGTATTTTTAGTAAAGATGCGGTTTCACCATGTTGTTTAGGCTGGTCTCAAACTCCTGACTGCAGGTGATCCACCCACCTCAGCCTCCCAAAGGGCTGGGATTACAGGCACCTTGGGAGGCTGAAGTGGGATCACTTCTGTAATCCCAGCCCTTTGGGAGGCCCAGGCAGGCGGATCATAAGGTCAGGAGTTCAAGACCAGTCTGGCCAACATAGTGAAACCCCGACTCTACTAAAAATACAAAAAATTAGCTGGATGTGGTGGTGTGCGCCTGTAATCCCAGCTACTTGGGAGGCTGAGGCAGGAGAATCACATGAACTCAGGAGGCAGAGGCCGCAGTGAGCCGAGATCGTGCCATTCAGCCCAGGCAACAGTGCAAGACTCTGTCGCAGGAAAAAAAAAGGGGGGGGGCGAGGCGAGGTGGTTTATGCCTGTAATCCCAGCACTTTGGGAGGCTGAGGCAGGCAGATCACCTGAGGTCGGGAGTTTGAGACCAGTCTGACCCACATGGAGAAGAAAATACAAAATTAGCTGGGCATGATGTCACACGCCTGTGATCCCAGCTACTTGGGAGACTGAAGCAGGAGAATCGCTTGAACCAGGAGGCAGAGGTTGTGGTGAGCCAAGATCACGCCATTGCACTCCGGTCTGGGCAACAAGAGCGAAACTTCATCTCAAAAAGTAAATAAATACATATATGTGCACAATGCTGTTGTGAATGTGTACCAGTTTGTGTGTGTGGTTTTATGTTTTCATTTATCTTAAAAATATATGTACCTAGCTGTCATATGCTAGTAACATGATAATTATGTTTTTTGTTTGTTTGTTTAAGAGACAGGGTCTTGATCTCTCACCCAGGCTTTAGTGCAGTGGTACAAACACAGCTCCCTGTAGCCTCCAGCTCCTAAGCTCAGCGAGATTTCCACCTCGACCTCCCCAAGTGCTGGGATTACACGTGTGAGCCCCTGTGCCTGGCCTGTTTAACTGTTTGCAGACATTATTTTTATTGTGAAAATTTTCAAAAGCTGAGAGAATAGTACAGAGTACCTGTATCTCTCCATTTAGAGTCAATAATTATTGACATTTTTTTCAGAGTCACATCCCTGTTTCTCTCTCTGATTTCATTTTTTAAAGCCAGCACTCTTACCTACTAAATTACATTTTTCCCCAATTAAATGAGTGATCACAGGTAAAATAGTATAATGCTTGGCCAATAATGGCTACTCAGAAATGTAAATTTCCTCCTCCCCTCTTTTTCTCAATATTTAGAAATGTAGGATTTGGAGTTGCAAGCTCTATATCCAGGTAAGGGAAGTGAAAACTGAATTAGATTCATAAACCTCAAGGTCAGTGGAACTGTAAAGTCGCCATCCAAACTTGATGATCCAGGGGTTCAATTGCTTGTTGATTTTACTAAGGTGAGATAATTAGAGCAAAATATATTCTATGAATAGTTAAATTACCAGGTGGCAGGGTGGGGTGCAGAAGAGTCCAAACCATCACAGCTGTTTTTCATTTCAAGGCAGCAGGAACTTCAGCTCACACAACATGCAAACAAACCTATTGTAAAGCAAAATTTAAAATCTCATTTACTAATGCAGACTTTTTCACATTCCCCCTACAGAGTGCCTGGACATAAGAAAGGAACTGCGTAAGTGAACTGACCAGTGCTGCAGTTTTACCAAAACACCAACAGAAAGGGTCAATTTCTTTCTGGACAATGATATTGAACAGGTGAAAAGTATGGCAGCACATTACTTTTCACTGACTTTTGAAAAGAATCAACCCTAACTTTAGATCCTTGGGGTACCCAGAACAACTTTCACTCCCATGAAATCCATATGCTTACAAGAAGCTATTGGTCTTGCTGGAATTTTTATGAATTCCAAATCTGCCAATCATAATTTTCAGGCATCAGACCTTTAGCAGCCACTTCTTATCCAGAGATATTTCTGTAACAGAGGTTTTCTTCCCATTGCAGAGATAAATCTCGCAAGATTATGACTACTTTTGGTCTTGCAAACACCCAGTTCTACTGCCCAAGTCCTACGAGATCTAGACCAGAGATTCTGAGCCCTGGCTGTGCATCGGAGAGAGACCATTATTACTTACAGCAAAATTAACAATTTCTTTATATAATCTAATACTTAATCTATATTCAAAATTTCCCAGTTGTCTCCATAATGTCCTTTTATAGTTTGTATGTTCAAACCAAGTTCTAACAAAGTCCACACACAGATTTTTATTCTTAAGTCTCTTATAATCTGGAACAATCTTAAATACCCCCGGCTCCTCACTTTTTCTTAATGCCATTGACTTGATGAAGAAACTAAGTCAGTTCAGTTTGTCCTGTAGAATGTCCTACCTTCTGGATTTGTCTAATGGTTTCTTTGTGATGGCCTGCCCCTGTTCCTCTATTTCTTGTATTTCCTGTAAGCTGGTAGTTTGATCTAAATAACTGCTTAGCTTCAGGTTACACATTTTTGGTAAGAAATTTGCCGGGCATGGTGGCTCACGCTTGTGATCCCAGCATATTGGGAGACCAAGGTGGGCAGATCACCAGGTCAAGAGTTTGAGACCAGCCTGACCAACATGCAGAAACTTCATCTCTACTAAAAATACAGAAATTAGCTGGGTGTGGTGGCACGCGCCTGCAATCCCAGCTACCCAGGAGGCTGATGCAGGAGAATCGCTTGAACCCAGAAGGCAGAGCTTGCAGTGAGCTGAGATTGCCCCACTGCACTCCAGCCTGGGCCACAGAACAAGACTCCATCTCAAATAATAAACAAACAAACAAATGTATTACCTTAAAATTTTAAAACAACCTTTCCTTGGAAAAGGAAAAAAATGAAAATAAAGTTCATATCCAATTTCAATGATATTTTCAAAAAGAAAAAATACCCAGAATATGAAACTACTGGACCTGGAGGACGAACTGTAGGAAGCAAGGTAATTGACATTCAGGAAATGAATTCCTGAGTGGCTTTCTAAAAATAAACCCAAACAACAACAACAAACACCTGGTATGGCCAGCCTGAAGAAAGGGGAGGAAGCAAACACTGAAGGATTCATACACTGAAGTGCAGCTCAGCTGCAATAGCCTTGCCCCTCACAAATCTTAATAAGGCCACAATGAGCAGGAAACAATGTAGCCAAACTGATTTAACTTGTGTCAAAATCACAGTGGGCGGCAGTGGGATCTGGACAAACCCTCTAGTTGATGAACATGGACTTAGAGGACCTCAGCTTCTCCATAGCAAATTGGCAAATTTGTTCTGAAACCCGGTTGATAACTTTGTAAACTATATGGGATTGACATTTCGTGTTCCCGTCAGGGTCACATGGAGTGAGACAGACCAGCTTTGTAACCGTATTTGTTAGGTTTTCTCTGGTGGAAAGACTCCACTGGAATCCCAGCTCTACCACTTACCAGCTGTGTGACTTTAGCTGAAAACCACTCCTGGGCTTCGTTTTCTCATTTGTAGATGGGGATGATCATTCCTCCCTCACCAGGAGGCTGTGCAGATGGAATGAGAGAACATATGTGAAAGTCTAGACCAGAGCCTGACACTGGCAGGACCCACATGTTACTACTCCCTACCTCCTATGATGACCCAACCCAAGAGAGAGAAGCAAGCCAACTGTGCCTGTATCTGAACAGTTACAGCAGTGAGAGACACAGCCAACTTATTCTGTGGGGCCTGTACCCTGCAAGCAGGGTTCTTTGCGAGTGGTGGAAGCTTCAGAGAGGGGATAGAGGCAGGCCCTGCCTTCAGGAAGCAGCGTCACTCACCAACCTTTTCACCCATTAGACTGTTAATGGAGGTTTTAAATAGAAAATGATGTGATCTTCTTTCTTGAATGATAATACCGCTAAAGTTTCTAAATATAAACTTAAACTGTGATACCCCCTACATGCACACACAGACACATAGTCCTCAAGTCAGAGTAGTGACTGTCCACCTGTCACAGTTTTTTCACAATTTTTTTATTTTGAAAAATTTCAAAGATGGAAAAGTTGCAAGTAGTACGATGAACACCATATGTCACCAGATGTTCATGTAGACTTATCAATTAAATTTTACTGCATTTATGTTCTATTTTTTTGAAGATTTAGAATTGAACGTTCTATTTTTAAAAAATCATTTGCCGAACCATTTAAGAGTTAATTATAGACACTGTGACACTTCATCCAAAAATACTTTGGCATGTATCTCCTAAGAATAAAAATATTCATCCTATGTAACTATAAAATAAGTATCTCACTCGGGAAATTTTATTGTATTGAAAATACAGTTCATATTCAGAATTTCCCAGTTATTCCAACAATATCCTTTGTAGATTTCTAAAACCCAAGATCCAGAAGAAAAAAGAAAAACAAAATCACATATTTAATTTAATTGTCATGTCTGATCTAGTCAATTTCTGAAATTTAGCCCTTTCCTTTTCAGAGCTAGAGCTGTTGTTTTCCCATTACTTATATCCACTTCAGTGGGTCTCACAGCTAAATGCAAGCCCCAGTCATTTTATATCTTCACTTTTGATCCATGTACTTAAAAAAGAAGTGACTTGTATTGAATATAATCCCACTGTTTCTCAGTTCTTAGCTTTAAACAATATTTGAATAGAATGGTAATGTTAATAGCATACGCACAATGACAGATCTAGGCAGGGAAGGCAGGGGGCATTCAGCTAAGGGCACATTCAACTCACAGTAATGACTGAATATTCAGGTGACAAGCTGTGGTTGGAGATGAGACCTGAATCTCTCCCTAGGTAAGGTAAAGAAGGAGCTACAAAGAGTAAGAGGGGAAGCCACAAATGGGTAACTTTTCCCAGAGGAGAGAATATTTTGTGAGAAGGACCCGTCCGAATGTTGAGAGACTTCCAGGCCAGAAGAGAAGCAGCAGGGTATGCTGGAGACCCAGAAAATCCAGGGGAGTGGGGTGTCCTAGGAGGCAAGGAAGGAATGGGTGCACAGATAATGAGGAAAAGACAATGAATTTTATCCCTGAGCTGCTTATGGCTTTTAATTCAGGATGTGAATTAGGTTGAGTGCTGTGGTGCACACCTGTAATCCCAACACTTTGGGAGGCTGAGGCAGGTGGATCACGAGAGGTCAAGGGTTCAAGACCAGCTTGGCCAACATGATGAAACCCAGTCTCTACTAAAAATACAAAAATTAGCCAGGTGTGGTGGCATATGCCTGTAATCTCAGCTACTTGGGAGGCTCATGTTGGAGAACTGTTTGAACCCAGGAGGTGGAGGTTGCAGTGAGTCAAGATTGTGCCATTGCACTCCAGCCTGGGCAACAAGGGTGAAACTCTGTCTCAAAAAAAAAGAAGACGTGAATTAATTTAATTCTCAAGACCAGGCCAGGAGAGAGGCCTTGGGGCCCAGAGCTATGCCAGCTGGAGTCAGATCAGACAACCTTCTGGAGAAGCAGGGTGGAGGCCAGGCCGGAAGCTCAAAGCCCCAGACCTCAGATCTGAGGTAAGACTCCTTTATGTAAGCAAACAGGAGTAGGCACTGGGAGCTATGGAGAGGGAAAAACCTAAGAATAATCCTCAGGAAGAGAAGTTGCCGAGGAGAACATGAAGGGACAAACTGGAGGACAAAAGCCAATTCGGTTGGGATAACCAGGGAACAAATGGAAAGAATCTGTGTCCTTGACAACACTGAACCACTGAGTTAACCAACTGCAAAACTGCCCCACTGCTGTACTACTTCTTGTAATGTTCTGTATTGTTTTTTTTAAAAAAAGAGGCAAACTAAATCAATAAATAAGAAAACTCCCAAAAAAGCACAGTTAAAAAGAAAAGTCTCAAGAGCCAATAAAATGAAGTAAAATTATCAAATAGGCGAACATAATGTAGTTACAATAAATGTAGCAAATGCACTCAAACTTGTTAGGTAGATCTTAAGCATATAATTAGATTTAAATGTTTATAAAGAACAAGGCTGTCAGTGAATAACTCGATTTTTAAAAGATCAGAGAAAAAAAATAGAAAGGCAGGCAAAAGGAAAATCTGACCGCTTTGGGAGGCCAAGGTGGTCAGATCACCTGAGGTCAGAAGTTCGAGACCACCTTGGCCAACGTGTTTATCCCTTCATGTTCTCCTCAGCAACTAAAAATACAAAAATTAGCCAGACGTGGTGGCAGGCATCTGTACTCCCAGCTACTTGGGAGGCTGATGCAGGAAAATTGCTTGAACCCAGAGGTGGAGATTGTAGTGTACTGAGATACTGCCACTGCACTCTAGCCTGGGCAATAGAGCAAGACTCTGTCTCAAAAAAAAAAAAAAAAAAAAAAAAGAGAGAAAATTTATAGAACTTTCAGTTTCTTAAGACATATGAATATATATATATATATATATCCACAGTCATGTATTAACATGGAGAATACATTCTGAGAAAAGCATCACTGGGCAATTTTATTATTGTGTGAACATCATCAAGTGTACTTACCGCAAACCTAGATGGTATGCCAGTACACACCTAGGCTATATGGTACAGCCTATTGCTCCCAGGCTACAAACCTGTACACCATGTTACTGTACTGAATACTGTAGGCAATTGTAACACAGCATTTGTATATTTAAACATAGCTAAACACAGAAAAGGGGCAGTAAAAATATGATATTATAATCTTTTATTTATTTATTTATTTTTGAGATGGAGTTTCGTTCTGTTACCCAGGCTGGAGTGCAGTGGCATGATCTCAGCTCACTGCAACCTCTGCCTCCCTGGTTCAAGCAACTCTCCTGCCTCAGCCTTCCAAGTAGCTGGGATTACAGGCGAGTAATCACCACACTAGGCTAACTTTTGTACTTTTAGTAGAGACAGGATTTCGGCATGTAGGCCAGGTTGGTCTCAAACTCCTGACCTCAGTTGATCCACCTGCCTTGGACTCCCAAAGTGCTGGGATTACAGGTGTGAGCCACCACGTTCTGTTTATGGTGTTATAATCTTATGCGACCACTGTCGTATATGTGGTTTGTGGTTTACTGAAATGTTATATGGTGCATGACACTACATACACACACATGCACGCACACATATGTATAAGTATATAGACATATATATGTCTATATATAGACATATATATGTATAAGTATATAGACACATATATATATAGACATATATATATATATATAGGCATGTGTATGTGTATATATGTGTGTCTATGTATAAGTATACAGAACTTGCCCCATGAAGGAGGCACTGATGAATATGGAAGCATTCCTGATTATTCAGGTGTTGTGAGCAAGGGAAAGTTCAGTACCAACTGCTGAAGGTTGAAAGAGGTTTGAGGTGCTCTTGCCAACTAACAAGGGAATTTTTGCTAGAATGAGTAGTGCGTTCACAATACATGGTATTAATACGGTTTGAAAGCAGTGTGAGTGTGCCCGTAGAAGAGGGGGACATGGCATGCAGTCTCTATTGTCTCGCGTCTCTGTGGTAAACTCTTCTCAGTAGATACTGAATCATCAGGGTGAGATTAACCCCTTCTTCATCTCTGAGAAATTAACCCCACAGCACTCCAGTTCACCAGTACAAACCTTACTGTAGAGTCGTTTACAAGATTGTGAATTAGTTCATTGGCTTCTAATTTGCAAGTTGAACTCTAAAATTTTCAATCTTTTTGCCTTCTATTCATTTTGGAAACAATCTGTGCCCAAGTTATGGCAAAGGAAAGGAGAAGTATATTTTCACCCTCAAACTGCTGGACTGACGGTTTACATGAAACACCCATATTCCGTTTAGAGGCTGTAGCATTGACTGGTTTCCTGTTCTTATGTCCCCTAATTCTTAAATGAGGGTACTGGGACTTTAACAGCTGCACACTTTCAACACAGTCCTCCCTAAGTGGTGTCAAATGGCTGGGAATGAAGCTGTGGTAACTCTGGATGATTTATGCAGCCACTTAGTCATCGTTGTTCCATCAGGGGAAACAATGAGAGGCTTTTGTTTGTGTTTCTGTGTGTAGGGCGTGACGGACAAAGAGAAGCAAATATTCATATAATGAAACTTTGGTCCTCTTTTTTTCTCTCAACAGAGGTCTTTATCTTTAAATTACTATAAATATAACATAAAAATGGAATATATATTGCATTGTGGCTCTTTCTACATTGTTTTCATGTACTTGCCTAGAAACTTGCTTTTTTTCCTTGTCTGTTATTTCAAAAAAGTAATGTATAAATACATCCTAACCATAAAATAATCAAGCGTTATGAAAGTACACAGAATAAAAAACCCAGTCTCCCTTCATTGCCCTCACCCAACCTCCACCCCCATCATCTAGCCCCTACAAAAATTATCGGGTTTTTTTTTTGTTGTTGTTGTTTTTTAACCTCCATTGCCCTGGTTTGGGGCAGTTTCATAAGAACAGAAGACATATTGCAAGCAACAGGAAAATTCTAAAATATGGAAAATCAGAAACCACTGCAAATGGCCCCCATTGTGGAGCATACCTCAGCAAGCGCCAGGGAAAATTGCGGCAGTGTTTGAAGGCAGATCGAGGTAGCTCCTCTGAAGAAAAGGTACGTGGAGCCAAAAATATCTGCGTTTGTGTCTTTCTACCTCTGTCACTAGCTAGCTGTTATCCTTGGGCAACTTTAGTTTCCCTAGCCATAAGGTAGACATGGCCACAGGGGAATGAAACGAGATTGTGTGTGCAAAACACGTACCAAATGCCTGAATACTAGGTCTTCAGCAAATATTCGCTTTCCTCCCACCTCCAGAAGAACTTTGCAGCATCTGAGGCACCTAACGGCTTATTCCTGGTAAAGTTTTAGTTATTTCTGGATGTTTGTGGGGAAATGATAATCCTATTTTGTACACTGGTTATAGAAGGTGAAAAAGAGCATGGTTTGCTGTCCTGCTAGGCTGCTCAGAGCATGTCAGTGTTTTGCAGGGTTAATTAAATGCTGATGTGGAAATAGGTCTCCACCACATTTGGGTTCAGGCAATTAATGTGGATTCAGGCAAGAGTGTTCGGGATTAAGAAATCCTGGTAAACCAGGTGTGGTGGCTCACACCAGTAATCCCACGCTTTGGGAAGCCGAGGTGGGTGGATCACTTGAGCCCAGGAATTCAAGACCAACTTGGGTAACATAGGGAGACCACCCGCCGTTTCTACAAAAAATAAAAAAAGTTAGCCAGGTGTGCTAGGGTGCACCTGTAGTCCCAGCTACTCAGGAGGCTGAGGTGGGAAGATTGATTGAGGCTGCAGTGAGTTATTATCATGCCACCATACTCCAGCCTGGGTAACAGAGCAAGCCTCTGTCTCAAAAATTAAAAATAAATAAATAATTAAGGAAATCCTGGCCAGGCATAGTGTAAAAATACAAAAATTAGCCGGGTGTGGTGGCACGCACCTATAATCCCAGCCACTGCACTCCAGCCTGGGCGACAGACGAAACTCCGTTTCAAAAAAAAAAAATCCTGATAATCTTGGGTATATTATCTCCTGGAAACCTGTATCACTAGGTGACTCATTAAAAGAACAAATTTAATAATGGGAAACACCGATACAAGAACATTGAATTCTCATTATTATTTTAAATATGGAACACTTCATAAATGTGCGTGTCAGCCTGGGCAGGATCTATGCTGATTTTCTTTGTATTGTTCCAATAATCCATGCTCGTTTCAGCAGAGTGTTCAGGATTAAGAAATTGCTTTTAATAGACTCCTTTTCTTTTTTTTTTCTTTTTCTTTTCTTTTTTTTTTTTTTTTTTTGGGGGGCAGGGTTTTTTTTTTTCCCTTGGGTTGGGTGGAGGGGGGCGGTCTTGGCTTGTTGCAACCTCCACCTCCTGGGCTCAAGTGATCTTCCGATCTCAGCTTCCTGAGTAGCTGGGACTACAGGCACAAGACATCAGGCTCAGCTAATTTTTGTATATATTTTTTTTTGGGTAGAGACAGGGTTTTGCCCTGTTGCCCGGGCTGGTCTCAAACTCCTGAGCTGAAAGTGAATCTGCCTGCCTTGTCCTCCCAAAGTGCTGGGATTACAGGTGTGAACCACCATTAATAGACTATTCCCTAGAGCAGTTCTAGGTTCTTAGCAATATTAAGTTGAAAGTACACAGATGGCCGGGCATGGTGGCTCACATCTATAATCCCAACACTTTGGGAGGCTAAGGCAGGTGGATCATGAGGTCAGGAGTTCAAGACCAGCATGACCAAGATGGTGAAACCTTGTCTCTACTAAAAATACAAAAATTAGCTGAGCACGGTGACAGGAGCCTGTAATCCCAGCATACTTGGGAGGCTGAGGCAGGAGAATTGCTTGAACCAGGGTGGCAGAGGTTGTAGGAAGCAGAGATCGAGTCACTGCACTCCAGCCTGGGGACAAAGTAAGACTTCGTCTTCCTTTTGTTTCTTTCTTTTTCTTTTTTTCTTCTTTCTTTCTTTCTTCTCTTCCTTTTTCATTCCTTCCTTCCTTCTTCTCTTTCTTTTTTTTTTTTTTTTTTGAGACGGAGTTTCACTCTTGTTACCCAGGCTGGAGTGCAATGGCGCGATCTTGGCTCACCGCAACCTCTGCCTCCTGGGTTCTGGCAATTCTCCTGCCTCAGCCTCCTGAGTAGCTGGGATTACAGGCACGCGCCACCATGCCCAGCTAATTTTTTGTATTTTTAGTAGAGACGGGGTTTCACCATGTTGACCAGGATGGTCTCGATCTCTTGACCTTGTGATCCACCCGCCTCGGCCTCCCAAAGTGCTGGGATTATAGGCTTGAGCCACCGTGCCCGGCCCCCTTCTTCTCTTTCTTTCTTTTTCTCTCTCTTTCTCTTCTTTCACCCTCTCTCTCTCTTTCTTTCTTTCGAAACAGAGTCTTACTATGTTGCCCAGGCTGATCTCGAACTCCTGGGCCTAAGTGATCCTCCTGCCTCAGCCTGCCAAGTAACTGGGACTACAGGTACACACCACTATGCCTGGCTGCCTTTTCTAGAATGTCATATAATTGGAAACATCCAATAGGTAGCCTTTTCAGATTGGCTTCTTTCACTTAGTAATAGGTATTGAAGGTGCCTCCATGTCTTTTCATGGCTTGATAACTCATTTATTTTCAGTGCTGAATAGTATTCCATTATCTCCATGTATTATCCATTCACCTACTGTGGACATTTTCGTATTGCTTCCATGTTTTGACCATTATGAACAAAGCTGCTATAAACATTGATGTGCAGGTTTTTGTGGGGACATAAGTTTTCAACTTATTTGGTAAATGCCTAAGAACACAATTGCTGTATCTTGTGGTAAGACATTTAGTTTTGTAAGAAACAGCCAAACTATTTTCCAAAGGGGCTGTATCATTTGGCACAACAGCAGTGAATGAGAGTTCCTGTTGTTCCACATCCTCGCCAGCGTTTGATGTTGTCAGTGTTTTGGATTTTTGCCATTCTAATAGGTGTGTGGTCTTATCGAATTGTTGTTTTAATTTGCACATCCCTAGTGACATACCAAAATCTTTTCATCTGCTTATTTGCCATCTGTATATTTTCTTTGGTGAGTTTGTTCTGATCTTTTGCCCATTTTTTAATCAGGCTATTTTTATTATTCTGTGTTTTAAGAGGTCTTTATCTGTTTTGAATAATAGTCTTTTATTAGAAAAGCCTTTTGCAAATATTTTTTCCAGTCTGTGGCTCATCTTCTCATTCTCTTGAAATTATTTTAAAATTATTTGTGAATGTTGATAAACATGGCTATTTGGGAGTTCAGAAGCTTCAGTTTTTATTACCAAGTAACTGTTCTACAGTCATCCAACAGGCAAGCTCATTAGCTGAAAGTATCGGCCAGGCACGGTGGCTCATACCTGTATAATCCCAACACTTTGGAAGGCCGAAGCGGGTGGATCAGTTGAAGTCAGGAGTCTGAGACCAGCTTGGCCAACATGGTGAAACCCCATCTCTACTAAACATACAAAAATTACAGGGCTCCTGTAATCTCAGCTACTCAAGAGGCTGAGGCAGGAGAATCACTTGAACCCAGGAGGCGGAGGTTGCAGTAAGCCGAGATCATGCCACTGCACTACAGCCTGGGCAACAGAGTGAGACTCAGTCTCAAAATAATAATAATAATAATAATAATAATAATCTGAAAGTATCTTTATGAAGATAAAGATTAAGGCACTAACACCCTACTTCTGGAGGGATCCAGTTGCATTTTCTGCAATCTATAAAGCCTAGAGTGCCCTCTGCTGTTTACCTTCTGAAAACCAAGCAGCCGATGGTTTCAAAAGACTATTTTTGAAATAACATCATAAATAATAACCCTTAATCTCCTGTGATTTCTTTATCGAGTGACCTTCTGAAGGCTTATCTCAAAAAGAGAAAAATGACTATTCTTTAGTAGCAACTTGATTCCTTAGTCAGAAGTGTGTCTTATTCCATACCACCAGCCTGTGGAAAAAAGAAAAAAAGTGCACCCAATACATTTGCAGAATGTGTAGAATGTTTTTTAAGTGTGTCTGAGATATATTTTATTTTATTTTGTTTTACTTTATTTATTTACTTTTTGGAGACAGAAGCTGACCCCATTGCCCAGGATGGTGTGCAGTGGCACAATCAATCATAGCTCACTGCAGCCTCCATCTCCTGGGCTAAAGTATCCTCCCACCTCAGCCTCCCAAAATCCTGGGGATACAGGCATGAGCCATGTGCCCGGCCAGATACCATTTGAAATGTGATCAGTATGTCTGTTGGTTCTCAACAGACATATTCCCATATTGCCTGGCCTACTAAACTAAAATTTAAACATGTGTATTAAGAAATTCACTAGGATGCCAGGTGTGATGGCCCGCACCTGTAATTCCAGCACTTTGGGAAGCCAAGGTAGCCAGATCACCTGAGGTCAAGAGTTCGAGACCAGCCTGGCCAACATGGCAAAACCCCGTCTCTACTAAAAATACACAAAAAAATTAGGCAAGCATGGTGGCACGTGCCTTTAATCCCAACTACTCAAGAGGCGGAGGCGGGAGAATCACTGGAACCAGGAGGCAGAAGTTTCAGTGAGTTGAGATCGTACCACTACTTTCCAGCCTACGTGACAGAGCAAGACTTCGTCCATCTCAAAAAAGTTAAAAATATATAAAATTTAAAAATAAATTCAGGTTAGTAAATCAATTGTCTCTTTAGAATCAGATTATGAGCTGTGGCAGTAATTCACACCTGTAATCCCTAGCACTTTGGGAGGCCAAGACAGGAAGATAACTTTAGGCCAGGAGTTCAAGATCGGCCTGGGCAACATAGCAAGATCCTGTCTCTATATGAAAAACTATATAATAATAAATAAATAAGTAAAATCAGACAATGTTGCTGATGTCTTCAAAATATTGCATCTATATACATACATACATATATATATATATTGAGATGGAGTCTTGCTCTGTCACTCAGGCTGGAGTAGAGTCGTGCAATCTTGGCTTACTGCAACTTCTGCCTCCCGAGTACAAGCGATTCTCCTGCTCAGCCTCCCAAGTATCTGGGACTACAGGTGTGAACCATAACGCCAAGCTAATTTTTGTATTTTCAGCAGAAATGGGGTTTTAGCATGCTGGCCAGCCTGGTCTTGAACTCCCGACCTCAAGTGATCCTCTCGCCTCAGCATCCCAAAGCGCTGGGATTATAGGTGTGAGCCGTCCTGCCTGGCTTCAGGGAGAGTTGTTTCTAAAATGCAGGTCTGTGGCTGGCTGCAGCCTCTCATATCTGTAATCCAAGCACTTTGGGAGGCCATGGCGGGAGGATTGCTGGAGCCCAGGCGGTTCAGACCAGCCCTGGCAACATAGCATGACTCCATATCTACAAAAAATTTAAAAATTAGCCAAGGGTGGTTGTGCATGCCTATAGTCCTGGCTACTTGAGAGGCTGAAGTGGGAGCATCACCTGAGCCCAGGAAGTCAAGGTTGCAGTGAGCCATGATCGTACCACTGTGCTCCAGCCAGGGCGACAAGAGTGAGA
Source organism: Sapajus apella (assembly GCF_009761245.1). NCBI lineage: Eukaryota > Metazoa > Chordata > Mammalia > Primates > Cebidae > Sapajus > Sapajus apella. The sequence continues at coordinate 8,325,529 of NW_022436990.1, forward strand.
CCCTGTCTCAAAAAAAAAAAAAAAAAAAAAAGGCTGGACAAAGTGGCTCACGCCTGTAATCCAAGCACTTTGGAGGCCAAGGCGGGCTGATCACCTGATCACCTGAGGTTGAGAGTTCAAGACCAGCCTGACCAACATGGTGAAACCCCGTCTTACGAAAAAAAAAAAATTTCTCAAATGAGTCACATCACTTCCATACCTTCTGTATCAGTAACATGTTACTCTAAAATTTAGTGGCTTAGAAAAACAATAATCATGCACTATTTCTCATGGTTTCTTTGGGTCATGAAATTTGGAAGGGTTTGGCTGGAAGTTCTTGCTCTGAGAAGGTTGCAATCAGATTTTGGCCAGGGCTGCAGTCATCTCAAGGCTTGAGTAGGGCTGAAGGATTCACTTCCAAGCTGACTAATTCACATGACTGGCAAAGTGGTGCTGACTGCTGGTTGGGCACCTTCATTCTTCTCCATATGGGCCTTTCTACAAGGGTTATTCGGGGTCTTCATAGGATTGTAGCTGGCTTTTCCCAGAGTGAGTGATCCAAGAGACCGAAGCAGAAGCATCAGTGGATTTTATGACAGCCTTGGAAGGCCCACCATCACTTCTGCTATCTTCCATTGGTCACAGAAGGCCAACTCCAATACAATATGGAAGGAAACTACACAAGGGCGTGAATACCAACAGGCAAAGATCACTGAGGGCCATCTTGAAGACTGGCTATTACAAAACCTAGGCTAATATGCAGTCTCCTTTAAGAGTTCTACAAGGCCATTCACCCTTGTCATCAGGAACAAGGACCTGTCATGTCTTAGCACATCTCTAAGCTTGCTATTTTAGGAGTAAGGCATAGTTCTTAATTGATTCATTTACTCCTAAGGCCCAATAATTAGAGGTGATGCGGCTATTCCAGTGGCTCACTTATTTTAATGTTCTTGGAGAAGAGAGTGTTAGTGCTACTGAAAACTATAACATTCTGTGGTTAGGATTACAGACAATCACAAAATTATATCTAAGTCATCTACATAAAACAATACACATTAAACTAGATATGCATATTTAGAGCAAAATAACATACTTCATAAAGTTAAATATATTCAATAATCCAAGTAGGACATCGTCAATACTTAAGATTTAGTTAATAAAATTAAATAAATCCAATATTTGTCCTCTGCTGCCTCTTCCTAAAACAAGATACCACCGTATTCTTTTCTTTTTTTTAAGAGATGGGATCACGGTCTGTCACCTAGGCTGCAGTACAGTACTGCAATCATAGTCTTAAACTCCTGGGCTCAAACAATCCTCCTGCCTCAGTGTCCTGAGCATCTGGAACAACAGGTGCATGCCACCACACCAGACTAATTTATTTTTATTTTAATTTGTTATAGAGAAAGGGTCTCATTCAGTTGTCCAGGCTGGTCTCAAACTTCTGGGCTGAAGCAATCCTCTGGCCTCAGCCTCCTAAAATGCTGGGATTACAAATGTTAGCCACTTTGCCTGGCCACAGCATTCTTTTCTATTTCCTCCTATACCTGCTCCCAGCCCAATTCTTAGCGTAAAGTTGCTGATCAGCTGGGCGCGGTGGCTCACACCTGTAATCCCAGCACTTTGAGAGGCCAAGGTGGGTGGATCACCTGGGGTCAGGAGTTCACGACCAGCCTGGTCAACATGGTGAAACCCTGTCTCTACTAAAAATACAAAAATTAGCTGGGCATGATGGCACACACCTGTAATCCCAGCTACTTTGGAAGCTGAGGCAGGATAATTGTCTGAATCTGAGAGGTGGAGGTTGCAGTGAGCTGAGATTGTGCCATGGCACTCCAGCCTGGGCAAGAGAGCAAGACTCCATTTCAAAAAAATAAATAAAAATAAAGTTGATGATCATTAAATATTTGTTGAATCGGATTAATACCAGGAATAAATAATCCTCTAGTCTTCTCTTTGTGATTCCTTCTGAATTTCTGTGGAACAGTAGACGGTGTTAAGCTTCAGGCATTACACTAAGCATTTTACATGTATTATTTCATTTCATCATTATACCAACCTAATAGGAATGGTGCCTTATTTTATCCATTATATACATTAGAGAACTGAGTCTTAGAGAGGTTGGTTGATCTCTACTAGTCTTATCCTCTCCAAATTCTTCTTCTTCATATCCCATATTTTATGGAGTCTAGAAAGAGACTAACTTTATGCCTAGTTATAAATATACAGATTCTCTAGTTTATACATATATTTTTTCCCCGCTCCTGTTGCCCAGGCTGGAGTGCAGTGGTGTGATCTTGGCTCACTGCAACCTCCACCTCCTGGGTTTGAGCCATTCTCCTGCCTCAGCCTCCCGAGTGGTGGGACTAGAGGCATGTGCCACCATGCCTGGCTAATTTTGTATTTTTAGTAGAGATGGGGTTTCTCCATGTTGGTCAGACTGGTCTCGAACTCCTGACCTCAGGTGATCTGCCTGCCTCGGCCTCCCAAAGTGCTGGGATTACAGGTGTGAGCCACCATGCCCAGCCCTCTGGTTTCTATTTTAAAGATTATTGTGCATTTATTTAGCAATAATATTAGCAAAATGACTTTTTCTTCAGGATACAGAGGAATATGCTATGGAGGACCTAAACAAAAAGTACTACACTCCCTGCTTCCAAGATACGCTTTTATTGTACTCATTGTAAAATTCTGAAATCAGTATGTAACTTATACTTGGTGTGAACATTTAACATGTTCCCTTTATTGTTTCTCCCAAATGCTGTTGGTGCATTTTAAAATTGCAGAAACACATATGTGAAAACTGTGGCCCATGTCTCCTACTTCCCCATGGTCTGTTAGAAAATGTGATGACTCTGACAGTAAATATGCTTCATAAAGCTGGGCTTACATCCTGTTGTCTTTCAGGAACTTGCTGGCTTGCTGCCAGACAGATATATTTATCAAATGCATCTGCAGAGTCAAGCATTTTTATTTTTGAGAGCTTAAAGTACTTTAGAGACTCTAGTTTCTATTCTGTAGTGAATAGGAGTATAACATAAAATCTCTTACATGTCAAAGAAAATAGCATTTATTTTCCTGGAAAAGGCCGTTTTTGTCTTCATGAAATAACTTCAACATCCTGGCTTAAGGACTGTTGTTATTAACTTCCTCACCACTGCCATCATCATGGTGTACATTCAGCAAGGGAAGAAAATTCAAAACTGATCCCAGTGTTAGTTAGAACTATTGTGGTTTAGGAGGACATTTTAAAATTAATTATAAAAATGAAGCCCTTAGGGGTAAGTTTGATGGCCTGGAGCAAGAAAAGAAAAAGCTAAACTACTTTATCAGATATAAATTAGAATCTGAGGGATTGAGACAAGTAAGTTAGCCAGGTAAGGAGGCACTGGGGCTGCAATCTGGCCATGTGTTGTGAGGCCTCTGAATGTAGTGCCGTTTTTTTTTTGAAACGGAGTCTTGCTCTGTCGCCCAGACTGGAGTGCAGTGGTGCGATCCACTGCAACCTCTGCCTCCCAGGTTCAAACAACTCTCCTGCCTCAGCCTCCCAAGTAGCTGGGATTACAGGTGCCTGCCACCACACCAGGCTAATATTTGTATTTGTAGTAGAGGCAGGGTTTCACCATGTTGGCCAGGCTGGTCTTGAACTCCTGACCTAGGTGACCCACCCACCTCAGCCTCCTAAAGTGCTGGGATTATAGGCATAAACCGCAGTGCTGGCTTAGGGTGCCTTTTTCTAAATGTGCCCAAAGGCACTATAAGGACCAGTAGTGACTTTAAGAGGGACCCAGCACAATGCCTAGAGGCTACAGTCTGAATGGAAAAGACACAAGACGATTTCTCCTTAAAAGGGAATGAACCAGGAATTTTTTTTTTTTTTGGGATATGTAGTCTTGTTCTGTCTCTTAGGCCAGAATGCAGTGGTGCAATCTCGGCTCACTGCAACCTCTGCCTCCCGGGTTCTTGCAATTCTCCTGCCTTAGCCTCCCGAGCAGCTGGAACACAGGCACACGCTAATTTTTTGTATTTTAGTAGATCCAGGGTTTCGCTTTGTTGCCCAGGCTGGTCTCAAACTCCTGAGTTCAGGCAATCCTCCCGCCTCGGCCTCCCAAAGTGCTGAGATTATAGGCATGAGCCACTGTGCCTGGCCTGGCCCAGGAATTTTTAAGTTAAGAAATGTTAAAATCCAAATTAGGACAGTCTGCCTTAGAATGTCATCCCCCTCTGTGGCTCTCTTTCTTCAATAATAATACAGTGTGGATGAGTGGTGCTTTACAGAGAAGAGACTGAGGCAGTCTCCAGGGCCAGTGAGAGGACAAAGTGAGAAAAAGAAAGGAGAGACACAGAGCACTGCAGCTCTAGCTTTGCTGGAAGCAAGATTTCAAAAGCAGAGAACGCCAAGAGGAAACTAACCCCAGAGTATCCTCTGAGAAAATGGGACAGGCATTTAAACCAAATGTCATTTGAATTCCAAAGGACTCAGGAACCTCTATGAAGCTGGCATGTGTATCATTTAAAATCATTTGAGGAAGTAAGATCTGAGAGATTAACTAACTTGCTCAGGGAAAAAAGTAACACATCTGTAACTGGAATATGGCTCCTGGGACTCCTGCTTTCTGCCATAATGGAGCAAGGGGAGTGAAATTTGCCATCTTGGCTGGGTGCAGTGACTCACGCCTGTAATCCTAGGACTTTGGGAGGCCAAGGCAAGCAGATCACCTGAGGTCAGGAGTTTGAGACCAGCCTGGCCAACATGGCGAAACCCCGTCTCTACTAAAAATACAAAAATTAGTGGAGTGTGGTGGAGCATGGCTGTAATCCCAGCTACTTGAGAGGCTGAGGTGGGAGAATCGCTTGAACCCTGGAGGTAGAGGTTGCAGTGAGCCGAGATGCTGCCACTGCACTCCAGCCTGGATGACAGAGTGAGACTCCTTGTCAAAAAAAAAAAAAAAAGAAAGAAAGAAAGAAAGAGAGAGGCCAGGCGCTGTGGCTCACCCCTATAATCCCAGCACTTTAGGAGGCCGACGCGGGTGGATCACGAGGTCAAGAAATGAGACCATCCTGGTCAACATGGTGAAACCCCGTCTCTACTAAAAATACAAAACAATTAGCTGGGTGTGGTAGTGCATGCCTGTAGTCCCAGCTACTTGGGAGGCTGAGGCAGGAGAATTGATTGAACCCAGGAGGCGGAGGTTGCAGTGAGCCGAGATCGCTCTCGCCATCTTGCCTTTAAATTTTTTTTAATTAAACAAAATATCTGAAACAACGATTTCAGACATTGGACCACAGGTAGCATGGGACAGTGATCCCTGAAAGGAAACAAAACAGATGAGCCTCACAGTTGTCTTCTGTTACTGCCTGGTGAGAGTTTCCAGGTAGCTGCACAGAGCGGAGAACCCGAGTAGAGTCCTGAAGCCCTGAGGTCTCCCCGAGTTAAGAAGCCAGACTGGGGCCGGGAGCGGTGGCTCAAGCCTGTAATCCCAGCACTTTGGGAGGCCGAGGCGGGTGGATCACGAGGTCAAGAGATCGAGACCATCCTGGTCAACATGGTGAAACCCCGTCTCTACTAAAAATACAAAACATTAGCTGGGCATGGTGGTGCGTGCCTGTAATCCCAGCTGCTGGGGAGGCTGAGGCAGGAGAATTGCCTGAACCCAGGAGATGGAGGTTGCGGTGAGCGGAGATCGCGCCATTGCACTCCAGCCTGGGTAACAAGAGCGAAACTCCGTCTCAAAAAAAAAAAAAGAAGCCAGACTGATAATTTGGAAAAACTAAGGCATCGAGAACGTAGAGAACCCAGCACTGGGGAGAGAGCTGGAAGAAGAGAGAGAGCGCCAGAGATTTGAAGAAGGGTGTGTACCAAAACAAAAACAAAGGTGAAAAATATTTAAAGGAATATGGAAATACCACCACCACCACCAACAAAAGAATCCAGCACCCAATAAGGTAAAATTTATAATGTGTATCCAATCAACTATTCAAAGAAGGAAAATATAACCAATATTGAAGAGAAAAATAAACCAATATAAATCCATAAATTGAACAAATGAGAGAATTATTATAGTAAACAAGGACGTTAAAACAGCTATTATAAATATACTCCATATGTTCAAAATCGTAGAAGAAAGTGTGAGAATATTAATTAGGGACATGGAAAATATTAAAAAGACTCAAATCAAACTTCTGGAAATGGAAAAATACCATATTTGAGATAAAAATTACACTGATGAGATGGAGATGCGATTACTGCAGATTTTGCCCTGAAGAAGAAAATATTTGGAGATGAATTTGAAGGCATAGTATCCAGAATGAAACACTCAGACAAAAAGACCAAAAGAGTTGGACAGGGCCCCGGTGAGCTATGGGAAATATTTTTTTGTTTTCGCTTTTTTTTTTTTTTTTTTTGAGACAGGATTTTACTCTGTTGCCCAGGCTGGAGTGCAGTGGTGCAATCTTGATTCACTGCAACCTCTGCCTCCCAGATTCAATCGATCCTCCTGCCTCAGCCTCCCAACGAGCTGTTAGTACAGAAATGTGCCACCACACCCAGCTAATTAAAAAAAAATTGTATAAACAAGGTCTCACATATTGCCCAGGCTGGTCCTGAACTCCTGGGCTCAAGTGATCCTCCAACCTTGTCCCCCCAAAGAGCTAGGATTACAGGTGTGAACCATCATACTTGGTCAAGATTTTTAAAGATATACAAAAGCTAAAAGAATTCATCAGCAGAATGCCAGTATTACCAAAATTGTTAAAGGAAGTTCTTCAGCTAGAAGGAAAATTATACCAGATGGATATCAGGATCTACACAAAGGGATGAAGAAAATGGAAAATTGTAAATATGAGGGTAAACATAAAAGACATTATTTATTTATTTTTGAGACAGAGTCTCGTTCGGTTGCCCAGACTGGAGTGCAGTGGCGCGATCTCAGCTCATTGAAACCTCTGCCTCCTGGGTTCAAGCAATTCTCATGTCTCAGCCTCCTGAGTAGGTGGGACTACAGGCATGGGCCACCATGCCCTGCTAATATATGTGTGTGTGTGTGTGTGTGTGTGTGTGTGTGTGTGTGTGTGTGTATTTTTAGTAAAGACAGGGTTTCACCACATTGCCCAGGCTGGTCTTGAACTCCTGAACGCAGGGAATCTACCCGCCTTCGCCTCCTAAAATACTACGATTACAGACGTGAGCCACTGCGCCCTGCCAATTTTTAATAAACAATGTTTATTATTTTTGCTTATGTACTGTGAGGTTTATAACAAACAAAAATAAAATGTATGACAACAAATGCTAGGAGGGAGGGAATGAAGATACACAGCTGTAAAATCCTTACACTAGATGTGAAGTGGTATACTATTGCTTCAAGTCAAATTGATAAGCTGAAGATGTATATTATAAACCTGTTTTTAGTCCATTGGAGCTGCTATTACAAAATAACACAGACTGAGTGGCTTATAAACAAAAGAAATTTATTTCTCACCATTCCGAAGGCTGAAAAGTCTGAGATCAAAGGGCTGGCAGATTCAGGGTGTAGTAAGGGGCCACTTCCTTGTAGAGTCTTCTTCTCACTCTAACCTCACGTAGTAGAAGGGGTGAGAGGTCTCTCTCAAGTTTCGTTTGTTTGTTTGTTTGTTTATTTGAGAAAAGTTTGGGCTCTGTTTCCCAGGCTGGAGTGCAGTGGTAAGATCTTGGCTTGCTGCAGCCTCCACCTCCCAGGCTTGAGAGATCCTCCCACCTCAGCCTCCTAAGTAGTTGGGACCACAGGCACATGCCATCATGCCTGGCTAATTTTTTGCATTTTTGATAGAGTCCAGGTTTCACTATGTTGCCCAGGTGGTCTCAAACTCCTGAACTCAAGCAATCTACCTGCCTTCACCTCCCAAAGTGCTGGGATTACAGGCATGAGCCACCACTGTGCCCAGCCTCAACTCTCTCTTCTAAGGGCACTAATCCCATTCATGAGAGTTCTGGCATAATGGCTTGTCTCCCAAAGTTCCCATCTCCTAAAACTATCACCTCGGAGATAAGGATTTCAACATACGAAGTTTGGGGGAATGTAAACATTCAGAATATAGCAAACCCTGAAGCAACTACTAAGAAAAAAATAAAACAAAGACTAATAGCCAATAAGTCAATAAAGGAGATAAGATGGACTGATGAAAATACTGAATTGATCCCAAAGAAGGCAGAAAAGGGAGAGAAAGGGAAAAGAGAACAGGTGGTACAAATAGAGAACAAAAAACAAACAGTAAGATGGTTTATTTAATTACAAACATATCCCATATCAGTAGTCACATTAGATATAAATGGTTCAAACATCCCAATTAAAAGGAAGAGATGATAAGATTGTTTGGATACAAAAGCAAGAACCAAGTATATGATGCCACAAGAAAGCCATTTCAAATATGAAGACACAGACAGGTTAAAAGAAAAGGATGAGGCCGGGCGCGGTGGCTCATGCCTGTAATCCCAGCACTTTGGGAGGCCGAGGCGGGTGGATCATGAGGTCAAGAGATCGAGACCATCCTGGTCAACATGGTGAAACCCCGTCTCTACTAAAAATACAAAAAATTAGCTGGGCATGGTGGCGCGTGCCTGTAATCCCAGCGACTCAGGAGGCTGAGGCAGGAGAATTGCCTGAACCGGGGAGGCAGAGGTTGCGGTGAGCCGAGATCGCGCCATTGTACTCCAGCCTGGGTAACAAGAGCGAAACTCCGTCTCAAAAAAAAAAAAGAAAAAAGAAAAAAGAAAAGGATGGTAAAATATATATCATGTTAACACTATTTAAAAGAAAGCTGCAGGGGCTACATCAATATCAAAGAAAGCAGATTTCAGAGCAAAAAATATTAACAGGAGTAAAGAGGTTCACTTTATAATAGAAAGGGGATCAAATTCCTCAAGAAGACATAATTCTAAGTATTTATACACTTAGCAGCAGAGCTTCAAAATACATGAAGCAAAAACTGATAGAACTGCAATGAGAAACAGACAAATCCGCCATTATAGTCACGGATTTGAACACCTCTTTCAATGATTAATAGAACAAGTAGACAAGACTGAACAACATTATCAACCAATATGACCTGACACTTATAGAACATTCTGTATTCTATATATATTCTTCTCAGAATATACATGTCTTTTTTATGAGCACACAGAGCATTTATCAAAATAGACTATTTTCTGGGTCAAAAAACAAGTCTAAATACATTTTTTAAAGTTTCCAACTTTTATTTAAGTTCAGAGGTACATGTGCAGGATGTGCAGGTTTGTTATATAGGTAAACGTGTGCCATGGTGGTTTGCTGCACAGTTCATTTCATCACCTAGGTATTAAGCCCAGCATTCATTAGCTGTTCTTCCTGGTGCTCTCCCTCCTCCCACCTCCCACCCTCCAACAGGCCCCAGTGGGTGTTGTTCAACCCCATGTGTCCTCGTGTTCTCATCATTCAGCTCCCACTTATAAGTAAGAACACGTGGCATTTGGTTTTCTGCTCCTGCGTTAGTTTGCTAAGGATAATGGCTTCAAGTCTAAATACATCTTATAAGTTTCTTGTCTTTCTTTTCTTTTCGAGACACAGTCTCACTCTTGTTGCCCAGGCTGGAATGCAGTGGCTCAATCTTAGCTCACTGCAACCTCTGCCTCCCGGGTTTAAGCAATTCTCCTGCCTCAGCCTCCTGAGTAGCTGGGATTACAGGTGCCTGCCACCACGCCTGGCTAATTTTTGCATTTTCAATAGAAATGGGTTTTCACCATGATGGTCAGGCTGGTCCCAAACTCCTAACCTCAGGTGATCCTCCTGCCTTGGCCTCCCAAAGTGCTGGGATTACAGGCGTGAGCCACCGTGCCTGGCCTTTTTTTTTTTTTTTTTTTTTT
>NW_022436990.1:8335481-8388673 GCF_009761245.1 Sapajus apella
TTTTTTCCTGAGACTAAGCCTTCCTCTGTGACTCAGACTGCTAGAGTAAAATGGTGTGATCTCCGCTCACTGCAACCTCCACCTCCTGGGTTCAAGTGATTCTCCCACCTAAGCCTCCCAAGTAGCTGGGACTACAGGTGCACACCACCACTCCTGGCTACTTTTTTTTTTTTTTTTTTTTTTTTGTATTTTTAATAGAGACTGGGTTTCACCATGTTGGCCAGGCTGGTCTCGAACTCCTGACCTCAGGTGATCCGCCCACCTTAGCTTCCCAAAGTGCTGGGATTGTAGGCCTGAGGCAACCCACCTGGCCAAAAGTTTCAAATAATACAAAGGATGTTTTGAACATAATAAAATTAAATTAGAAGTCACAACAGAAAGATATTTGGAATATCTTTCTGGAAACCAAGCACAAACTTCCAAAAGCCCATGGGACAAAAAAGAAATCAGAGAGAAATTAGAACATGTGGCTCCTTTATCTACATTTTAATTCAGTGACATAATCTTACCTGTTAAATGCTAGTTTTTGTTGTAACCGAGAGAGCACGAAATCACCACTGGGACAAAGACTAGGCCAAATTACAGGGTCTTTATTGCCGGCGGCCCCGGAGGACTCACATCTCTCTAACCTGTGGCCCAAAAGGAAGGTGTCAAGACCTTTTATGCCTGTAAATCACCTCCTGGGCAGGGGTGAGGGTGAGGGACTTCGGACATTCCAAGGGCCAGGGGACTTTGGACATTCCGATTGTTACTTAAGTGGTTCACAGAAGTCAAGATAAGCGTTAGTTTACTCATTGTCTGAGTAGGGTGGAAATTACAGACCTTAGTTACTTATTACAAGTCTTAGTTTTTCTTAAAATGGCACAGGGGCCAAAATGGCGTTGGTTTGGATGGCTTGCCTGTCACATTAGGGTTACAGAGAGCAGTTTCAATGGAAAGCTGAGGTATGGCGGAGGTATGCAGTTTATGGGGCAATTACCATGTCACAGTTTTACTTCTTCAAATTTATTTTTCCTATCCATTCAGCACGCAGAAGAAATCTTGTCACGACATGTTTAGGGTTTAACATATGCATTTTATTTCTGAAAGTCTGATTGTTGTCCTAGTAAGAAGTACTATTTTACAATAAGAGATCTTGTAAATTGAGTTGAAGGAGACCAAAATCCAACCCAAGCTAGAAAAAGGAGGATTTGCTGGAGGGATCCTGGAATAGCTCACAGAATTGAGAATACCATGTATATTTGTCTTGTATTGCTGCTGTGCTGAATTACCACAAACTTAACGGTTTGAAACAATACATATTTATTATCCTTTCATTTTGGAGATCAGAAGTGAAAAAGGAGCCAAAATCAACGTGTTGAAGGGCTGCCTGCATTCCTTCTGGAGGATCTGTTTCCTTGGCTTTTCCAGCTTCTGGAGTTTGGTGCATTTCTTCTGTCTTCAAAGCCAGCAATGTCGGGCTGTCTTTCTCACACTGCCATCTCTCTGGTATTGGCTTCAGGTCCCTCTTCCACTCATAAGGATCCTTGTGATTATATCATATTGAGGTCCCACATTATCCACAATAATCTTCTCATCTCAAGGTCAGGTGATTAGCAAATTTAATTCCATCTGCTGACTTAATTCCCCTTTGCCATGTAACGTAACATATTTACATGTTCCAGGGATTAGGACACAGACTTCTTAGGGGCCATTATTCTGCCAATCATACCATATACACTGTTTGGGATTAAAAATGCACCACTGCAATCCCATAATGAGAAAAGGGACAGGGAACGGTGGCTCATACCTGTAATCCTAACACTTTGGGAGGCTGAGGCAGGAGGATTGCTTGAGGCTAAGTGTTCAAGACAAACCTGGCCAGCAAAAGCGAGACCCTAGCTCTAAAAAAAAAAATAAAAGTAAGTGAAATGAAACATAACGAGTAAAGGAAACTGTAGTCTGTTTCAGAAGGCAATGTAAGCAACTTTGTTGGAAAATGAACTTTTTATCTTCAGGATGTCTTTAGAGCTGCAGAAATAAGTGAGTTCTACACAAGTAGAAAAAGCAAGATCGAAAGAAAGAAAGAGGGAGAGAAATAAAGAAGTATGTTTATAAGCACGTCAAGGCCCTTTTTTAGGAGCACTCAAACATCAAGCTCATTTATCTCAGGATTGTATCCTTATCAGAAAACTTAATTTCTATAGAGGATATGCAAAATACTCTCATGCTATTTCTTGTCTCTGCTATTTAGGAGACAATGAAATAACGAGCCAATTGATACAAAAGCAATTTTCCATTAAATGTGCTAGTGGAAAACAGTTTGCATTTGCATGTAATTCAGGCCTTGTTGAAATACCTAGCCAGCACTACAGTTCTTTGGTCCACTCAGCAGAAGCTCCGATATAATTTCACATCTGTCATTCAATGAAGGGTGCGCAGCCCCACTGCTTTGCTTGTTCTAGGGGACTAGATTAGACAACCGAGATCGAGTACAGTTTATCTTTCCAAGTAAAGTTCTCACCTCCCAATTGTGATCTCTCCCTTCCCATACAACGAGAGTTAGGAGGAGGGCTCCCACATCCAGTTACTATGCACAGAGTCATTGCAACAATCTAAATTTTTTTCTTTCCAAAGTTACCTGTTATTTAGCTTTCCAGTCTCAAGACCAGTCCCTCTCATTCAGTGGTAGCTCAGGCATTTGGTTTGTAACCAGTCTTCTATTCCACCTGAAGCTCTGTCCTTATCTCTGTTCAGCCTATCTCTAGTGAGCTGTGCCTCCACTCAACTTTAGCCACTGCCTTCCTTGGCCACACCCTAGATCTTCCTGTCACTGGGAACTGCTACTCTACTGGAATAATAGATGCCATCCTCACTATCTGGCCACAGCATTCTATTCTTCCAGTTTTTTTCACTCAATAATTCTCCTCTCTGTTTTAGGCTAACTGCTGTAATAAACAAATTAAGGTTGGGCGTGGTGGCTCATGCGGGTAATCTCAGCACTTTGGGAGGCCAAGGTTGGCAGATCACCTGAGGTCAGGAGTTCCAGACAGCCTAGGCAACATGGTGAAACCCTGTCTGTAATTAAAAAAATTACAAACATTAGCTGGGCATGGTGGAGCATGCCTGTAGTCCAAGCTACTTGGGAGGCTGAGGCAGGAGAATCACTTGAACCTGGGAGACGGAGGTTGCAATGAGCTGAGATTGCACCACTGTACTCCAGACTGGGTGACAGAGGGAGGTTCCGTCTTAAATAAACAAACAAACTTAAAATCTGAGTGTTTAGTCAATCATTGCTACCTGGTAAATCACCCTAAGATCAGCCCTGTGTGGGGGTTCATGCCTGTAATCCCAGTGCTTTGGGAGGCTGAGGCAGGAGGATCATTTGAGCCCAGGAGGTTTGAGGCAGCAGTGAGCTATGATCACACCACTGCATGCCTACCTGGTCAACAGAGTGAGAACCTGTTCCTTAAAAAAAAAAAAAGAAAGAAAAATTTAAAAAATGAGGCTGGGCACAGTGGCTCACGCCTATAATCCCAGCACTTTGGGAAGCCAAGGTAGGCGGATCACCTGAGGTCATGAGTTTGAGACCAGCTTGGCCGACATGGTGAAACCCTGCCTCTAATAAAAATACAAAAATTAGCTGAGTGTGATGGCAGGTGCCTGTAATCCCAGCTACTTGGAAGGCTGAGGCAGGAGAATTGCTTAAACCTGGAAGGCAGAGGCTGCAGTGAGCCGAGATCACACCACCGCACTCCAGCCTAGGAGACAAGAACAGGACTTTGCCTCAAACAAACAAACCAACCCACAACGACAATAATCATTCCCAGATTTGTAGGTCAGCCAGGGTTTGGCTGATGTAGTCTGAGCTTGAGGCAATGGCAGAGATGAACGAATGCCAAGTGGAAGCACAAGCAGTGTCTTAAGGCCTAGACACACTGTCACTTCAAATCACACACTGTTAGCCAAAGAAAGTCGCATGGTCTAGCCTAAAGTGAAGGGCCAGGAAGTCTGCTCTGCCTTCAGTGAGACCATGGCAAGGATATAGACATAGGGAGTGTTGAAAAATTGGGGCCAATAATCCAACCCACCACAGTGGCTTAACACAATAAATTAACTTTCTCCTTCATTTCACAGTTCAGTGTAGTCAGCAAGGAAGCTCTGCTCTACCTGGTCATTCTGCAACGCAGATTCCTTCTACTGCTTGGCTCCCCCCATCTCTTTCGGCTTCCTAATTCTCTGCATTCAGCTGGCAGATGTGGAGAGATGGAGTGTCTAGATCACTGTAGTCAGCAGAATAATGGCCCCTAAAGATGTCCACATTCTAATCTCTGGAATCTGTGATTGTTAACTTTATTGCAAAACAGACTTTGCAGATGTGATTGAATTAAGGGTCTTTATTTATCTATTTATTTATTTTAAAGACGGGGTTTCACCATGTTGGTCAGGCTGGTCTTGAACTCCCGACCTCAGGCAATCCACCCGCCTTGGCCTCCAAAGTGTTTGGATTACAGGCGTGAGCCACCATGCCCGGCCAAATTAAGGGTCTTAAAATGGGGAGATTATCCTGGATTATCTGGATGGGCCCTAAATATAATGACCTTATAAAAGCGAGGCAAGAAAGTCAAGGAGAAAGAAGTAGGAGATATGAATATTGGAAACACTGGAGCGATGCGAGGAAGGAGTCACAAGCCAAGGAAGGCAGAAGACCTCCAGAAGCCAGAAAAAGTGAGGATTCTTCACTAGAGCTTCCGAAGGAAGGAACCCTGCCAACAACACTCTGACTTAAGCCCCGTGAAGCTCATTTCATACTTCTGGCCTCCAGAAGTAAGAGAATATATTTATGTTGTGTTAAGTAACTAAGGTTATGGTAAATTGCTATGGATGTGCACATATCGTCTTCAATCATGTTCCATCGAACTTAGGCACACAGCTACTCCTATCTGTACAGGAGCCAGGGAATATAGTCTCTTTATGTGGCCAGGAAAAGAAAGAAAGAGGGTTGGGGCCAGTTGCCCCAACATCCCTTCATGGAGGCTTCCAGACCATGAATCCCACCAGCCAGACTGACCATCCTTCAGCTTCTCAAGAACACCACACTCCTGTCTTGTACCACATCTTTTTTTTTTTTTTCCAAGACAGAGTCTCACTCTGTTGCCAGGCGCCAGGCTGGAGTGCAGCGGTGAGATCTTGGCTCACTGCATCTTGCCTCCTGGGTTCAAGCAATTCCCTGCCTCAGCCTCCCAAGTAGCTGGGACTACTAATTAGTACAGGCACGCGTCACCTAATTTTTGTATTTTAGTAGAGACGGGGTTTCACCATGTTGGCCTGGATGGTCTGGATCCTTGACCCCGTGATCCACCTGCCTTGGCCTCCCAAAGTGCTGGGATTATAGGCGTGAGCCACTGCGCCCAGCCCCTCAAACCACACCTTTATAGCTACTGCAGTCTCGGCCTTTTAATGAGTTCTATGGCAGGTGATGGTGGTTTTCACTGGAATTTCTGAAAGCCTCCCATACCATGTTTACACCATTAGATTAAATGCAATGGGGGAAAGAGATTTTTTTTTCTTTTTTGGAGACGGAGTCTCACTCTATTACCCAGGCTGGAGTGCAGTGGTGCAATCTCGGCTCACTGCAACCTTTGCCTCCTAGATTCAAGTGATTCTCCTGCCTCAGCCTCCCAGGTAGCTGGGACTACAGGCATGTGCCACAATACCTGGCTAATTTTTGTATTTTTTGTAGAGACAGGGTTTTACCATGTTGGCCAGGCTGATCTCAAACTCCTGGCTTCAAGTGGTCCACCCACCTTGGCCTCCCAAAGTGCTGGGATTACAGGCGTGAGCCACCAGGCCCAGCAGAGAGATTTTTAACAATTTAGAATTTATTGCATGCTGCCAGTATGCTTTTAAAATGAGAATACACATGTTCTATTTTACTGTCCTTTTTAGAAACTGTAAGGCAAAGGAAATTGTGTAGATAGCAAGGTCAGAGAATTGACCAAAAAATGTGGCTGTAGAATATAAAAGAGTAAGTAATTCAATACATTTTCTGAATCATAAAGGAGAAAGAAACCTTAGGAGGTCATTTGGCTGAACTCTCTGCTTCTGAAAGCTCTAGACTGAAATCAACCCAGATGCAGTTGGTGAGGGGAGCTGTTGGGAAGCGGGGAGAGGAGACAAGAAGGCCAGTAAGTGTGATCTATTCTAAGATCTCTAGGCATGGAGATGAGAAAAGACCTTTTCAAAGTTTTGTTCCAGTCCTCAGAAGATCTCTGCATAGCTGAAATACTCAATGCTAATATTGGCTAGGAGCTTTACATATGGAAGACCTTCCAGCATCCAACTCAGCTATCTTCTAATTTTAAGGAAGAGCTGCGGGTTGGGAAACTTCTGGGCCTCAGTCACATTCCAGGGAAAGCTAAAGTTCAAGATCTCTCCCTACATGACTGGGCTGAAATGCCAGATTAGAAAAGGGGCAGCCTGGCCGGGTGTAGTGGCTCATGCTTGTAATCCAAGCACTTTGGAGGCCAAGGCGGGTGGATCACCTGAGGTCAGGAGTTCAAGACCAGCCTGACCAACATGGTGAAACCCCATCTTTATTTAAAAAAAAAAAGAAAGAAAAAGAAAAGGGGCAGCCCTCCAAACAAGTCATCTCTGCGTTCTAAAATGGGAAACAGGGCAAGAACCTCCCCTTACCATCAGCAGTTGCTTCAGAGTCTTTGATGCCCCAATTCCCTTCAAACCCCCTGTGCCTGTCCATTCCCTCCTCCTATCTCTCTCACTTCACCCTTTTCTCCTCACCTAACCTTGTCTCCTCCTCTTTTCTAGACTCAGGGCACGGTCTTAGGAGCAGGCAGGAATATCTTGTTTACTATCGTCAGAGCTTGATATTCTAACTAGACTACACAAATGTCTTTCAAAAAAGGGCGAGTAACTGCTCTCTTTGTCATGGGGCAGTAAATCTCTAGGGTTTCAGTCCAGAGATAGGAAGCTAGCGAACAAAATTTGAAGAAGCGTTTAAATTCATTGTTTTAATATTTACAAAAACAAGTCCTGTTTCACTAACGAGTGGCAAATCCAGGACTCAAATGCAGTTTGTCTGACTTAAGTCTTTGCACTTGAAGAAAATCATTCTTTAACTCTTCTGCTCAAGGTCAGTCTTGCTTTATATTCCCCAGCTTTTTACTTCTTTCGTTGTTGTTATTGAGATAGGATCTCGCTCCGTTGCTCAGGCTGGAGTGCAGTGGGGCGATCTCAGCTCACTACAATCTCTGCCTCCCAGGTTCAAGCGATTCTCCCACCCGCTCAGCCTCCCAAGTAGCTGGGACCACAGGTGCGCGCAACCCCCATCTAATTTTTTGTATTTTTTGTAGAGACAGGGACCATGTTGCCCAGACTGATCTGAAATTCCTGGTCTCAAGCAGTCTACCCACTTTGGTCTCCCAAAGTGCCGGAATTATAGGCACGAGCCGGTGAACCAAGCCAAATCTCTTTTACAAAAAAAAAAAAAAAAAACTACTGTTGGGGCCGGGCGTAGTGGCTCACGGCTGTAATCCAAGCACTTTGGAGGCCAAAGCGGGCAGATCACCTGAGGTCGGGAGTTCAAGACCAGCCTGACCAACATGGTGAAACCCCATCTTTATATATATATATATATATATATATATATATATATATATATATATATATATAAACTACTGTTGGATTCCATTAAGGACTTACTATGCTACTGCTATGGTGGATTTATTCCTGCCCTTAAGGAGATTTAAATTCTTTGGGATTTCTGCTCACCCTGATTTCCTGCAATATCCCCACCTTCAACTTTGAATGTTTTTTTCTTTGTAAATGAACCTCCTTGAATCAGCTTAATTTAAGCATCATCTGTTTCCTATTAAGCCTTGATTGATAGAAAGGATCTGCTTGAACTCATGTGGCAGGTGACTAGCTGAGGCATGTGCCCCTTCTAGAGTTCAGTTATTGCTGCCCAGAGGAGGGGTTACATTTCCCACACCCGCTGCCTCAGGATGGGCCACAGGACTAATCGGGGCTCAAGTGATGTTCCTGCTGTCAGGTTTTGGCCCACAAGACTGTCCATTTGATCCTGGTGCTCTCTCTGCCCTCACTCAACAGCATCTGCACATCTAGGGCAAGCATTCTGAATCCTTTTGTGCTGTAGATGCCTGAATCCCTTCTCAGAATAATGCTTGTTTAAAAATTAGCTTTTTAGGCCAGGTGTGGTAGCTCACGCCTGTAATACTCACTCTTTGGCAGGTCGAGGCGGGCGGATCACTTGAGGCCAGGAGTTCGAGACCAGCCTGGCCAACATGGTGAAACCTGTCTCTACTAAAAATACAAAAATTAACCAGATGTGGTGGCACACACGTCTAATCCCAGCTACTTGGGAGGCTGAGGCAGGAGAATCACTTGAACCCAGGAGGCAGAGGTTGCAGTGAGGTGAGATCGCACCACTGCCCTCCAGCCTAGGTGACAGAGCGGGACCCTGTCTAAAAAAATGAAATAAATAAATAAAAATAAGCTTTTTGTTTTGCAATAATTTTAGATTTACAGACAAGTTGCAAAGATAGTAAGTACAGTTCCCGCATGCTCCTTACTCAGTTTCAGTTTCTCTAAAATGGTCATCCTATGTTACTATGGTACGTTTGCCAAATTAAGAGACTAGCATTGGTACATTATTATTAACTAGCCTCCAGACTGCCACTAGCTTTTCCACCAATGTCCTTTTTCTGTTCCGGGGTCTAGTCCAAGAAACCACGTTGTATTTAGTTGTCCCCTCTGGTCTGTAGTGTTGTCTCAATCTTCCCTTTTCTTTCGTGACTTTGACAGTTTTGAGAAGTATTGATCAGGTATTTTGCAGGATTCCAGAGAAATGATTAAATGCATAAAATTGAGCCATAAAAGAAGAAAACCATATGAAATATAGGTATTAACATATTTGTAGAGACAAGGTATCACATTAACATGGCATTAATGTTTTGTTTTGTTTTGTTTTAAATCAGTCTCTGTAGAGACTGTCAAAAATTGCCAGTGCCAACTGTATTGCAAGTCGTCATGGCGACGTATTGGGAAAAGCTTTCAATTAGCAATAATTGCGCCTCGGATAAACCTCATTCGCTACGATACTGCCACTACGCAAAGCTCATGGTGTTAATGTTAATGTGAGACCCTGTCCGTTTGATCCTGGTGCTCTCTGTGCCCTCACTCAACAGCATCTGCAGCTCTAGGGCAAGCATTCTGAATCCTTTTCCACCAATGTTCTTTTTCTGTTTGGGATCTAGTCCAAGAAACCACACTGTATTTAGTTGTCTCCTCTGGTCTGTGGTAGTGGCTCAGTCTTCCCTTTTTTCATGACTTTGACAGTTTTGAGGAGAATCGAAATCCTCACAATTTTAAAAGGCCAGGCACAGTGGCTCACACCTGTAATCCCATACTTTGGGAGGCCTAGGAGGGAGGATTGATTGAGCCCAGGAAATAGAGACCAATCTGAGCAACACAGGGAGACCCATCTCTACAAAAAATTTTAAAATTAGGCTGAACATGGTGGCTCATACCTGTAATCCCAGCACTTTGAGAGTCCAAGGTGGGTGGATCATGAGGTCAAAAGTTGGTGACCAGCCTGACCAACATGGTGAAACCCCATCTCTACTAAAAATACAAAAATCAACTGGGCATGGTGGCACATGCTTGTAGTCCCAGCTACTCAGGAGGCTGAGGCATGAGAATCGTTTGAACCTGGGATGCGGAAGTTGCAGTGAGTTGAGATCATGCCCCTGCACTCCAGCCTGGGCCGTACAGTGAGACTCTGTCTCAAAAAAAAAAAAAAAAAATTAGCTGAGCATGGTGGCATGTGCCTGTGGTCTCCACTACTGGGCAGGCTGAGGTAGGAAAATCACTTGAGCCTGGGAGGTGGAGACGGCTGTGAGTTGTGATCTCGCCACTGCCTTCCAGCCTGGGTGACAGAGCGAGACTCTGTCTCAAAACAAAAACAAAAGCAAACACAAACAAAAATATAGAATAGGCTGGGCATGATGGCTCACACCTGTAATCCCAGCACTTTGGGAGGCCAAGGCAGGTAGATCACTTGAGCCCAGGAGTTCGAAACCAGCCTGGCCAACATGGTGAAACCCCATCCCTATTAAAAATACAAAAATAGAAAATTAGCCAGGGTTGGTGGTGTGCACCTATAGTCCCAGCTACTAGGGAGGCTGAGGCAGGAGAATCACTTGAATCCAGGAGGCAGAGGTTGCAATAAGCCAAGATCATATCACAGCACTCCAACCTAGGTGGCAGACTGAGACTCTGTCTCTTAAAAAATGTATACATATATACACTATATATATTATACATATATATAATGTATATATATACACATTATATATAATGTGTATATATATATAATATGTATATATATAAATGTTTTTAAATTAAAAACGCCAGGTGTGGTGGTGCACACCTGTAGTCCCAGCTACTTAGAGGGCTAAGGAGGCAGGATCACTTGAGCCTGGGAGTTCAAGACCAGCCCCAGTAACACAGTGAGACCCAGTCTCTACAAAAAGTAAGAAAAGTACACTGGCATGCCGGCGCACACCTGTAGTTCCAGCTACTTGGGAGACTGAGGTGGGAAATTGCTTGAGCCCAGGGATCAAGGCAACAGTGAGCCATGATCATGTCACTGCATCCCAGCATGGATGACAGAGCGAGCCCCTGTTTCAAAATTGAATTAAATGGGCTGGGCATGGTGGCTTACTCCTGTAATCCCAGCACTTTGGGAGGCTGAAGCGGGTGGATCACCAGAGGTCAGGAGTTTTGAGACTAGCCTGACCAACATGGTGACACCCTGTCTCTACTAAAAATACAAAAAAATTAGCCAGGCATGGTGGTACATGCCGGTAACCCTAGCTACTCAAGAGGCTGAGGCAGGAGAATCACTTGAACCCAGGAAGCAGAGATTGCAATGAGCTAAGATCACACTATTGCACTCTAGCCTGGGCAACAAGAGCAAAACTCTTGTCTCAAAAAAAAAAAAAAAAAAAAAAAAAGGAATAAAATAAAATAGTTTAAAAGTATGATACAATCGTTCGTATTTTTTTTGTTCTTTCTTTGTTTTTGAGATGGAGTCTTGCTCTGTTGCCCAGGCGAGAGTGCAGTGGCACCATCTCATCTCACTGCAACTTCTGCCTCCTGGGTTCAAGTGATTCTCCTGCCTCAGCCTTCTGAGTAGCTGGAATTATAGGTGCCCACACTGTGCCCGGCTAATTTTTTGTATTTTTAGTAGAGACAGAGTTTCACCATGTTGGCCAGGCTGGTCTCAAACTCCTCACCTTGTGATCCACCCCTCGGCCCCCCAAAGTGCTGGGATTACAAGCCTGAGCCACCGCGCCTGGCCCATATGCTCTTTTATTAAGACATTAAATAACAAGATCTAGCAATGGTTATAATAACTACTTAAATTTCAAAATAGTGGTGAGCATAAACATTATTTCAAGATTGTGCAACAGCAGTAATATAATATGAATAATCTATAATTTCTCTTGGTGACAAAGTCATGGGTACTACTGATATTACTGTGGTTTGTTGCCTAAAGGCTAGAGAAAATAAAGATGTAAATTTTTTCACATTCAAGTTAATGGATTCTGTGGCCTCCATGACTGTTCTAAAAGGGGTGGCAAAACCACAAGATGGGAAGAGCTGGGTGCCTGAATACCTGCCTGCAGCAGAGTCTACTCCCAAACTATGTCCCACTGACAAATACATTTTACCTAAGAAAAAACCAGGCCAGGGGCGGTGGCTCATGCCTGTAATCCCAGCACTTTGGGAGGCCGAGGCAGGTGGATCACCTCAGGTCAGGAGTTCTAGACAAGCCTGGCCAACATGGCAAAATCCCATCTTTACTAAAAATACAAAAATTAGCCAGGCGTGGTGTTGGGAGCCTGTAATCCCAGCTACTTGGAAGAATCGCTTGAAGCTGGGAGGCAGAGGTTTCAGGGAGCCAAGATCCCAACATGGCACTCCAGCCTGGGCAATAAGAGTGAGACTTCATCTCAAAAAAAAAAAAAAAAGAGGCCGGGCGCGGTGGCTCAAGCCTGTAATCCCAGCACTTTGGGAGGCCGAGGCGGGTGGATCACGAGGTCAAGAGATCGAGACCATCCTGGTCAACATGGTGAAGCCCCGTCTCTACTAAAAATACAAAAATTAGCTGGGCATGGCGGCGCGTGCCTGTAATCCCAGCTACTCAGGAGGCTGAGGCAGGAGAATTGCCTGAACCCGGGAGGCGGAGGTTGCGGTGAGCCGAGATCGCGCCATTGCACTCCAGCCTGGGTAACAAGAGCGAAACTCTGTCTCAAAAAAAAAAAAAGAAAGAAAGAAAAAAGAAACCAGATGGGGTTACACTATTGAGGTTTTGGGTTTATCTGTTAAGGCAGCTAGCATTACCTTAACTAATATGGCTCTTTGCCATTAAATTACACATGTGTGTGTTTATATATGCACACACATACATATATAATGGCTAACAATACAAAAGATAAATACATATTCATATTAATTAAAACTTCATTTTCTTACAAGTAACCAAAAGCTTAACTTAAAAAAGGAGATATTACTATAAAAGTACTCAGGTATCTCACTTGACCCATGGAGAAGTGAAATCATCAAGCTTTTTAAAGGTCTGGAGTCAGGGCAGCTCCAGGAACCTCAGCAGCAGTGTTTTGGGGTGCTTGCCTCTTGTGATGAACACTACCACTAAAGTGACTCAACTTCTAATTCTCGGTCTCTGTATGTCTCTGCTAAAATTGTTGAGCAAATGAACCTGATTAGCTTAGTCAGCTTGGATCAGATGTCTTCCTCCAGTCCAGTCAGCTGTGGCCAGGCATTTACTGTCCCCAGTAGTAACATGGGTGCCCATTTTCCCTTGAATGGGGGGATGGACAGTTCTAAGAAAATAATACCTCTACAAAAAACACCTAATGAGCTGCTGCAATGTGCCAGATATTCTTCTGTGTACCTTTACAGGCATGTCTCGGCTTATTACACTTTGCTTTATTACACTTTGTAGATATTTGCTTATTTTGCAAATTGAAGGTTTGTGGCAACCCTGCATCGAGCAAGTCTATTGGTGCCATTTTTCCAAGAGCATATGCTTAGTTCATATGTATGTGTCACATCCTGGTGATTCTCATAATATTTCAAGCTTTTTCATTATATCTGTTGTAGTGATCTGTGATTAGTTGATGTTACTATTTTAACTGTTTTGAAGTGCCTCGAACCACGCCCATATAAGACAACTCACTTAATAAATGTTGTGTGTGTTCTGACTGCTTCACTGACCAACCATTCCCATAACTCGCTGTCTCTCCTCGGGCCTCCTTATCCTTTAACGCCCAAGACTTGAAATTAGGCCAAGTATGGGTGCCGTGGCTCACGCCTGTAATCCCAGCACTTTGGGAGGATGCGGCAGGCAGATCACCTGACATCAGGAGTTCGAGACCAGCCTGGCCAACATGGTGAAACCCTGTTTCTACTAAAAATACAAAAATTAGCTGGGTGTGACGGTGTGCACCCATAATTCCAGCTGCTTGAGAGGCTGAGGCATGAGAATAGTTTCAACCTGGGAGACGAAGGCTGCAGTGAGCTAAGATGACACCACTGCGCTCCAGCCTGGGCGACAGAGCAAGAATCTGTCTCAAAAAATAAAATAAAGCCGGGCGCGGTGGCTCAAGCCTGTAATCCCAGCACTTTGGGAGGCCGAGGCGGGTGGATCACGAGGTCAAGAGATCGAGACCATCCTGGTCAACATGGTGAAACCCCGTCTCTACTAAAAAAATACAAAAAATTAGCTGGGCATGGTGGCACGTGCCTGTAATCCCAGCTACTAAGGAGGCTGAGCCAGGAGAATTGCCTGAACCCGGGAGGCGGAGGTTGCGGTGAGCCGAGATCGCGCCATTGCACTCCAGCCTGGGTAACAAAAGTGAAACTCCGTCTCAAAAAAAATAAAAATAAAAAAAATAAAATAAAATAAAGAAGGAAATTAGATCAAGTAATAACCCTACAATGGCCTCTAAGTGTTCAAGTGGAAGGAAGAACTATAGGTCTTTCACTTTAAATAAAAAACTAGAAATAATTAAACTTAGTGAGCAAGGCATGTCAAAAGCCCAGAAAAACCAAAAGCTAGGCTTCTTGTGTCAAGCACTTAGCCAAGAATGCAAAGAAAATGTTCTTTTTTTTTTGTTTTTTTTTGAAAGGGAGTTTCACTCATGTTACCCAGGCTGGAGTGCAATGGCGCGATCTCGGCTCACCGCAACCTCCGCCTCCTGGGTTCAGGCAATTCTCCTGCCTCAGCCTCCTGAGTAGCTGGGATTACAGGCACACACCACCATGCCCAGCTAATAAGAAAATGTTCTTGAATGAAATTAAAAGTACTACTCCAGTGAATGCACGAATGATTAAAAAAAAAAAAAAAGTGAAACAGCCTTGGTTGGGTGTGGTGGCTCATGCCTGTAATCCTAGCGCTTTGGTAGGCCAAGGTGAGCAGATCACTTGAGGCCAGGAGTTCAAGACCAGCCTGGCCAACATGGTGAAACCCCGTCCTACTAAAAATACAAAAATTATCTGGGTGTGATGCCAGCTGCCTGTAATCCCAGCTACTTGGGAGGCTGAGGCAGGAGAATCGCTTGAACCTGGGAGGCGGAGGTTGCAGTGAGCTGAAATAGTGCCATTGCACTCCAGCCTTGGTGACAGAGCAAGACTCTGTCTCAAAACAAACAAACAAACAAAAAAAGAAAGTGAAACAGCCTTATTGTTGATATAGAGAAAGTTTTAGTGGTCTGGATGGAAGATCAAACCAGCCATAATATTATCTTTAAGCCAAAGCCTAATCCAGAGCAAGGCTCTAACTCTCTTCAATTCTATGAAGGTTAAGAGGGAGTGAGGAAGCTGCAGAAGAAGTTTTTTGGTTTTTGTTTTTTTTTTTGAGACAATCTCGCTCTGTTGCCAGGCTGGAGTGCAATGGCACGCTCTCGGCTCACCGCAACGTTTACCTCCTGGGTTAAAGCAATTCTCATGCCTCAGCCTCCCAAGTAGCTGGAATTACTGATGTGTGCCATGACACCTGGCTAATTTTTTTTTTTTTTTTTTTTTTTTTGAGACGGAGTTTCGCTCTTGTTACCCAGGCTGGAGTGCAATGGCGCGATCTCGGCTCACCGCAACCTCCGCCTCCTGGGTTCAGGCAATTCTCCTGCCTCAGCCTCCTGAGTAGCTGGGATTACAGGCACACGCCACCATGCCCAGCTGAATTTTTTTATTTTTAGTAGAGACGGGGTTTCACCACGTTGACCAGGATGGTCTCGATCTCTTGACCTCGTGATCCACCCGCCTCGGCCTCCCAAAGTGTTGGGATTACGGGCGTGAGCCACCGCGCCCGGCCCAATTTTTGTATTTTTAAGTAGAGACAGGGTTTCACCATGTTGGTTAGTCTGGTCTCGAACCGCTGACCTTGTGATCCACCTGCCTCAGCCTCCCAAAGTGCTGGGATTATAGGCGTGAGCCCCTGCACCCAGCTAGAACAAAAGTTTTAAGCTAACACAGTTGGTTCATAAGGTTTAAGGAAACAAGTCATCTTCATAACATAAAAGTGCAAAGTGAAGTAGCAAGTTATCCAGTGGATCTAAGATAACTAATGAAGGTGGTTACACTAAACAGCAGATTCTCAGTGTAGACAAAATGGACTTCTATTAGAAACAGCTAGAGAGGAGAATTCAATGCCTGGCTTCAAAGCTTCAGAGGACAAGCTCTTTTCTTAGGAACTAAACCAGCTGGTGACTTTCAATTGAAGCCAATGCTCATTTACCATTCCAAAAATCCCAGGGCCTTTAAGAATTATGCTAAATCATCTGGGCATGGCGGCTCACGCCTGTAATCCCAGCACTTTGGGAGGCCAAGGCGGGTGGATCACGAGGTCAAGAGATCGAGACCATCCTGGTCAACATGGTGAAACCCCGTCTCTACCAAAAGTACAAAAAATTAGCTGGGCATGGTGGCGCATGCCTGTAATCCCAGCTACTTGGGAGGCTGAGGCAAGATAATTGCTTGAACCCAGGAGGCAGAGGTTGTGGTGAGCCGAGATTGCGCCACTGCACATCAGCCTGAGTGACAGAGGGAAACTCCCTGTCTAAAAAAAAAATCAATTTTTTGACTGTGATCATAAAGATAATTTTTTTTAAAATCCAGATTCCAAAATACAGAAAAAAGTGGAAGTTGAAAAGGCTACACACACACACACACACACCCCACACACATATACACAGAAGGAAAAGGGGAAGTCACAACTTTAGAGAGGCAGTAGATGTTTTATTTGGGGGAAGTGTATTTTTTATTCTGAATGTAGGAATTCTTTTTTCTTTCTTTTTAGAGACAGGGTCTCATTCTGTTGCTCAGGCTGGAGAGCAGTATCATGATCATGGCTCACTGAAGCCTTGATCTTGGGCTCAAGTGATCCTCCTACCTCAGCCTCCCAAGTAGCTAGGAGTACAGGTACATGTCACTACACCCAGCTAATTTTTAAAAAATATATTTTAGAGAGATGGAGTCTTGCTAGGCTGCTGCTAGCTGGCCTAGGCTGGCCTCTAACTCCTGGCCTCAAGCTATCCTCTCACCTAAGCCTCCTGAGTTGCTGTGATTACAGGTGTGAGCCACTGTGACCAGTTGAAATTCTTTTTTTTTTTTTTTTTTGAGACAGGATCTTGCTCTGTCACCCAGGCTGGAGTACAGTGTTGTGATCTCGGCTCACTGCAACCTCTGCCTCCTGGGTTCAAGTGATTCTCCTGCCTCAGCCTCCTGAGTAGCTGGAATTACAGGCGTGCACCACCATGCCCAGCTGATTTTTGTTTTTTTTTTTTTTTTTTTGAGATGGAGTTTCACTCATGTTACCCAGGCTGGAGTGCAATGGCACGATCTCGGCTCACCGCAACCTCCGCCCCCTGGGTTCAGGCAATTCTCCTGCCTCAGCCTCCTGAGTAGCTGGGATTACAGGCACGCACCACCATGCCCAGCTCATTTTTTGTATTTTTAGTAGAGACGGGGTTTCACCATGTTGACCAGGATGGTCTCGATCTCTTGACCTCATGATCCACCCGCCTCGGCCTCCCAAAGTGCTGGGATTACAGGCTTGAGCCACTGCACCCGGCCTGATTTTTGTATTTTTAGTAGAGATGGGGTTTCACCATGTTGGTCAGGCTAGTCTCAAACTCCTGACCTTGTGATCTACCCACCTCAGCCTCCCAAAGTGCTGGGATTACACGCATGAGCCACTGTGCCTAGCCATGTGCCCAGTCGAAATCTGAATTTTTTTATTATGTTTTGTTTTGTTTTTGAGATGGAGTCTTGCCCTGTCACCCAGGCTTGAGTGCAATGACGCGATCTCGGCTCACTGCAACCTCTGCCTCCTGAGTTCAAGCGATTCCCTTGCCTCAGCCTCCCAAGTAGCTGGGATTACAGGCATCGGCCACCAAGCCTGGCTAATTTTTTGTATCTTTAGTAGAAACAGGGTTTCATCATGTTGGCCAGGCTGGTCTTGAACTCCTGACCTTGTTATCCGCCCACCTCGGCCTCCCAAAGTGCTGGGATTACAGGTGTGAGCACCGTGCCTGGCCAGTCAAAATTCTTAAAGAGAAATAGTGGATTATTTGCTGCACAGAGTACAATAGTTTTGTAAAAATTTAAAACCTTCTTTTCCTATGATTAAATAAACACAACTAAGTCTTATATTGCGCAGTAGGTATATTCTCAACAATATGACTAAAAACAGAATTTTGGGAAATGAAATATTTTAGATGCGTTTCTGACTTTAAAAAATAGAGTTATTTCTGGGTATAATTCTTCTGAAAGGTAATTGAGGGACTTTGGGAATCTTCAATTTGAGCCCCCCACATACACACTTTTTTTTTTGAGACGGAGTCTCACTCTGTTGCCCTGGCTGGAGCACAGTGGCCTGATCTCGGCTCACTGCAACCTTCGCCTGAGTAGCTGGGACTATAGGCATGCACCACACGCTTAGCTAATTTTTGTATTTTCAGTAGAGACAGGATTTCACCATGTTGGCCAAGCTGGTCTTGAACTCCTGATCTCAAGTGATCCACCCACCTCCGCCTCCCAAAGTTCTGGGATCACAGGCGTGAGCCACTGTGCCTAGCCTTGAGCCTTTATATTAATTTTGCTGACCACTTATTAGTGTCATGTTTTAGGCCCTTTCTTTTTCATATTTCTCCAGGTCTTATCTCTTGTGCTTCCACTGCAGCTCTGTCATGGAGGAATGAAGTCATAAAATCATCAATATTGAAGTGTAATTTAGAAATGATTTAATAGAATGCTGCTGCTGTTCTAGGCATGGAGCAAAATTAAACCGTCGTCTATGTCTCTCCCTTTAGGAACTTCTATTAAAAATAGGCAAAAGGAAGTGTGTTACAGTTCAATAGTCTTTAGCTTCCAGATAGAACTCTTCCAAATATAATTAGAGGTACTGATGTTAATCAATCTACATGTGCCCCAGGATTTGGTTTCTGTAGAGATCAGGACACTTCTTCTCTTGGTCTCCAGGTACCATGGTCAAGGTAAGCTACTTCACCATTGGTACTGATTCCTAGGTCTGAATCCCAGGGAAGTGGAAGTTGATTATTTCTCTAAAAGTGATTTAAACCTCTGGGACATTAGCTTTTCCACCCTCATCCCACTGAGACATGATTTTTACTTTTTTGACCTTCCAGATATAGTGCTGGCTTGCTCATTGATTTATCTAAATAAAATGTGGTTTGCTTTTATTTTTTAATGTCTGAATTATGGGGGAGATCAAGGAGTGATAAGGTTGACAAAATTATTTTGTTCATCTGATTTGGTCCATTAACTGAGGTCAATAATGTTCAATCCAAAAACTTACTAGAAAACAATTGGTAGATATTTATGTAATTTTAGAGTAGGCAGGGTCTTTTGTGGCATTATCACTAAAATAAGAAATCTAGGCTGGCCACCACGGCGCATGTCTGTAATCCCAGCACTTTGGGAGGCTGAGGCAGAAGGATTGATCACTTGAGCCAGAAGATCAGCCTGCGCAACATAAAGAGACCTTGTCTCTCAAAAAAAAAAAAAAAAAGCTTAAATTAAAAAAAAAAAATCCTAAAGGAAATTGATGGATCTAACTACATTAAAAACTTGTGCATGTGAAAAACATCTGTGGCTTTGGGATATACATCATGCATGATTCCTGACTCCTAACTACTACAGTCCTTGTTATAATGTTGGGGTATGTTGGGCCTCAGGAAACAGAATCTCTCTCTGACATTTTCCAGTTCTTCTTTCACCTGCCCAAGGCAGGACTCTAATCTGATTATGGGTTAAAAGTCCCTCATTCAGGAGAGAATCCCAGTCCATACCCTAGAGGAAGGAATGTTACACGGGAAGGCCAAGAAAAATCAGGACAGGACTTGTTAGGTTTAGATCATGTGCTTTTTGTCCAATCACATTTCTCAGGGTTGTCAATCATCCCTATGTAATGAAGCCTCCATAAATACCCCCAAGGATAGGGCCTGGAGAGCTTTCAGATAGCTAAGCATGTGGGGGTTCCTGGAGGGTGGAGCGCCCAGGGAGGGCATGGAAGCTCTTCGCCCCTTTCCCCATACCCCACCCTACACATCTCTTCATCTCTACCCTTTGAAATATCCTTTATAATAAAACAGTAAACATAAGTGTTTCCCGAAGTTTTGTGAACCACTCCAGCAAATTAAACTCAAAGAGGGGGCTGTGGGAACTCCAACTTTAAGCCAGTCAGTCAGAAGTTCCAAAGGTGCAACTGGGGCACCTGGGGTCTTGGGGACTGAACTCTCAATTTGTGGGCCAAGTAGATAGTGTCAGAATTGAATTGGGGAACATATAGCTGGCGTCCACTACTTGGTGTGTGAGGAAAAAGTCAAACCACTTTGGTCATAGAAGTCGTCTCTGCTGATTATTGTTGTGGTGGTGTGAGAGCGGAGGAAAAGCATGGTTTAAAAGAGTTTACCTGAAATCGGGCCGCGTGTGTTAGCTCCTGCCTGTAATCCTAGCGCTTCGGGTAGCCGGGACAGGAAGATCACTTGAGCTTAGGAGTTCGAGCCAGCCTGGTCAACATAGTGAAACCCCGTCTCTACTAAAAAAATTAGCTAGGCATAGTGGCACGTGCCTGTAGTCTCAGCTACTCGTGAAGCTGAGGCAGGAGAATCTCTTGAACCTGGAAGGTGGGGGTTTCAGTGAGTTGAGATCAGGCCATGGCACTCCATCCTGGGTGACAGAGCAAGACCATCTCAAAAAATAAATAAATTAATTAAAATAAAATATAACTTTATCATACCTAACAAAGGGTGTTTTTTTGTTTTGTTTTGTTTTGTTTTTGAGACAGAGTTTCACTCTTGTTACCCAGGCTAGAGTGCAATGGCGCGATCTCGGCTCACTGCAACCTCCGCCTCCTAGGTTCAGGCAATTCTCCTGCCTCAGCCTCCTGAGTAGCTGGGATTACAGGCATGCGCCACCATGCCCAGCTAATTTTTTGTATTTTTAGTAGAGACGGGGTTTCACCATGTTGACCAGGATGGTCTCGATCTCTTGACCTCGTGATCCACCCGCCTCGGCCTCCCAAAGTGCTGGGATTACAGGCGTGAGCCACCGCGCCCGGCTTTGTTTTGTTTTTAAACAAAAGACAAGGTCTTGCCCTGTCACTCAGGTTGGAGTGCAATGATGGGATCTTGGGTCATTGCAGCTTTGACCTCCTAGGCTCAATTGATCCTCCCACCTTGGCCTCCTGAGTAGCTGGGACTACAGGTGTGCACCACCACTCCCAGATAATTTTTTTTTAAGAGATGGTGTCGGCCGGGTGCGGTGGCTCAAGCCTGTAATCCCAGCACTTTGGGAGGCCGAGGCGGGTGGATCACGAGGTGAAGAGACCGAGACCATCCTGGTCAACATGGCGAAACCCCGTCTCTACTAAAAATACAAAAAATTAGCTGGGCATGGTGGCGCATGCCTGTAATCCCAGCTACTCAGCAGGCTGAGACAGGAGAATTGCCTGAACCCAGGAGGCGGAGGTTGCGTTGAGCCGAGATCGCGCCATTGCACTCCAGCCTGGGCAACAAGAGTGAAACTCCGTCTCAAAAAAAAAAAAAAGAGATGGTGTCTCACTATGTTGCCCAGGCTTGTCCGGAACTCCTGGGTTCAAGGGATCCTTCCACCTCAGCCTCCCAAGTGCTGGGATTACAGTCATGAGCCACCACCCCAGCCCAAAGTGCATTTATCTTTAATATATAAAGATATATCACAAAGTAACAGTAAAATATGTAGGCTAAGAACATTGTTAATTTACAAAAGAAGAAATAACAAATATCAAATTAACAAAAGTTCAAAGTCGCTGGTCTGTCAAGAAATACATATTTGGTCCAGCTCAGTGGCTCATGCCTATAATCTCATCACTTTGGGTGGCGGAGGCAGGCAGATCATCTGAGGTCAGGAGTTCAAGACCAGCCTGGCCAACATAGTGAAACCCCATCTTTACAAAAATACAAAAATTAGGTAGGCATAATGGGAAGCTCCTGTAATCTCAGCTACTTGGGAGGCTGAGGTGGGAGAATCACATGAACCCGGGAGGCAGAGGCCGAAATAAGCCAAGATTGTGCCATTGCACTATGGTCTGGGTGACAGAGCAAGACTCCATCTCAAAATCAAAAAAACAAAAAAGCAAAAAAAAAAAAAACAACTCATGCGGAAGAATAGAAATATACTTAATAATATATGTTATAAAATATGATCTTGATTATGCCAGAAAAATACTATCTGAGGCATAGGCATGGGAAACATTTAAGAGGTCATTTGCCAAAATATGAAAAGTGATTGTCTCCAACTAATGGATTATGAAGTATTCATTTTATCAGATCTATTGCATCTAAGAAATTTGGACACTGTCAGATAATATGTCTTTTTTGATTGCTATTGTACCATGACCTCTGGCCTTAAAAATGTTTCTTTGGTAATTATAAGAGATATTGTCGACTTTCTACCCCACCTTCCTTTCCCTTCTCACAATTCCAGTTTTATCCAGGTGCTCACATTCTTCTTTTGGTTTGGGGAGGCTAGCCTCAGTTGCAGGCCCAGAGGTAAATTTTTTTTTTTTTAAGCAACAGGGTCTCACTCTGTCACCCAGGCTGGAGTGCAGTGGCAGAATCATAGCTCACTATAATCTCAAACTCCTGAGTTCAAGAGATCCTCTTTGCTCATCCTCTTACGTAGCTGGGACTACAGGCACACACCACTGTTCCTGGTTAATATTTTTATTTAAAAATTTTTATTATGGTCAGGCGAGGTGGCACATGCCTGTACTCCCAGCACTTTGGGAGGCTGAGGCTTGCGGATCGCCAAGTCAGGAGATTGAGACCATCCTAGCCAACAAGGTGAAACACCGTCTCTACTAAAATACAAAAAATTAGCTGGGTGTGGTGGCACACGCCTGTAGTTCTAGCTACTCAGGAGGCTGAGGCAGGAGAATTGCTTGAACCCGGGAGGTGGAGGTTGCAGTAAGTCGAGATGGTGCCACTGCACTCCAGCCTGGCGACAGAACGAGACTCTGTCTCAAAAAAAAAAAAATATTACTTATGTATTTATTTTGAAATAAATAATAATAAAAATTTAAAACACTATTAAGTAAAACACAAAACACTAGTAAAACACACTTAACTATTCACAATCATAACATTTTACTTTCATGTAGCTAAATCAATTATTTTCATGTAGCTAAATCCATTACAAGATCTCACTCTGTCACCCAGGCTGGAGTGCAGTCATGCCATCAAGGCCCACTGTGGCCTCAACCTCCTGGGCTCAGGTGATCCTCTCACCTCAGGCTCCTGAGTAGCTGGGACTACAGGCGCACACCATTACTCTCAGCTAATTTTTTGTAGAGACAGGGTTTCACTTTGTTTCGCAGACTGATCTCGAACTCCTGGACTCAAATGATCCTCCTGCCTCAGCCTCCCAAGGAGCTAGGATTACAGGCATGAGTCACAGCCTCCAGCCATAGGGGTAAATCTTTGTGGGAAGTAGAAAAGTTCCTTTTTAAACTTTTCATTCTTGTTAAAGAATAAGTGTGCTAATAACTTTTTTTTTCTTGCCTCTCATGCTATTAGAGCTAATAACTTTTTTAAGCCCTGTCCTATGTAGCTGTTAGACATGCCACGTTTACAGGCACGCAGTACATTCTATGTCCTTGTACTTTAACCAAGCTATCTATGCTGGATGTGCTCACAGCCATGTCCCAGCTTTCCGCTGCTTTTGCCTGTTTAGAAAAGTTTTAAGTTGTTAACCAATCAGGTTTTAGTTTAGATTGTAAGGTCTGGCTCCAGCAAACGGAGATCAGACACAGCTGTAAGGACAACCCCAAATGCATAAGAAATAAATATGTGTGTTTTCCTTTGTTCATTGTACTCTCGTGGCGTGATGGCTATCGAGGGTGCCCTTCCTGCAGTCCAGGAAGTAAAAACTGTGTTGCTGAAAGATCCTTTGTCTCAGTGCTAATTTTTCTTTGTGGCATGGAGCATCTATTTCCAACAATCTTGACTGGGCTAAGGCTTAGACTCTAAGCCAATCACGGTTATATCAGTCCCCTTGCCTGGGATTGCTTAAGAGTGAGAATGTGACTGGTTTCTAGTCTGTGAAATATGAGAAGTATGTGAGAGGGAGGGGTGGCTTCTGGGCAAGTTTTTTTGTTTTTTTGTTTTGTTTTGCTTTTTTAGATGGAGTCTCTCTCTATCACCCAGGCTGGAGTGCAGTGGTGCAATCTCAGCTCACTGCAACCTCCACCTCCCCCGTTCAAGTGATTCTCCTCCCTCAGCCTTCTGAGTAGCTGGGAATGCAGGCGCATGCCACCATGCCTGGCTAATTTTTGTATTTTCAGTACCGACAGGGTTTCACCACGTTGGCCAGTCTGGTCTTGAACTCCTGACCTTGTGATCCACCTACCTCAGCCTCTCAAAGTGCTGGGATTACAGCGTGAGCCACCACGCCCGGCCTGGGCAGGGTTTTTTTTTCTGCTTGTAGATGTTGCTACGTCAAGATGTAAAACCTAGAAGTACCCAGTCATCTTAGATCATGAAGAGAACCAGGCTTAAAATGAGGTTGTTACTGAAGGTGGCAGAGTGGAGAGTTGGAAGGAATCTGGGTTCTTGATGACATCATTACCCACTGGTTGTACTATGCTCAGAAACACCTTTTCTTGATTTTTTTTTTGTTGTGGTTGGTGGTGAAATAATAAATTTCCTTACTGCTCAAGTTTATTTAATTAATGTTATTTGTTACTTGCAGCTAAAGGCATCCTGATTAATACAGTACATCTTGGAAATAACAGAGTTCAGCAATCTTCCTAGAGAGAATTTTGTTGTAGCATAACGCCTGTGGAGAAGGAGGAAAAAATTAGGATCCACAGGTTGTCCCCAACAAAAAGGGATCTTCTAGAATTTGAGGAAATGAGAAATTGGTACAAATATGTTTTGGTGAAAACTTCTTTGATCAGAACTTGATAAAAGGAAAGAAACATTTTTCTTCTACAACTCATTAAATAATTGTTATTTTATATTAAAATTTTTTTGAGAAAAAAATTTGATTTTTGTGTGACAAAAATGTTCAAAGCAAATACTATTTTTTATTTTTAAAATTTAAAAATAATATTCATTATTCTCTAAAATTTTACTCTTCTCTAAAATCTCCCAATACATTTGTTTTTGAAGCACAGTATTAACTATTCACAATCATAGCATTTTACTTTAAGGTAGCTAAATCTATTAAGTAATTAGCAATTCAACATAATTTGTTCAGGATGTTTGTGTAGAGGTAGATAATTTCACATAAATCTATCAAAACAAAGTAAAAATTTGATTATTCAGTTACAAATATTAGAAGAGTGGTTCAGCCTTAATATCTTCCTTATTTGATCAGTAGTAGAAAAATCTGTCATGTAAACCTGTCTTAATTTCTTTTCTTCTGAAATTCCTTGATTTCTATTACTTGGCCTTTTGACAGTTGTTAGAAACAGTTACTGATAATTCCTTTTTATCATTCACAAAATACAGCTGGAGACCTTTGCTCAGAAAGGAAAGCTGTGGTATTAACAACTTCATTATTTCAAGGTCGGTTTCTCTACTCATGTGAGTTTTTAGCTATGAATTACAGCTGCAGTAATTATCATGTCTTTGTTGGTAATTTTAGTTGTGCTTCTTGTATTTTAGACCCTACCTCTTTTTTCATAACTAATGGTTTTAAAGTTTTGGCATTTGGGAATTACAATGTTTCTGGACTTTAATTTTTTTTTTTTTTTTTTTTTTGGGATGGGGTTCCCAACTGCCCCCTGGGCTGCAGTGCAATGGTATGATCTTGGCTCACTGCAACCTTTGCCTCCTGGGTTCAAGCGATTCTCCTGCCTCAGCCTCCCAAGTAGCTGGAATTATAGGCGCCCACCACCATACCCGGCTAATTTTTTGTATTTTTAGTAGAGACGGGGTTTCACTATGTTGGCCAGGCTGGCTTCAAACTCCTGACCTTGTGATCCACCCGCCTCGGCCTCTCAAAGCGCTGGGCTAGGCATGAGCCCCCACACCCAGCCTGTTTAAGTTTTTTTTTTTTTTTTTTTTTTAGAGACAAGGTCTCACTCTGTTGCCCAGGCTGGAGTACAGTGGTTCGATTGTGGCTCACTGCAGCCTCAACCTCCCTGGGCTCAAGTGATCCTCTCACCTCAGCCTCCCAAGTAGCAGGGACCATAGGTGTGTGCTACCATGCCTGGCTAGTTTTTGCATTTTTTGTATAGATGGGGTTTCGCCATGTTGCCAAGGCTGGTCTTCAACACTTAGGCTCAATCAATCCTCCCACCTCAGCTCCTAAAGTGCTGGGATTACAGGTGTGAGCCACCATGCCTGAGCTGGACTTTATTTAAATGTGGGAATTTAAAACTTTTGGTTAATGATAGGAAGCATTTGAGGTGGTTCTCTGTGGCACTTCTCAACCTTTGTCCACAAGGATGCACTTGATCTTCCTATCAGTTGTATGCAAATCCCTTTCATTTGTTGTAGCTCCACTCCTTTCTCTCCACCTCAGAAGAGCTTTACCGACATTACCTTTAACCCAAAAACAAACCAATAGGAAATAGTGGCACTTTTAATCAGTAATAAATTCCTGGAACATTCCTCCTGACACTTCATCGCACTACAATGACACCACATGATGCCTCATGACTCACAGTGAAAAAGACTACTTTAGTAGTCATCGCAATGCACTGGGAAACAAGAAACAAAAGACAAAAAATAAAGTCCCTCTCCCCCGTATTTTGGAAAGTAACCTTTGTTGGAGCAATAACAACCTCTCTATACCTCAGTTCTCCTTATATAGAAAATGAAAGCTACAAGAAGTTCTTATGAAAATATCAATTATGTGGTTTTTTAAATTTTTATTTATTATTATTTTCTTTTTGAGACAGAGTCTCACTCTGTCATCCAGGCTAAAGTGCAGTGGCATGATCTTGGCTCACTGCAACCGTTGCCTCCCGGGTTCAAGCAATTCTCCAGCCTTGGCTTCCCGAGTAGCTGGGATTACAGGTGTGCACCACCTCACCCGGATAATTTTTGTATTTTTAGTAGAGATGGGGTTTCACCATGTTGGCTATGCTGGTCTTGAACTCCTGACCTCAGGTGATCTGCCCACTTTGGCCTCCTAAAGTGCTGGGATTACAGGTGTGAGCCACCGTGCCCGGCCAAATTATCAGTTACGTTTAATATTGTTTTGAGAGCTTCACTTCAATAAAATAGGATGGAGATCCTAGCAGAGTAGAGAGTGTATGAGTAGCCGAAAGAAAGGAGAATAGACCCAAAGACAGGCAAGAAAGTTTATTAACCCGTTGGGTTGCTCAGAGGAGGCAGCAGCTCTGAGCTTACAAAATGAGAGGTTTATATGGGGTGAGGGGGGACATAAGGGGGTTTCAGGTGACAGGCACAGAGATAGTTAACTTGCAACAGACCTACAATACATCAGCCTGTGACTTTTGTGGCGGCAGTCTTTAAGACCGAAACCAGGATTTTTTACAGATACATGTCAAACGGGAATTTTTGAGTATGGATAACCAACATATGGTTTCCCTGTCCTCCCTTGAGCTGCCTGGATGGTTATAATCAGGCTTTGCTTAATTACCCATGTCTGGCAGCCTTGGTGTGGCCCCTAGGTAGAGGTTTAGGAGTGCAGCTGCAGAGCAATCAGAGGGGGATGGGGTCAGCCTGCGTGGAGGGAGTTTTCTGAGACAGCACAGCTCCTCCCTAACAGGGAGGGATTCAAATGTAGAAGGCTTGGAATCGTAGGCTGAGGAATTGAATCGCTATGTAATGAAGGCTTGTAAAAATTACTGAGCAGGGTAATAGCACAATCATCAATATCTGTGTTTTAGGAGGAAAACTGGCAGCAGTGTGTAAAATAGGAGAGAGTGATGAAAACTAGTAGAGTCAGGAGAGTATTGCAAAGGTCTAGACAAGAGACGTTGATGGTAATTGCTGTGAGAATTGGAAAAATTAGACTAATTCAAGAGGTAAGGAAGATAATTATAGAAGCAATAGGATTTGGTTGGATATGAGGAGTAAGGGAGAGTAAG
Organism: Sapajus apella; assembly: GCF_009761245.1. Lineage (NCBI taxonomy): Eukaryota > Metazoa > Chordata > Mammalia > Primates > Cebidae > Sapajus > Sapajus apella. Next base: position 8,363,158 of record NW_022436990.1, read on the forward strand.
GATTTTTTTCTTTCTTTCTTTTTTTTTTTTTTTTTAGACAGTCTTGCTCTGGAGTGCAGTGGTGCAATCTCGGCTCACTGCAACCTCCGCTCCCCGGGTTGAAGCGATTCTCCTGCCTCAGCCTCCTGAGTAGCTGTGATTACAGGCGCATGCCACCACGCCTAGCTACTTTTTGTATTTTTAGTAGAGACAGGGTTTCTCCATGTTGGCCAGACTGGTCTTGAACTCCCGACCTCAGGTGATCTGCCTGCCTTGGCCTCCCAAAGTGCTGAGATTACAGGCATGAGCCACAGCGACTGCCACTAGAGTACGGATTTCAATAGGTTAAGGAATGGGTTAAGGGCTTCTGGTCTGAACATCTGAAGATGCCGTGCCTTAACTGAATGCAAGCTCAGGAACGTGGGGTGTGTGGGTGTGTGTGTGTGTGTGTGTGTGTGTGTGTGTGTGTGTGTGTGAGAGAGAGAGAGAGAGAGAGAGAGAGGAATGGTTTTTTTAAACAATCTCCAAACCTGGATTCTAGGGTTAAGAATGATTTTTCCTGTTAGTTTAAATGCCTGTGGATCCCGTGTGACGCTAACCAGCTGGACAGTTATAGTAGGCGTGGGGAAATGTCTTCGAACAAAGGAAAGGAATATTCTTGTAATGAGAACAGCTCATTTTTATAGTTCGCAACCATTAGTGCCCCAAACTCTGAGGTAGTTATTATCTCGCCAGCAGTAAAAGCTTGATTATCGTTCCTGATTACTGACTGCGTGGAAGGTCCTGTTTCCAGCAAATTCCATAGGCAAAATGATATTAATTGTGATTAATTATCTTGTGGCATAATACAAAGACTAGATGATATATTGTGGCTTCCGGAGGACGCCTGCATCGTTTTTTCTCTGGAGCCCTCGGGGCAGGGGAACTGGAGAGCTCCCTAGGTGGCTTTCAGCCCTTCCCAGGTCAGAGCACGCCAGCTATGACGTGCCCCCGCCATGAGGTCTGGGTCTGTAGGCTCTCCTTGACTTCAGTGCTTCGATCTTGCGCGGACAGCCCTGTTATCCTTCCTCGCTCACGGACTCCAGCCTTCTGCTCCGGGGAGGGGGCGGGACCGCCCTAGGCCCCGCCCCTTCGCCTCCGCTCGCCCCGCCCCACTCGCGGTCGCCAGCGCCCTCCGGCAGCTGAGGGACGCGCGCCTGCGCCGGGCCCTCGCCTCGGAGCAGCCATGATGGTGGGTGTTCTCCGCGGCGCCGAGCCCCGGGCGCGCGGTGGGGGCGGCGGGCACGGGGCGGGCGCGGGGACCGCGCCAGCCTGGCACTAATGTCTCCCTTTGTGTCTCCCCCATCTCATCCTTTTCCCCGGCGCGCCGGGCCCGCCGACCCCGCAGGAAGGCCTGGACGACGGCCCCGACTTCCTCTCGGAAGAGGACCGCGGAGTAAGTTCTGCCTTCCTTTCGTTCCCGGGATCCTCCCTCCCCAGCCTAGGTCTCCGGGTGTGGTACGGGGAGGGGTCCCCAGCCGCGCGTCGCTCCCTCCCGGTAGTCCTCCTTTCGATTTTCTGGCTGCACCGCGCCCCACCTTCCTGCAGCCCTTCCTCCCTGAGGGCCGCTCGTTCGGATTCCCGGGGACCCGCGGCAGTTTTCTTGTCCTCCGCCGCGGCTCGGGCCCTCCAGTGGACCTCCACCCCTACCCGGGGCGGGGTGCAGGTGGCGAAGTGGAAGTGGAGGCGGGAGCTAGAACGCCCCCTTCCTCCCTCCCCCTTTGGGACCGTGAAAGCCCGTTCTCAGACCTTCCTGGCAGCACCCTCAGTTTTCTCCCAGTGTGGACATCTCGAACTGGCTCCTGCCCACCCTTCTCTCTTTCTCAAATATAGCACAGGTTTAGTCTACATTACCATTTTGCAAGGATTTTTACAGCAGCCGAATCAACTCCTGTCCAGTGCCCTACTAGATGATGCAAAGTGTGGGTACCCCACGGTATCTTTACTTTTTCTAATATCCAAGAAATCCTGTTTTTGGCAGGATTCCCTTGGTGTTTTATTCCCCCTTAGCTTCTTTGAGGTATGTTAGTAAATATTATTTAAGGCATAAATCATATTTTAATACACGAGTACATTGTGAAATGAGTACTACAGCCAATCTAACATGTCCATCACCTCACCTGGCTACCAGTTTTTTTGTGAGAATATTTGAGATCTAAGCAGATTTCAAATATGTACCATTTGACCGACATCTACGCCTCCCCTCCACCCCTACACCCCGCCAAAGCCTTGGTAACTAACCTCCATTCTACCCTTGGTGTCCTCCTGAGGTTAGTTGCATTCTACTTCAGAAAGAGCCTTCCGGGCTCTGATTCCTCCCTCCCACCCCGCTCCCCACCCCCTTTTTCTTTGGCTGAAGGGTGGTAATCTTTATAGTACCTTGTACAAGTGAGCACTTGGAAAATGTTGATATGTGATAATTGCCATTCAGCAAGGTTCCATGGTTCCTTCACATTTAACAGCCTGCACTTCAGTTTTTCCTTTTGCTTTTTCTTATCGGTCTTAATGTGACAGAGGCATTTGTGAGTGCATATTTGGTAGGTGATAAAATGTTGTGGGATGTTACTGTTGTTTGTAATAACAGATGAGGTAGTTAGTATGAACTGATGACTTCTATAAAGCTTGTATTTATTTATTTGGTTGTATGAGACAGCATCTCCTTCTGTGGCCCAGGCTGGAGTGCAGTGGCATGATTATATAGCTCACTGCAGCGTTGACCTCCTGGGCTTAAGTGATCCTCCCACCTCAGCCTCCCAAGTAGCTGGGACTACTGGCACGGGCCACCATGCCTAGCTTGGTTTTTTGTTTGTTTGTTTGCTTGTTTTTATAGAGACAGGGTCTCACTGTGTTGCCCAGGCCAGTATCAAAGTCCTGGGCTTGAGCGATCCTCCTCTCTCTGCTTTTCGACGTGCTGGGATTATAGGCATGAGCCACTGTGCCTGGCTGAGCTTTTAAATAGTAAGAAAGATGCAAAAGGTGCTTCATACTTTTATAAATTAATTTCTCAGTGTAAACAAAAGCGTTATGTAGAATTTCAGGTTAGAGCAAAAGCATCGTATAGAACTACTAGCTGTTTTCCAAGATTATTAGCTTCAGCCAGGCACAGTGGCTCACAGCAGTAATCCCAGCATTTTGGGAGGCCGAGGCAAGAGGACTGTTTGAGGCAGGAATTCAAGATCAGCCTGGGCAACATAGCAACACCTCATCTCTACCAAAACGTTTTAAGGCCAAGTGCAGTGGCTCACACCTGTAATCCCAACACTTAGGGAGTCTGAGGCAAGTGGATCACCTGAGTTCGAGACCAGCCTGACCAACATGGTAACACCCCTATCTCTATTAAAAATACAAAAATTAGCTGGGTGTGGTGGCGCATGCCTATAATTCCAGTTACTCTGGAGGCTGAGGCCCAGAGAATTGCTTGAACCTGGGAGGCGGTGGTTTCAGTGAATCAAGATTGTGCTGTTGCACTCCAGCCTGGGCAACGAGGGCAAAACTCTGTTTCAAAAAAAAAAAACAAATTTTTGTTTTTAAAACTTAGGCAAGCTTGGTGGTATATGTCTGTAGTCCTAGCTACCTGAGAGGCTGAGAGCTTGAGAGCAGTGAGCTATGGCTTGAGAGAGCCTGGGTGACAGAGCGAGACCCTGTCTCTAAAACAAAAAACTTATATTTTGGGTTTTAAAATAGGGGAAACTAGCAGAGTTACTTAGTGAAGTGAGAGGAATGATTATAGCACAATTAAACTGATTTTTCTAAATATAAAGCATACGGCCTTTTTATTTAGATAACTTTGTGTCCTATTTTTGTGATCTGCCAGCACAAACAGGATTTGCTTTCTTCTATGATCTTACTAATAATGTTCAGTAAAAATATTAATTTTTTAGTATGTTGATGATGTGAATAGTATTTTTTGGTGAATATTTATATTCATGGCTTTATGCCATTAGGAAGATTTGATGATGGAACTGGAAGCACTTAAGTAATTTGCCCAGAAACTTTTTCATGTATTACAAAATTAAAGGAGTTGGTAGATAAAAGAGCATGCCTGATTGAGATGTTCTTATAGAATTCTGTAGATGAAAATATTAATATGATAGTGGAAAAAAAGTTATGAATTAGAATGCTTTTAGAACATCAGGATGGATATATGTACGCTTGTCTAGTTCTTCCTTATTTTTGTCCGGTGGAACTGGGTGAATCGTAATATGTAATTATAGGCGGGCACTGCATAATCAATGGTTCATTATATTCTCTGTCATCACTCCCCTAAAGCCTTTAGTATCCCCCTTTTGCTGATGAGAAATTCGAACTGCAGAGAAACTAAGTTAGTAGTAGAGGTCACACAGCAGTGAGTAGGAGAGCTGGACTTTAAACCACATTTCTGACATCAGAGTCACTGCACATTGTTTCTCAAAGTGGCCTTGAAATTGAAATAATTGCATTGGAATTACCTGGGGCATTTGAAAATCAAAATGAAAGTCCGGGTTTCACCTCCTCACTAAATCAGAATCTCTTAGGATAGGGAATACACAGTATTGAAAATGGTTAGTCACACTTAGATCTCTTCAGCTCCACCTCTATATAAGGGCAGATAACTGCTTTTTTATTTTTTTTATTTTTTCAAGACAGAGTCTCACTCTGTCGCCCAGGCTGGAGTGCAGTGGTGCAGTCTTGGCTCACTGAAACCTCTGCCTCCTGGGTACAAGCATTTCTCCTGTCCCAGCCTCTCTGGTAGCTGGGACTACAGGTGCATGCCACCACACCCAGCTAATTTTCGTATTTAGTAGAGACACGGTTTCACCGTATTGGTCAGGCTGGTCTCAAACTCCTGACCTCAAGTGGTCTGCCTGCCTCAGCCTCCCAAAGTTCTGGGAGTACAGGCGTGAGCCACCACAACCAGCCAATAACTGCTTTTTTTTTCCTCTCTCTCTCTCTTTTTTTTTTTTTTTTTTTAAAGGAGTGTCTGTTGGCAGGCTAGAGAGCACAGGCATGATCTCGGCTCACTGTGCAGCCTCCCCCTCCCAGGTTCAAGTGATTCTCCTGCCTCAGCTTCCTGAGTAGCTGGGACCACAGGTGCATGCTACCACACCCAGCTAATTTTTGTATTTTTAGTAGAGACAGGGTTTCACCATGTTGGTCAGGATGGTCTTGATCTCTTGATCTTGGGATCCACCTGCCTCACCTCCCAAAGTGCTGGGATTACAGGCGAGCACCACCATGCCCAGCTGATAACTGCTTTTTTAACAAGCGCCCAACGAGTGAGTTTGTGCGCTGAAAGTTGATTACTGCTGCACAAAGTTATCCTGCTGTTTCCTCATTTCAGGAACAGAAATATCTGGCCTGTTTAAATTTCCTTACATTGTGTTTGTCCTGATAGATATAGATTGCCATAATTAGAACTTTGAGGCATTGCGTTTTTAGTTTAGATCATCTTGTTGAACCTTTAAGAAAGGGAGGCCAGGCTCAGTGGCTCATGCCTATAATCCCAGCACTGTGGGAGGCCGAGGCGGGTGGATTACCTGAGGTCAGGAGTTCTAGATCAGCCTAACCAGCATGGAGAAACACCATCTCTACTAAAAATACAAAGTTAGCCAGGTGTGGTGGTGCATGCCTGTAATCCCAGCTACTCGGGAGGCTGAGGCAGGAGAATTGCTTGAACCCGGGAGGCAGAGGTTGTGGTGACCTGAGACCGCACCATTGCACTCCAGCCTGGGCAACAAGAGCAAAACTTCGTTTCAGAAAAAAAAAAAAAGGGGGGGAGGGGAGTCTTGGCTGGATGCAGTGGCTCGTGCCTATAATCCCAGCACTTTGGGAGGCTGAGGCGGGCAGATCATGAGGTCAGGAGTTCGAAGCCAGCCTGGCCAACTAGTGAAACCCATCTCTACTAAAAATACAAAAAATTAGCTGGGTGTGGTGGCAGGTGTCTATAATCCTAGCTACTCGGGAGGCTGAGGCAGGAGAATCGCTTGAACCCAGGAGGCAGAGGTTGCAGTGAGCCGATATCACACCATTGCACTCCAGCCTGGGTGACAGTGTGAGACTCCGTCTCAAAAAAAACGTGTTGATAGAGAAAAAGCATGAAGTACATATTGATATGATTTACAAAGGGGGCAGCACATTCAAAAATAATACATATTTCATATAAAGCAGCAAGTAAGCAAAATTAATGTCAGTGTTTTAAAATAAATCTTTAAGCAGCTGTACATTTTCATCATGATATTTAAATTAGAACAGAATCTTTTTTTTTTTTTTTTTTTTTTGAGACGGAGTTTCGCTCTTGTTGCCCAGGCTGGAGTGCAATGGCGCGATCTCGGCTCACCGCAACCTCCGCCTCCTGGGTTCAGGCAATTCTCCTGCCTCAGCCTCCTGAGTAGCTGGGATTATAGGCGTGCGCCACCATGCCCAGCTGATTTTTTGTATTTTTAGTAGAGACGGGGTTTCACTATGTTGACCAGGATGGTCTTGATCTCCTGACCTCGTGATCCACCTGCCTTGGCCTCCCAAAGTGCTGGGATTACAGGCGTGAGCCACTGCGCCTGGCTAGAACAGGATCTTATTGCCCTAAGAAAATATTGTTTTGGCCGGGCACGGTGGCTTATGCATGTACTCCCAGCACTTTGGGAGGCTGAGGTGGGAAGATCACCTGAGGTCAGGAGTGCAAGACCAGCGTGGCCAATATGGTGAAACCCCGTCTCTACTAAAAATACCAAAATTATCCTGACGTGATGGCTGGTGTCTGTAATCCCAGCTACTTGGGAGGCAGAGGCAGGAGAATTGCTTGAACCTGGGAGGCAGAGGTTGTGGTGAGGTGAGACTGTGCTGTTGCACTCTAGCCTGGGCGACGAACGAAAATCCATCTCAAAAAAAAGAAAAGAAAAGAAAACATTGTTTTGCGAGAAATTTTAACAGCAGGCTTTAAGAATACATAGTGTTGAAAAATATTGGCCACATTTTGATCTCTTCAGCCCTACCTCTGTATAATTGGTTTTTCTCCCCCAAATGAAAGACACTAACATACTATTTAGTAAACAAATGAGCCCTTTGAACTGGACACATTTTTTTTCTGATGTGCTTGTTAAATGAGAACTCTGCATGCCAGAGTGACGGCATGATTCTCTTTGCATTTGATTTCAATCCTAGATAATATGTTTGTTGTTTTAAAGAATTACTTTAGGTGGAGTAACTCCTCGTTCTCCTGGACTCCTTGCCATGCTCCTCCCTCTGTATTCCTTATCTTCATTAATAGTATCATTCTCCATTTGGGCAGGCAAGAAACCTCTGAGTCATATCCTTCATCTTTATATCAGAACAGTCATTGAGGCTAGTTAATTTCACCTTGGAAATGTTGTTTACCCCCTCTTTCATGTGCATGGTCCCATTTAAGCTCCTTGCTGCTACTTGCTTAGATTGTAGCAGTACCTATCCTTAGTCTCTGTCTTTAGTCTTTCTGCTTTCCAATTCAGTCTTCAAATTACTTATATAGTTAAAATGATTAAACCATATAGCACTGTTAGTCAAAAGGACTTCCTTGGGCCCCAGTTGTTATTGGAGTAAGGTCCAAACTCTTTAGGCTAACATTCAACTCTGTTCATAACTTTCTCTGTCTGGCTTCATTTCCAAGTATCTCCTCCCTCCATATTCTAGTCTACTCCCAATTGCCTTCCAATTCAGTCTTCAAATTACCTATATAGTTAAAATGATTAAACCGTATAGCACTGTTAGTCAAAAGGACTTCCTTGGGCCCCAGTTGTTATTGGAGTAAGGTTCAAACTCCTTAGGCTAACATTCAACTCTGTTCATAACTTTCTCTGTCTGGCTTCATTTCTAAGTATCTCCTCCCTCCGTATTCTTGTCTACTCCCCATTGCCCAAATACCTCTACACTTGAATGTCTGTTTTACGCATGGATTTCACTGTTTTTTTTTTCCCCTCACCTTTTCTTGAAATTCAACTTTTCAAGACTTAGCCTAGATGTTTGCAGTCTGTTTTGTGCCTGCACAGTTTTTAGCTTAAATACATTCCACATTTATTGATAATTATTTCACATAAAAATGTGACATATATTATGTTGGTTGAGGATTAAAAAGATGAATAAGACAAAGTTCCTGCCCTGAGACCATCACTGTGTAGTGAAGGAGATAAAGTTACAGTCCCTTGTGATAATGTGTATGGGAGTACAAAGTGAAGTGTTCAACTTTAGGGGAAGAGGTAGTAGTAAAGACATAATGATAATTACACACATAGAATTTACTGTATGTCAGGGCCTTTCCATATATTAACTCAATTCTCAAATCCCTATGAAATAGCACCTACTGTTATTCCTATTTGGGAAAGGAAAACAGAGTTGTAGAGACATTAAATAACTTGCCCAAGGTCATACAGCCAGTAGGAGCTGTGGTTAAATGGGCAATCTAGCTCTAGGGCCTGGCTCTTAACCTCTGTGCTATTGGTCTGCTTTCCAACAGAGAGGATGTCATGTGTTGGTAATTTGGTTCCTCCTGGAGCACCTGTTCTTACTGGAGCAGAGGTTGCAAAGATATACACGGCTAGTACAAAAATTATATAGTGCATAGTGAAAGACTCCAGGCAGTGGGAAGTACTGAGGGATTTTAAGCTAGGAAAGACATTCCCAGGCTGGGTGTGGTGGCTCATACCTGTAATCCATGCCCTTTGGGAGGCTGAGGCAGACGATCACCTGCGGTCAGGGTTTTTGACACCAGCCTAGTCAACATGACGAAACCCCATCTCTACTAAAAATAAAAAAATAATTAGCTGGATGTGGTGGTGGGCACCTGTAATCCCAGCTACTAAGGAGGCTGAGGCAGGAGAATTGCTTGAACCCAGGAGGCAGAGCTTGCAGTGAGCCGAGGTCGTGCCACTGCACTCCAGCCCAGGTGAGAAGAGTGAAACTCCATCTCCACAAAAAAAAAAAAAAAAAAAAAAAAGGAAAGACATGCCCAGGTGAAAATAGCATTGTAGAGGCCGGGCGCGGTGGCTCACGCCTGTAATCCCAGCACTTTGGGAGGCCGAGGCGGGTGGATCACAAGGTCAAGAGATCGAGACCATCCTGGTCAACATGGTGAAACCCCATCTCTACTAAAAATACAAAAATTAGCTGGACATGGTGGCGCATGCCTGTAATCCCAGCTACTCAGGAGGCTGAGGCAGGAGAATTGCCTGGACCCAGGAGGCGGAGGTTGCGGTGAGCCGAGATCGCGCCATTGCACTCCAGCCTGGGTAACAAGAGCGAAACTCCGTCTCAAAAAAAAAAAAATAGCATTGTAGATTATTCTAATCTAGAGGGTAGATTGATGCTTCCTTTCAGAAAGCAAAGAAACCAGTTAACAGGCTAATGCAACAGTCCAGATGAGAAATGAGGAATCGAAGAGGGATGAAGGAAGGGATGTAGTAAGGAGATGCTTAGGAGATAGAATTGACAGGATGTAGTGACTGAATAAGTACATGGGCTGGGCACGGGAGAAGGAGAAAACATAGAATATAGGAAGGAAGAGCAGGGTTAGACATTAGATAATAAGTCTGGTTCCCGGTATGTTGGATTTAAAGTGCCTATGAGCATCTAACCTACCCCACCAAATTAGAATGTAAGATCTGTAAGTTGAGGGTTGTGTCTCTTCACTGCTGTCTTCCTAACATGTAGGACAGTGCTTGATACATTGAGGGCACTAAGTGATTTAATAAGTGGGTGAATACATCCAGGTGGCTATGTCTAGTTGGTAACTTGAAATTCAAATTGGAAACTTAGAATAAAAGGTCTGAATTGGAGATACATTATTTGGGAATTGTTAGTTGAGAATGGCTGCTGATATTTCCAACATTAGATAGCACCCAAGGGAAACCAGCATTTAAGGATCAGACTAAAGATGATTGCTTAATGGGGCTGAGAAGGGTAGGAGGCGAATCGGAGGAAACTTCAAAAGTTGAGAGAGGCTGGTGCGGTAGCTCATGCCTATGGTCCCAGCACTCAGAGGCTGAGGCAAGAGGATCACTTGAGCCCAGGAGTTTGAGACCGGTTTGGACTACATAGTGAGATCCTGTCTCTACAAAAAATAAAAATTAGTAGGGTGTGGTCACACCTGCCTTTTGTCCTAGCTACTTGGGAGGCTGAGGCAGGAAGATTGCTTGAGCATAGGAGTTTGATGCTGTAGTAAGCTATGATTGTACCACTGCACGCCAGCCTGGGTGACAGAGTGATACCCCTATCTCAATTTTTTTTTTTTTTTTTTTTAGGGAGAGTCTCATTTTATCACCCAGGTTGGAATACAGTGGCACAATCTCAGCTCATTGCAACCTCTGCCTCCCAGATTCAAGCAATTTCTTTTGCCTTAGCTTACTGAGTAGCTGAGATTACAGGCATGTACCACCACGCCCGGCTAATTTTTGTATTTTTAGTAGACACAGGGTTTGATCATGTTGCCCAGGCTGGTCTCAAACTCTTGGCCTCAAGTGATTCACCCACCTCAGCCTCCCAAAGTTCTGAGATTACAGGTATGAGCCACCACGTCCCATCTTCAGTTTCAAAAATAATAATTTTTTAGAAGTTGAGATAATTTTAAGGAAGGAGTGGTCAGAATGATACCAAGGCAGAATACTGCAGAGAGGCCAAGAAGACTGAAAAGTATCATTGGTTTGGAAATTAGGTACTCATTTAAAGGGTTTTGTTTTTGTTTTTTGAGATGGTCTTGCTCTGTTTGCCAGGCCGGCGTGCAGTGGCACCATCACAGCTTACTGCAGCCTCGACCTCCTGGGGCTCAAGTGATCCTCCCACTTCAGCATCCCAAGTAGCTGGGACTGCAGGCATGCACCACCATGACCAGTTGTGAGCCAAAATTTATTTATAAAAAGGTTTGTTGGTGGGCCTGAGAGAATAAACAGCTGCTGGCATTTATTTCTATGGGCTGGAGGAGGCAAGGTCACTTGCTGAGGGTGGGGTGTAATGTGGTAGTAAAAGTTGGAATTGTTTCTGCAGGGAATTAAAAGGGGAGCTGAGCAGAGTTGTTAAGGGCTGGACTGCTGAGTGGTTTTAAGAGCATATGCAAAAAATAAAATAAAAAATTTAAAACGACAAAAGAAAGAAAAAAGAGCATACACAGTTTGGAGACCATTAATTTGAAGTGGAACAGTACAAACAATGGTGACTTTTCTCTAGCGATACTCAGTAACCCAAATGTAAAAGTTGAAGATGATGTTGATCTTGAGGCCAGGTGACTCATGCTGGGAGGCTAAGGCAGGAGGATCACTTCAGCCCAGGAGCTCAAGACCAGCCTGGGTAACAGTGAGACTTCGTCTGTATAAAAAAAATAAATAAAAGATAAATAGATCCTGAGTATGGGAATTTGTAAGCCAGGTATGGTAAAAGAGCAATGGGAGTTGAAGGGACCAGCAGGAAAGATACTGGAATGGCATATTGTGGAGTGGATTGGAAAAGGAGTGAAGCAGAGAGAATGCCGACAGACTGGAAATAAATGGAAAGGTCACAGCATTGGAGGTGTTGATGAGGTCAAACTTTACTTGTGGTAAAAGTGGTGGGGAGAAGCAGCTAATTTTGTATTATATTACATAAAGTTAATTGTTTTCCTCATTGCAAACAGATTTCTTGAAGACAGGGCTTTTTGTTTACTTTAAATCTTTCATAATACCTGGGACAGTTGTTTGCATATAAGTGCTGAAAAAAAGTTTATTAAATAACTGAATATTACTGTATTGCCTAGAAAGTCAGCTCTCTTAGACAGAGTCTTGTTCTGTAACTGAGGCTAGAGTGCAGTGGTGTGATCTCAGCTCACTGCAGCCTCCGCCTCCTGGGTTCAAGTGATCCTTCTGCCTCAGCCTCCCCAGTAGCTGGGACTACAGGCATGCACCACTGTGCCCAGCTAATTTTTGTATTTTTAGCAGAGACAGGGTTTTATCATGGTTGGCAAGCCTGGTCTCAAACTCCTGACCTCAAGTGATCTGCCCACCTCAGCCTTCCATTGGTATTACTCAAGTAATTTTTTGTTGTTTCTGGTATGATGTGTGAGAGAAAATCTGATATTAAATATCAATTTCTAGAAAATATGTGTATTATCAACCACTGATTTGACTGCTGGGTATGGAGGACATACATTAGTGATGGAAATGATGTATTACAGGACTTCCAAAATCACAACTGGACTAGGAGTTAAATAGGTATGAAATTTGACCTGAATAATGAGCTTAATCAAATTTACTTCTTTCTTTCTTTCTTTTTTTTTTTTTTGAGATGGAGTCTTGCCCTGTCACTCAGGCTGGAGTATAATGGCACTATCTCAGCTCTCTGCAACCTCTGTCTCCCGGGTTCAAAAGATTCTCCTGCCTCAGCCTTCCTAGTAGTTGGGATTGCAGGTGCCAGACACCACATCCAGCTAATTTTTGTATTTGTAGAGATGGTGTTTCACCATGTTGGCCAGACTGGTCTCAACTCCTGACCTCATGCCTGCCTTGGCCTCCCAAAGTGCTGGGATTATAGGCATGAGCCACGGTGCCCAGCCAATGAAATTTACTACTATCATGGGGTTTTTCATTGATTGTGCTATAATTAACTGGAAATAGTTTTGTGGCCCAGTTATGGTTATCACCTTTCTTTTTTCCTCTTCCCTCCTTTACATTCCACAAATATTTGTTGAGAACCATCATTGGGAGTATAGCAGTGAACAAACCAGACAAAAATCTATGTTTTCATGGAGCTGAATTATAGTCATGAACAGACGTTTTAAAAAAGTAAAGTATATTAGGGTTTGAATAAGCGTTAGGAACTAAAATGAGGGAGGAGTAGGGATTTTTGTGCCAGGAAGGGAGGGTGGTTTAAGCTTTACTTTTAGATAGGGCAGCTAGGAAAGGCCTTGCTGAGGACGACTTGGGGACTTGAAGGATGTGAGCTGTGCAGATAGATATCTGGGGGCAGAGTGTTCCAGGCAGGGGGACCAAGTGGGTGCAGACTCCCTGAGACAGCAGCATATTTGTGTGTTCAAAAAATAAGGAGGGCCAGGCGCAGTGGCTCATGCCTGTAACACCAGCACTTTAGGAGACCGAGGTGGGTGGATCACGTGAGGTCAAGAGGTCGAGACCAGCCTGGTCAACATGGTGAAACCCTGTCTCTACTAAAAATACAAAAATTAGCTGGGTGTGGTGACTCATGTCTGTGATCCCAACTACTTGGGAGGCTGAGGCAGGAGAATTGCTTGAACCCGGGTGGCAGAGGTTGCAGTGAGCCGATATTGTGCCACTGCACTCCAAACTGGGGGACAGAGTGAGACTCTGTCTCACAAAAAAAAAAAAAAAAAAAAAGGGAGGCCATATGGCAGGACTATAGTGAGCCAGAGGAGGTAAATTAGTCAGATGATATCAGATGGAGATTTTATAGTGCATGGTAGGCCACTGTAAGATGTTCAGCTTTTCTTCAAGTGGAAAGTCCTTACAGAGGAATAATTTCTAGTTTAATGATACCATAATGGTGGCTCTATAGAGAATACATTTATGAGGGGCAAATTTAGGGAATTTTTGAGGAACAAGGGCTGAAATAAGAGATCAATTGGGAGACTGTTGTAAGTCATTTTCTTCCTCTTTGCCCCATCCCATCCACTTGTCCATCTCTCTACATTTGCTTTTCTGAGAAAATATGAACAACTGACTTTTTAGGGATGTTCTGAGCTACATACTTTGTAGTACACTAGTCAGTGTAGTAACTAGTAGTGAATGTCTTCCTAAGTCTTTCTTTTTTTTGAGACAGGTTTCACTTTGTCACCTAGGCTGGAGTACAGTAGCACAATCACAGCTCACTATAGCCTCAGCCTCCTGAGTAGCTGGGACTACAGGTGTGCATCACTACACCCAGCTAATTTTTAAATTTGTGGAGATGAGATCTCACTATGTTGTCCATTGCTGGCCTCGAACTCCTGGCCACAAGTGATCCTTCCACCTTGGCCTCTCAAAGTACTGGGATTACAGGCGTGAGCTACCGTGCCTGGCCTTTTACTAAGTAATTACATATGAAACAACAGGTCGGGGTCTTTAAATTATTCCTCTAATGATACTACATTTATGTTACTTTATCCATATTTTTTTTGTCATAATCGTTCTCTTGACCAGCGACACAACTGTTTTACCTAGTCATCCTCTGACAAAAGACAGTACAATGTATATTGGCCCAGAAAAAAATTAAGCCATTGAATGTAGCCTAACTAGAAATTTCTTCAAACTGAACTCACTAGTTGCAGAAAGTTGACTATTATTTTTCTTTTCCTGAGACAGAGTCGCACTCTGTCAGGCTGGAGGACAGTGGTATGATCTCAGCCCACTGCATCCTCCACCTCCTGGGTTCAAGCAATTCTCCTACCTCAGCCTCCCGAGTAGTTGGGATTACAGGTGCCCACCACCACGCCCAGCTAATTTTTTTTTTGTATTTTTAGTAGAGATGGGATTTCACCATTTTGGCTGGGCTGGTCTTGAATTCCTGACCTTGTGAACCTCCTGCCTCAGTCTCCCAAAGTGCTGGGATTATAGGCGTGAGCCACTGCGCCCAGCCAGTTAAATTTTTTTTTTTTTTTTTTTTTTTAAGATGGGGTTTCTCCATGATGGCCAGGCTGGTCTTGAAGTCCTGACCTCAGGTGATCCACCCACCTTGGCCTCCCAAAGTGCTAGGATTACAGGCGTGAGCCACTGCACCCGGCCAGCCAGCCAGTTAAATTTTTATGAAACACAAATTGTTTGCTTGACCTTGTCCTTAATAAAACCCTCTAAAATGACTGACTTTTCTTTAAACCAGGAAGAAAATATACCTGGATAATTTGTGTGCATTTTATGTAATGAACACTAAATCTCAAACCTGTAATCCCAGTGCCTCGGGAGACCAAACACAGTAGTGGGGAGGATCACTTAAACCCACTAGCTCAAGACCAGCCTGGGCAACATGGTGATTCCATCTCAGAAATTAACGGCTTGGTGGTGTGCGCCTGTAGTCCCAGCTACTTGGAAGGCTGAGACGGAATGATTACTTGAGCCCAGGAGTTCAGGGTTAAAATGAGCTATGATTGAGCTGGGCGCGGTGGCTCACGCCTGTAATCCTAGCACTTTGGGAGGCTGAGGTGGGTGGATCACCTGAGGTCAGGAGTTTAAGACCAGCCTGGCCATCATGGTGAAACCCCATCTTAAAAAAAAAAAAAAAATTAAAAAAAAAAAAAGAGCTATGATTGTGCCACCGCATTCCAGCCTGGGCAACAGTGCAAGACCCTGAACCTAAAATTAAAAAATCTGCAATATATTTCATTAAATCTGAGGTACAGTTGATTGAAAGACTATCTTTTTTTATGTACCATTAAGAAAAGAAAAATGGGCCAAGCATGATGGCTCACACCTGTAATCTCAGCACTTTGGGAGGCTGAGGTGGGCAGATCACCTGAGGTCAGAAGTTCAAGACCATCCTGGCCAGCATGGTGAAACCCCGTCTCTACAAAAAATATAAAAATTAGCTGGGCCTGGTGGTGCATGCCTGTAATCCCAGCTGCTTGGGAGGCTGAGGCAGGAGAGTTGATTGAACCCGGCAGTCGGAGGTTGCAGTGAGCCGAGATCGCACCACTACACACTAGCCTGGCGGACCAAGCAAGGCTCCCTCTCAAAAAGAAAAAAAACATTGCTAGTTAATTAAAATTAAATTGTAATTTGTCATCAATTCAAAGACATTCCTGGCCGGGCAAGGTGGCTCATGCCTGTAATCCCAGCACTTTGGGAGGCTGGGGTGGGTGGGTCATGAGGTCAGGAGATCGAGACTATCCTGGCCAACATGATGAAACTGCGTCTCTACTAACAGGAGAATTGCTTGAACCCAGGAGGCGGAGATTGCAGTGAACTGAGATCCCACCATTGCACTCCAGCCTGCAACAGAGTGAGACTCGTCTCAAAGGAAAAAAAAAAAAGAAATGTCTGTTTTAGATAATGTTAAGGTATAAGAAATATGCATCTAGAACTGATGAAATATGATAGCATATTAACTTTTCAGTTAAATTTTGTGCTGATAGTGCGGGTGATTTTATTTTGGAGACTGGCTTTTCCATTATACATCTTGGTTATTAAAAATAGGACTTAGGCCAGGTGAGGTGGGTCACCCGCCTTTAATCCTAACACTTGTGGAGGCCGAGGAGGGAGGATTGCTTAAGCCCAGGAGTATGAGGCTATAGGAGCTATGATTGCACCATTGCACTCCAACCTGGGCAGCACAGCGAGACTCTGTCTCAAGAAAAAAACAAAAAAGAGGCCGGGCGCGGTGGCTCAAGCCTGTAATCCCAGCACTTTGGGAGGCCGAGGCGGGTGGATCACGAGGTCAAGAGATCAAGACCATCCTGGTCAACATGGTGAAACCCCGTCTCTACTAAAAATACAAAAAATTAGCTGGGCATGGTGGCGCGTGCCTGTAATCCCAGCTACTCAGGAGGCTGAAGCAGGAGAATTGCCTGAACCCAGGAGGCGGAGGTTACGGTGAGCCAAGATCGCGCCATTGCACTCCAGCCTGGGTAACAAGAGCGAAACTCTGTCTCAAAAAAAAGAAAAGGAAAAGACAAATGGTAGATTGAGTTAATAGCTCTTAAGGCAATATATTCATGGATAACATGCTTTAATAAGGTATACAAGAGAGAATTTAGCCTGGTGCAGTGGCTTACGCCTATAATCCCAGCACTTTGGGAGGCCAAAGTGGGAGGATCACTTAAGCACAGGAGGTTGAAACCAGCCTGGCCAGCATAGGGAGACTCCATCTCTTAAAAAATTAGCCTGATGTGGTGGACACGTGTGGTCTCGATTGCTTAGGAGGCTGAAGCAGGAGGATCACTTAAGCCCAAGAGTATGGTAGGTGGCCTATATGTTTGTTAAAACTCTCCAAACATATACTGAAAATCTTCATTTTATTGTATGTAAATTATACCTAAATAAAAGTGTTACGTGCATAGTACAGGGATATTTTATATAGATGAAAGTTAAAATTTAAGAAGCCAAGTGTTGTGCTATCAAAAAAACAATAGGCTGGGTGGGGTGGCTCATGCCTGTAATCCCACCACTTTGGGAGGCTGAGGCAGGTGGATTGCAAGATCAAGACCACCCTGTCTAACACAGTGAAACCCCATCTCTACCAAAAATATAAAAACTAGCCGGGGGCATGATGGCACACGCCTATAGTCCCAGCTATTTGAGAGGCTGAGGCAACAGAATGGTTTGAACCTGGGAGGCAGAGGTTGCAGTAAGCCAAGATCGCGCCACTGCACTCCAGCCTAGGTGACAGAGCGAGACTCTGTCTTCAAAAAAAATAAGTAAATAAGGGAAACAATGTATTTAGTATAGAAGGATAAGGAAATGGAAGAGAAAGAATCGTTTTAATAACTTGGAATAATCTTAAATTGGAAGAATAAATAATGTCTTCTCAAATGTAGATATCTCTGAAAGGTCAGTTTAAAAAAAAATCTGAAAGCAAAAATATACATATAGATGTGAAATTTGTGAAACAGGGTCTTACTGTGTTACCTAGACTGGAGTGCACTGGTGCAGTCGTAACTCACTGCAACCTCAAACTCCTGGGCACAAATGATCTTCCTGCCTCAGCTTCCTGAGTAACAGGGACTACAAACATGTGCCACCATGCCAAGCTAACTTTTTTGTTTTGTAGAGACAGGTCTCACCATGTTGCTGAGGCTGGTCTCAAACTCCTGGGCTCAAGCGGTCCTCCCGTCTTGGCCTCCCAAGGTGTAGGAATTCCAGGCATGAGCCACCTTGGCTGGCCTGGCAAAAATATTTTATATACACGTTTAGAACAACGTATTAACAACTGAGAGGAAATTTTGACAGAATATAAAGTCAAGGAGATCCCTGAAAATGTCTGCTGGTGTCTTCAGTTACAGATTTTGAGGCCCTTTGCCTGAAGATCCTGTTTTGATAGAGCTGGGATTCTGTTTCTGGTTTTGAGGGTTTTTTGTGAGACAGAGTCTCACTTTGTCACTCAGGCTGGAGTGCAGTGGCGCTTCTTGGTGGATTACCTGGGGTCAGGAGTTCAAGACCAGCCTGACCAACATCGTGAAACCCCATCTCTACTAAAAATACCAAAGTTAGCCCAGCATGATGACACACACCTGTCGTCCTAGCTACTTGGAGGACTGAGGCAGGAGGATTGCTTGAACCCATGAGATTGAGGCTATAGTGTGTGTCATTTTTCTGGGCTTGTTTTTGTTTTTGTTACTGTTTTTGTTTTTTTTTAAGAGACAGGGTTTTGCCGTGTTGCCTTGGTTGGTCTTGAACTCCTGAGCTCAAGTGACCCAATTGCCTCAGCCTCCCAAAGTGTTAGGATTACAGGTGTGAGCTGCCATGCCCAGCCAGATTCTGTATTGACAAGCAAACCAGGTTGATTCTTATAGGGTGTGTTTTGGAAATGCTAGACTAAGCAATGAAAACATAAGAAGTGGAAAAATGCCGTAGTTATTATTCCAAGAACTGATCCACCTGCCTCAGCCTTCCAAGTAGTTGGGATTACAGGCGTCTGCCACCATGCCCAGCTAATTTTTGTATTTTTAGCAGAGGCGGAGTTTCAGCATCTTGCTCTGGCTAATCTTGAACTCCTGACCTCGTGATCCACCCACCTCGGCCTCCCAAAATGCTGGGATTACAGGCGTGAACTACTGCGCCCAGCCTCTGCCTTTTATATATAAAGTTAACATGTGCTGGCCGGGTGTGGTGGCTCACACTTGTAATCCCAACACTTTGGGAGGCTGAGGCGGGTAGATCACCTGAAGTCAGGAGGTCAAGACCAGCCTGGCCAACATGGTGAAACCCCATCTCTACTAAAAATGCAAAAATTAAGCCAGGCACAGTGGCTCATGTTTGTAATCCCAGCACTTTGGGAGGCTGAGGTGGGTGCGTTGCCTGAGGTCAGGAGTTCGAGACCAGCCTGGCCAACATAGTGAAACCTCATTTCTATTAAAAATAGAAAAAATTAGCAGGGCGTGTTGGCAGACCCCTATAACCCCAGCTACTAAGGAGGCTGAGACAGGACGAATTGCTAGAACCCAGGAGGCGGAGGTTGCAGTGAGCCGAGATCACTCATTTGCATTCCAGCCTGGGCAATGAGCAAAAGTCCGTCTCAAAAATAATGATAATAATAATAAGTAGCTAAGTATGGTTGTATGCCCCTGTAGTCCAACTATTGGGAGATTGAGGCAGGAGAATCACTTGAATCTGGGAGGCCGAGGTTGTAGTGAGCTGAGATCGTGCTACTGTACTTCAGCCTAAGGGACAAAGTGAGACTTCATTGCAGGGGAAAAAAAAAAAAAAAAAGATAACATGTGATGGCGTTTAAGGCCCACGTAGATAATCTGGGATAATCTCAAAATCTCCATCTCAAAATTCATAATTGAATGACATCTGCAAAGTTCTTTATTGACATTTAAGGTAACATTTATAGTTCCCTGGAATTTGGATATAGATACTTCCTGGAAGCCATTATTCAGCCTATCACAATAAACATCTTAAAAGTGGCCTGGGTGGGCTCAGTGGCTAATGCATGTAATCCCAGCACTTTAGGAGGCCGAGGTGAAAGGATTGCTTGAGCTGAGGAGTTCAGGACCAGCTTGGGCGACATAGCTAGATCCTGTCTCTATTTAAAAATAAAAAAGTTTTAAAAAGGAAATAGGAAAAAAAAAAAAAAAAAAAGTAGCCTGAATGTGATTTTAAAAAAATAAAGAAACAGAGTTCTCTCTTTTCTTTTTTTCTTTTTCTTTTTTTTTTTTTTTGAGATGGAGTCTCGCTGTCACCAGGCTGGAGTACAGTGGTGCGATCTCGGCTCATTGCAACCTCCGCCTCTCAGGTTCAAGCAATTCTGCATCAGCCTCCCAAGTACCTGGGACTACAGGCACACACCACCATGCCAAGCTAATTTTTTGTATTTTTAGTAGAGATGGTGTTTCACCATGTTGGCCAGGATGGTCTCGATCTCCTGACCTCATGATGTGCCTGTCTTGGCCTCCCAAAGTGCTGGGATTATAGGCCTGAGCCACCGCGCCTGGCCCCACTTTTGAATTTTTTTGGAGACAGGGTTTGACTTTGTTGCCCAGGCTGGAGTGCAGTGGTGCAATCTCAGCTCACTGTAACCTCCATCTCTTGGGCTCAAGCCATCCCACCACCTCAGCCTCCCAAATAGCTGGGACTACAGATGGGCAACACCATGCCCAGCTAATTTTGTATTTTTTGTAGAGATGGGGTTTTGCCTTGTTGGCTAAGCTGATCTCAGACTCCTGAGCTCAAACAGTTTTGAATGCGACAAGGTGGGTGGATCACTTGAGGTCAGGAGTTCAAGACCAGCCTGACCAACATGGCAAAACCCTGTCTCTACCAAAAAATACAAATATTAGCTGGGTGTGGGGGCCCGTGCCTATATCTGAGGTGGGAGAATCACTTGAAACCCCATCCCCAAAACAAAAAGTAAAATGTTACACACACACACACACACACACACACACACACACACACACACACACACACACACACACACACAGTTTGAAATCATTGAGTAAACAGCTTTGCGTTCAGCATTTTTTTCATTTACAATATGATTAAAATTTGAGATACTAATGACTAGGTGACATTCTTAAAGTAAGTTCTAGGTTTTTCCACCTAGAGTACTGTTTTTCAAACAATGTATTTCATGTCTTTGCAGCTTGCTAAGACTTGTCTTTTAGGGTTTTGGCTCTTTACCTAAGTCAGAATTACCCAAACAAGTTAAAATGTTTATTGTTTAAAGAGTAAGAAAAACAGCCGGGCACGGTGGTTCATGCCTGTAATCCTAGCACTTTGGGAGGCTGAGGTGGGTGGATCACCTAAGGTCAGGAGTTCAAGATCAGCCTGGCCATCATGGTGAAACCCCATCTTTAAAAAAAAAAAAAAAGAAAGAAAAACAGATGAAGTTTAAAAATCATAAATAGAATAGTCTTCTTATAAATGAGAAAGTAGGCCGGGCGTGGTGGCTCACACCTGTAATCCCAGCACTTTGGGAGGCCGAGGCGGGTGGATCACAAGGTCAAGAGATCGAGACCATCCTGGTCAACATGGTGAAACCCCGTCTCTACTAAAACTACAAAAAATTAGCTGGGCATGGTGGCGCGTGCCTGTAATCCCAGCTACTCAGGAGGCTGAGGGAGGAGAATTGCCTGAACCCAGGAGGCGGAGGTTGCGGTGAGCCGAGGTCGCGCCATTGCACTCCAGCCTGGGTAACAAGAGCGAAACTCCGTCTAAAAAAAAAAAAAAAAAAAGAATTCTAGAATTGAATACTATAGAATTAAGATAATACTGTTGCCCAGAGCACCTGCTCCAAAATGTATGTTAAATGGTTTTGAGTACTTCTTTAGACTCAATAATCTTTTGTTATTTTTGTTTTGTTTTTGCATTGTCCTGCCTGAGCGAAAAAATGAAATTATATAAAAGCACATTATTTTCATTAAGATACTGGTTTTTTTTTTTTTCCCTAGCTTAAAGCAATAAATGTAGATCTTCAAAGTGATGCTGCTCTGCAGGTGGACATTTCTGATGCTCTTAGTGAGCGGGATAAAGTAAAATTCACTGTTCACACAAAGGTAAATGTGATTTTGTACTTCTATTATTTTAGCCATTTATTATACTACGTATGTGATATGTTGACTGGGACTTGGGTTTTAAACATAATTGGAAAGAAACTATTTTAACAAAAATAGTTATAGGAAATGTACTTCATTTTAGATTAATATTCTGAGAGTCAGAACATAGACAGAAAGCAAATGTAATTTTTTTCCAGATTTTTACTAGTAGCTTTTACCATTCTTGTTAGTTTTAATTTTGTTGTTCTTTCTGTTAGTCAAATTACTGCCTTACAAATTATTATTTTATTTATTTATTTTTTGAGACAGAGTGTCACTCTGTTGCCCAGGCTGGAGTGCAGTGGTACAGTCTTGGCTCACTGCCACTTCTGCTTCCTGGGTTCAAGCATTTCTTCTATTTAAGCCTCCTGGGTAGCTGTGACTATAGATGCAAGCTACTACGCCCAGCTAATTTTTATATTTTTAGTAGAGACGAGTTTCACCATATTGGTCAGCGTGGTCTTGAACTCCTGACCTCAGGTGATTCATGCACTTCATCTCCCACAGTGCTGGCATCACAAGCGTGAGCCACTGTGCTCAGCCTAACATAACTTTTAAGTTACTGTAGCAGTAACAGTACTGTATAAGAGTCTGTCAGCTTACTTTCCCAACAGTCCAAAGAAAATTTGGTCTAGATATCTCAGGCTTTTATGATATACTTTAAAGGGCATTGATGGTCTTGAAATAAGGTGAAATTTTAAAAAAATGATAGAAAATATTTATTAAAAACTTTTTAAGGCCAGACACAGTGGCTCATGCCAGTAATCCCAGTACTTTGGGAGGCCAGGGCAGGATGACCACTTGAGTCCAGGAGTTCAAGACCACGTCTTAGACCTCATCTTTACAAAAAATAAAATTAGCCAGGTGTGGTAGTATGTGTCTGTAGCCCCAGCTACTCAGGAGGCGGAGGTGGGAGGACTGCTTGAGCCTGGGAGGTTGAGGCTGCAGTGAGCCGAAATTGTTCCACTCTAGTCTAGTGACAGAGCAAGACCCAGTTTCAAAAACCTTTTTAGTGTAAATTTGATTTTTATTCAAGAAAATCTCTATCTTTACAGAGTTCATTGCCAAATTTTAAACAAAACGAGTTTTCCGTTGTTCGGCAACATGAGGAATTTATCTGGCTTCATGATTCCTTTGTTGAAAATGAAGACTATGCAGGTTATATCGTAAGTATTGAGACTCCATTTTAATCCTACTTTCTAGGAGGTTTTAGATATTTGATTATGTTTTGGAATCTTGTTTAGCATGTTCTGTGAACTGTTAATTTTTTTGAGACACAGTCTTACTCGTGTCGCCCAGGCTGGAGTGCAATGGCATGATCTTGGCTCACTGCAACCTCTGTCTCCTGGGTTCAAGAGATTCTCCTGCCTCAGACTCCTGAGTAGCTGGGATTACAGGCGCCCGCCACCATGCCCTGCTAACATTTTTTTGGATATTTAGTAGACATGGAGTTTCACCACGTTGGCCAGGCTGGTCTTGGACCCCTGACCTCAGGTGATCACCTGCATCAGCCTCCCAAAGTGCTGGGATTACAGGCATGAGTCACCACACTCAGCCTGTTACATTTTTTAAATTGCCAGTTACAAAACATGTTTGGTTACCACCTTTTATCCTGAATTGTTTTCTTAGGGGATATGGGGGTATGTTATGTTCCCTCATTTAAACTTAAATTCTTACTGTTTGTTAAAATTGAAATGGGCTTTTCCTAGGGATTAAGGAGATGTTACAAACCATACTGGTTTTAAAACCATAGTTGGACACATACTTAAGAGTTGGAAGTCTCTTTAAGAGGTTATCTAGGCCAGGTGCGGTGGCATGCCTGTAATGCCAGCACTTTGGGAGGCCGAGGCTAGTGGATCATCTTGAGGCCAGGAGTTCAAAACCAGCCTGTACAACATGGTGAAACCCTGTCTCTCCCAAAAATACAGAAATTAGCTGGGTGTGGTTGTGTGTACCTGTAATCCCAGCTACTGCAGCCTGGGCAACAGAGTGAGACTCTGTCTTCAAAAAAAAAGATCTTCCTCTGTCATGCAGGTTGGAGTGCAGTGGTGCGACCTTGGCTCACTGCAACATTAGCCTCCCAGGTTTAAGCAATTTTCATGCCTCAGCCTCCTAAGCAACTGGGATTACAGGCATGTGCCCCCACTCCTAGCTAATTTTTGTATTTTTGATTAGAAATGGGGTTTCACCATGTTGGCCAGGCTGGTCTTGGACTCCTGTCTTCAGGTGATCCACCCACCTTGGTCTCACTAAGTGCTGGGATTATAGGCATGTGCCACCATGCCCGGCCTCAGGTTACCTAATCTTAATATATACCAGATGTGGCCAGGCATGGTGGCTTGCACATGTTTACCCCAGCACTTTGGTAGGCCAATACAGGCAGATTGCTTGACCACAGGAGCTCAAGACCAGCCTGGGCAACATGTTGAAACCCTGTCTGTACCAAAAAAAAAAAAATAATAATAATAAAATAAATATGTACCAGATGTTATAATCAAGAATAGATGGTTATCATGTCTCAACTGTTAACCACATTCAGATTTCTAAAATTTAGTTTTGTTTGATTTTTTTTTTTTTTAAATCATTATGACCTGATTTCATCTCCATCCTTGTGGCTTCTACTCTTTTTTTTTTTTTTTTTTTTGAGACAAGGTCTTGCTCTGTCACCCAGCCTGGATTATAGTAGTGCTAAGCATAGCTCACTGCAGCCTCCAACTCCTGGGCTCAAGTGATCCTCCTGCCTCAGCCTTCTCAGTAGCTAAGACTACAGATGTCTACACCCAGCTAATTTTTAAAAATTTTTTATCGAGAAGGGTCTCACTGTTTGCCTAGACTAGCCTCAAGTGATATTCCTTGGCATCCCAAAGTTCTGGGATTACAGGCATGAGCCAGCCAACAGTTTTTATTTATACTCCCTTCCTTCTAAGATAATTTTTTTCTTGTGTCTTTTTCTTAAATGATACATCACTTCTTGGTCTTATATCTTTATTTAAGATAAGTCCTTACTTACTCCCTGACTGTGGATGAATAGAATGAAGTTACTTATTGTGTCTTGTTCTTTTATTTTTATTATTTATTTATGTTTTTGAGACGGAGTTTCACCATGTTGGTCAGACTGGTCTCAAACTCCTGACCTCAGGTAATCCACCCGCCTTGGCCTTCCAAAGTGCTGGGATTACAGGCGTGAGCCACCACGTCCGGCCTTGTTCTTTTATTTTTAAAACAGTTTTTTCTTTCTGGTACACTCCTCCAATCCAGGACCTGTTTTAACATCCCTTGCTGGATTGTAATGTATTCATTAATTTTAAAAAACACAATAGTGGGCTGGGCATAGTGGTTTACGCCTGTAATATCAGCACTTTCAGAGGTAGAGGCAGGTGGATCACAAAGCCAAGAGATTAAGACCAGCCTGGTCAACATGGTGAGACCGCATCTCTACTAAAAATACAAACATTAGCTGGGTGTGGTGGCGTGCTTCTGTAGTCCCAGCTACTTGGGAGGCTGAGGCTGGAGAATCACTTGAACCCAGGAGGCAGAGGTTGCAGTGAGCGGAGATCCCACCACTGCACTCCAGCCTGGGTGACAGAGTGAGACTCCGTCTCAAAAAAAAAAACAAAAAACAAAAAACATGATAGCATAAAGCTATTACTAGTTCATTAATTTTAAAAAATACGGCTGGGCGCGATGGCTCATGCCTATAATCCCAGCACTTTGGGAGGCCAAGGCGGGTGGATCACGAGGTTGAGAGATCGAGACCATCCTGATCAACAAGGTGAAACCCCGTCTCTACTAAAAATACAAAAATTAGCTGGGCATGATGGTGCATGCCTGTAG